>NC_136073.1:201473885-202073885 GCF_964261635.1 Lissotriton helveticus
AGATTACATTTCAGGGGTGCTACAGGGTGTCCTTTGGACACCCCAGGCACCCTTGAAATCTCTATCTTATTTGCGATTAGCAAATTGCTATTCGCAAATAAGGAATAACTCCCCATTGATTCCTATGAGCCTTTAGGCCCATAGGAATGCATGGGGAGTTATTCCTTATTTGCGTTTAGCAAATTGCTAATCGCAAATAAGGAATGTGTAGGAATCGCATTTCTTTATGCAATTTCTACATGAATCCCGTTTTGCAAGTCCTTAATAGCGATTCCTTATGAATCGCTATTAGGGGCTCGAAAAACGGGAGAATGATGAATCAGGCTGTATATTACCCATTAACATATCTATGTCAGCTAAATTCATAATACACGCTTCAACTGTCTGGGACAAATCCTTGTAATAACCAGCAGGATTCCTACGAAGGTCAGGTAAGGTCTGCTTAAGAGCCAAGACCTCTGCTCTCTTCCATGGAACATGTACCCACACTCGCTGAAAATGGGCCGGTGCGGCCACAATACCCTGATTAACATTAGCAGCAACTGCCTCTCTCCATACGGGGGAACTTCTCTCATAGGATACTGCTTCACTTTCCTCCTAACAGAAGGATCAGGTTCGTACAATGGCTGAGACAGGAGTCTAGTTCTGAAGGCAAGTATCATCTCTACAGCATCAGTAAATCAGATTCCACTATCGTCCCTTTAGCAAACTCTGACTGAACATCAAGCACTTCCTGCGGAATCGGACCCAACTCATTATCTTCCCATTCCTGACGCAGAAAAGCACACATTACATCAAAAATATACCTTTGCTTAGGCGGCTCCCACTGAAAGAAAACATCCATAACTGCTGGCAAATTATACCTGGAAGCATTTAAAATCCATCTACGAGCCAATAGATCCAACACTGCTCGCTCTTCGGAACTAGGAAGCTGACTACGACTCTGCTTATGTTCCGAAACAGGGGTCATACTCAGTGGCCCAAACAATGGAGACAACAGATCAACAACGGTCTCTGTCATCCGTTTACGAGCAGAAGGAGAAGAAGTAGGCGTAAAAACAGGAAAGTTAAAATCTTGAGACAAAGTAGGAACAAGAGCAGTAGGAGTTTGAGATGCAGAAGCAGAAGGCAAAGGAGTTTGAGGCAAAGCTGGAAGCAAAGCTTGCGACCCTAGAGTGGGTTGCGCAGTAGGAGGCAGAACCATCTGTGGAGCACTGGGTGGCTGAACAACAGCAGGAGGTTGAGCAACAAAGTCTAGAACAACCGGGGGTAATGGAGGCGCAGTAGCACCCTGCACATAAGGGGGTGGCAATCTCAGTAAATGAGACATCAAAGGATCTTTTTCAGGATCTTCAAGTCACTTTCAGAGGAGAAGGCGGCAAGGCCGGATAACATTTATCTATGGCCATGCAACGTTGTCTATCTAAAACTTCACTCACTCGATCTTCCTCATCTGACTTAAACTGCCTAGCAGCTTGTAGTACTTACATATTCTTATCTTTCCTATCTCTCTTTGCTTGCTTAATTTCTCGCTGTTTGGCTTCCTTTCGCCAGAGGCGGAAAGAGTCAAACATTGCCGGCCGGGCTTTCTTCTTAAATAGCGCAACTTCCAGATTATCTAAAATATTTAATTCAAAACTACCATGTTGGGGCCATCGTAAAACACCATCTTTTTTAGTATAGCGGACCCACACTTCATTATAAGTGATAGGACCCACTCCGTGTTTTGAATAGAGCTCATAAGTCGGAGTTCCAACCGGAGGTATCGGACAAGAATCCTCCAATCGGGAATCCCTGTTGCAACCACAACTAAACCATTTCCTAATTTTGCTAAGACCAGGCATCTTATAGCTCACTAATCTAGCTTCAAACTTCAAGGGGTTATCAACTATCGATACACTCGCAAATATACGAGCCCCTCGGCTTCGATTTTTGCAAAAATCAAATCAAAACCAAGAACCAAAACAAAGTCGTGGGAGCGACTCACTTATACTTAACCAAATATCTGTCACGCCACCAGAAGACCGTATATCGTCTCGCTCTACAAAGGATCAATCAAGGGTCCAAGACAGGGCGACAGTTTGGCAGCAGTCCTTCGTAGCCGTTGGAAAGCCGGACGCCTCGCAGAAGAGACCTTCGGTCCACGTCGACATGCAGGGGTCAATGAAGTGGTGGCCTTCCTCCAGAATTTCCTCACGTGGCTCCTCACGATCCTCGGGCTTGGACCGGTACCGCTGAAGTCGCCCCACATTGGGCGCCAACTGAAGAACTGGGTTTTAGAACCCAGCGGCGCCAGGGACACGCCCAAAGTCTTCGGGTTCTCCTGTCTTGGCAAACAGAGACACGGAATACTTCTAGGTGGCGTCAGAGATCAAATTTATTAGCTGCAGCTAGTAACAGTAATCCCAGCAATACAACACGGTGTACAACTCAAGAAACTGTTCAAATTTAATAGAGCAAGACATCACCTTTTATACACAATATTCTCATTATAAATGTACACCCACTGCGCATATTCTGACCGATAGGACACATTTTCTAACTGAGTATAACATTAACAAAAACCCAATCTAGAGTAACCCAACCCAAACGTTAATTATTAGGAATGTCCCAAATTCAATCTTTGCAAGCCGGACAAATTTATAAATGAAAGCACTACCCATGTAATGAAAAGTCGTAAGGAAAGAAACAATTCAGATGCTGATTAGGATAAGATATGTGCAAGGAAACTAAAGGTTAATGAGGTCCTGAAAATTGATTGGCAATCTCAGACAACGGTCAGCCAGAGAAATTGGCTTCGTGAAGAGTCAGTTTCAGGTGAAGAGGTCAGCATCCTGCAGTTCACTCACAAGTCAGAAAAGGGCCTGTTTAATGCATACATGAACAATGAAGCCCATGCAACTTTGTTCGTTCGGTTACCTCCACGGCCTACGCGAGGGCAACACAAAATGGCGTCACGAAAGACGCAAACAAAATGGAGTCCGGTCCCGAAAACCACGGAACCTCACCATGGATGCCTCCACATTGAGACTCGGTGATTCACTCTTTATATCCTTGTTTAAGCGTCACTCACAGACCCATTCACTCATGCACCCACTCACATACAAACTCAGACATATACACCCACTCACAGATACAGTCAGACACTCATGCACCCACTTATAGAATCACTCCTACTCTCTCTCACCCACTCATTGATCTACTTAGAGACTCACAGACACACTCACACACTCAGATACCCATACACTCTCACACCCACTTACAAACCTACTCAGAAACTCAACCACCCACTGAGACACTCATGCGCTCACTCACACACACAGTGTCAACGATTAGTGTTTATAGTTAGGAAAAAACACAGGTTACAGAGACTTTATAGTTAGGAAATGGAATTTTTAAAAAAACATAGACATTTACTGTAAAAGCTGAAGGTAACAGACGTAATAGTTAGGCTGAGATTTCACTCACCCAAAACCAGTGGAATTCAGCAGTTATAGTTAGCAGAGCTAGCTATAACTTACGCCCGCAATGCACTGCTTATGACCTCACATATCATATCACTCATGACATGGTCAGTGACATCACTGATGACAACTCAAATTACATCACTGACAACATAATCCACAGACCCACTCAGACACCCACTCACACCTCAATACAACCTCTTGTACACTGACTCACACACCCACACAGCCACTCACATGCCCATTCACAGACCCATGCTAGACTCACACAGTCACTCACTCCTCCATAGAGCCACTCATACACCCACTCACTCACTCATACAACCACTCACACAACCATTTACTAACCCACACAGCCACTCATACAACCAGTCACTCATCAGTACAGCCAGTCACATAGCCACACACTTACCATACAGCTACTCACACATCTACCTTTTTACCTACACAGTCACTCACACACCCACTCACTCACCCACACAACCACTTACATACCCATTCATACATCCATTCGAGTATTCACACATATACTTATTCTCCAATATAGCCACTCACACACCAACTCACATTACCAAACATCTGCTCATAAAGCCACACACTCACCCATATAGCTACTTACACACCCAATCACTCGCTCATACAGCCATTCACACACCCACTCACTCACCCATACAGCCACCACACGCCCACTTACCCACTCATAGAGTCACTTACACTGCTGCTCGTTCACCAATACAGCCACTGACACACCCACTCACTCACCAATATAGCCACTCACATAGCATCTCACACACCCACACAGCTACTCACAAATCTGCTTATATGCCCATACAGCCACTCACACACCCAAACATACAGTTACACAGCCACTCACATAATATATGTTAGAAGTACTATCACTCAGTAGGAGTGCACCAAATATACTAATTTAACTTTTGTAGTAGGTTAGTATATATATTTAACACCCATAAACTCTTAAAAACACCTACACTCACTTGATGATGTCATAAGTGATGTCATTTGAGATGTCATCAGTAATGTCACTGACCATGTCATGAGTGATGTAATATGTGAGGTCATAAGCAGTGCATTGCTGGGGTGTAAGTTTAGTTAGCTCAGGTAACTATAACGGCTGTATTTCTATGGTTTTGTATGAGTAAAATCTGAGCCAAACTATAATGTCCTGTAACTGACCATGTAATGAGTGATGTAATATGTGAGGTCATTAGCAGTGCATTGCAGAAGCGTGAGTTATTAATTTCACTGGTTTTGTACCAGTGAAACCTGAGCCTTGCTATAACGTCCCTGTAACCTTTGTTTTTTTCAGTGAATATATATATACATATATATATATATATATATATATATATATATATATATATATATGTGTGTGTGTGTGTAAAAACCACTGCGTAAATGCTATTCACTCACCAAGCCCTGCAACCGCAATGCCCAGCAGGTTAAGCAGGCCTTGTTCCCGGTCAATGACGTCTACTCAGCAGAGTGCAGCTGCTGCTGGATGTGAGTGATCCCAGTGCAGTGGTGCACAGTTGCTATGCTTGACAGCAGCGCACTTGACGCTCCCACAATGCATAGTCCTTACCGGGCCTGTGACCTGCTTCCAGTATGTGGGGGAAGTGGTACTGAACCCAGAAAATGAGTGGGGCCAGTTTCTCCATACCCCTGCCAGTCTATGCAACCCACATTGTGTAGGGCTGGTGCTCATGCTGCCTGCCTCTGCCATCGGGAGGAGTGGGAATAGACTCAGAAGGGAAAGTGAGAGAAACAGAAAGCAAACAAAGAGAGGACAGGCCAGGAAAGGAAAACAAAAACCAAAGTACAAAAAAGTCACCTAAACATATAATAAACACAAAAATAAACACAGTTAAAATGAAAAAATAACAAAATAAGTGCAACAAAGTTGGGATTGAGAATAGGGAAGAGCAAATGGGATTGGATTGGTACTACTAGCCTCAAGTAATGTTATAGTTAGGTGAATATGTCAGTGACAACATTCAAGTTTCGAACTAAAAAAAGCACAAAAATTCACCAAACTATAACTTGCGCCCCCACCATTCACTGCTTATGACCTCACAAATCACAACACTCATGACATGTTCTGAGACATCATTTATGAAATCACTGTTGACATATCAAATGGCATAATTGATTACATAAGTGATGACTTCTTCCAATGAGTGTGGTAGTTTTTTTTATAGTTTATAGTGGCAGGCAACTACCATGTTACTTTTCTACCTATTTTTTGTGCGTCCAGTTAATCAGTAATGTATACACCATAGGTGTGTAGAGGTAAGAAACATATTATACATCTTTGTATTGAAGAGTAACTCTGTGTGCAGGTTGTTTTGAGTTATTAATTAAAATCCTAATTTATATATCTAGGGACTTGAATGCTAAATGGATCATGCTAAGATCTGGGTGGCTGCCACCACTTGAACCAGGAAGTGCTTGCAGTCATTTTGGGACTCAGCCGAGTCCCCAAACAAAAGTTTAAAAAAAGAAGGGGGCAAGGTAGGCACACCTTCACCCCCTAGTCCTGGTGGTGGGGTCTCACAGGAACCATGCCAGTGCCAAGTAAAATGTACAACCCCAGGGACCACCACCTCCCCGGGGCAAGGCTTATGTTTTCAAAGGGAAGGGGGGCCACATTGACCCCCTTCCTGTGCCTATTTTGGCCCGGGATCACCCCCTCCCCATGGCAGCCTGTGTAATGTGAATGGATAGTGGCTGCAGAGACCCACACCTGGAGCCGTTAATTGCCCTGAGAACTGCCACCTACTGGCTCCCTATGACCCGAGGATCCCACCCTCAGAAAGATGTTTGCTTTTGTTTGGTGCGAGCTATGCCAGCTCCCACCAAGTGAGAGCAAACAGTAAGTCTACTCCCAGCAAGCAGGAGCAGGAAAACTATTCCCCGCTCACGGGAAGTGGACTTTTATTCTGTTCTCCTGCCTGCTGTCAAAATACAGATGAAAATATTGCTCCCGAATGCAGGAAGCAGCAATCTCTTGCTGCTCCCTGCTTGCGGCAGCAATGGCAGCTCCTGCTGGAGGCGGTGGGTCGCAACGACCACATGGACATTGAGGCTCCACCTGCAGGCCTCCAACAGTGCATGCTGGGTGCCCTGGGTAGGGCCAGGACACCCAGCAACAAGTGGCTGGGCCCCGGGGGATGGGGTCCCTGGGGCCATAATCAGCCTGGGAGAAGGGCTGCGCAGCCCCCCTTCCCATTTAGTAATTGGGTGGGCCCTGGGGCCATATTTGGTGCAGGAGCAGGGCTGTGTGTCTCCCTCCCAGGTTGCCTACATATGGGGGGTTGGCCATGTGAGGCATGGGGTTGTGTGCCTGAGAGGGGTTGGATGCAGGGACTGGCCGTGTGTGTTGCATGGTTGGGTGTTTACGGGGTTGGCTACAGAGCCTGGCTGCAGCCCAGGCCCTGCAGCCAACCACCGATGCACATGGTCAATGGTCTTGCATGGCATGGGGTTTGGTGCCTATGAGGCATTGGCCATGCTCATGGGGGTTAGATTAACGGAAGGTAATTAAATATTACTCAGTGTTAAAAACAAACCTTGAAATTCACTGACAAAAAGCAAAGGTTACAGGGATGTTATAGTTAGGGAATTGAATAAATAAAAATCTTAGAAATTCACTAAAAAACAAAGGTTAGAGGGATGTTATAATTAAGTTCAGATTTTACACGCATAAAACAATAGAAATTCAAAAGTAATAGTTATACTTATCTCAAGAAACTATAACTTGTGCCCTAGCCATGCATTGAAACTTACCCCACATAATATATCAGTAATTACATCTTCTATGACATCATTTATGATATAGCTGCAACATTTGCATTAAAATTATTGATGATAAAACAGTGCATGGCGGATATGCAATGTATAGTTACCTTAGGGCACGGTTTATAGTTTTTTAGATAAACATAACTCTAAGTGTTGAATTTCTATGGTTTTGTCTGTGTAAAATCTGAACCAAACTATTACGTCCCTCTAACCTTTGGGTTTGAGTGAATATACATATAGTGTCAAATACTATATTTATTAAATTAAAAATGCCATAAAGAAATGAGTATATTTTATAGAGTGGCTGTGGCCATTATATAGTTATTGTTCGGGTAACCAGAGATACGATTTCCTCAGATTTTTCACCATTAACAAATGTGTGCCTATTTGGCAGACCTCAACGAAACTTTGCAGACCTAGTCTTCCTTCTACATTGGTGGATGAGCTAAAGTTTCACATGGATTGGTCAAGGGGGCGCAAAGATTAAAGGGAGGAACCAAAACACGTTTTTCCACCAATGTATATTCCATAGAATTTTGTATTGGATGTAGGCCGAAAAAAAATTGGGTAGGATTAGACATTGCAGTTTGCAAATTATCCTTTTGGGTCCTACAGGTAAGTAGGATAAGTTATAAGGAATTTTAACTCAGTGATATCTGTTGTCGTGGTACTTTTACAAGATTTCACAGTATTTTGCAGAACTACTGCTGTACCTAGCAATGGCAAGTCATTAGGTGATTTGATAATGACTGCCTTTACAAAAGTTAAAGGCAGCCATATTGTTTTTGATACAGTTTGACTGTGTTCTGTAAAAGATATGGAAAAATATTTATCAATAATAAATCAATCAGCATTTGTATAGCGCGACACTGCCACTCCTAGGGGTATCTGGGTGCTGTGGTCGCTGTGTCTCCATTAAAAAAGCAGGTCTTAAGTTTATTTCTGAAGTCTGCCAGGGAAGCGGCTGTGCTGAGATGGAGAGGCAGGTTGTTCCAGGTCTTGGCAGCAATGTAGGAGAAGGAGCGGCCCCGCTATGCTGTGACAGATGCAGGGGGTTTGGGCAAGGGCTAAAGAGGAGGAGCGCAGGTGTCTGGTGGACAGATTTAAGTTCAGTCGATGGTTCCTCAGTTATGTTAGCTTTGTAGGCACGTGTGAGGATATTGAACTGGAATCTCTTCAGGATTGGGAGCCAGTGGAGGTTTCTGCGGAGTGGGTTATATGGGTCCATTTGGGGGGGTCCAGGATGAGTCTGGCTGCAGCATTCTGTGTGGTCTGTAGTCTTCTCAGGAGCTGGATGGAGGTGCCGACATAGAGAGCATTGCAATAGTCGAGACGGCTGATGACAAGAGCCTGAGGGACGGTCTTTCTGGTTATCCGTGGGCGGTAAACTCTGTTCTGACAACGGAGGTCTCGAAGTTTTGCATACTCCGCACTTCGCTTAGATTGCGGAGTTTTGGCAAAATTCTGCTGACCCAGCAACTGCTAAACACGCTGGAGTAAAATCTCGGTGGAGCAGTTCCTCTAGCCCCAGGGTTTCGCAGCGTGCCGACTAAGTGCCGGCCAAGTTGTGCTCTCAGTTTTTTTTGTGGGTTGGACTTGTTTGGGGCTTTTTTTCAAAGACAACGGAGCTTGTTGTGAGATTGTCTTGGCAACCCAGTGCAAAGCTTGTTCTGACATCAGTCTGACTCCTGGCTTTTCCTCACTCTGGAGGATATGCTGCTCCCTCTGCCCCTATGTGTGATCGCAGGCAGCCTGCCGTTCTTGACCCACCATCGCTGCCCCACCTGGAGCCTATGGCCACATCTGCTGCTTCCATAATTTCTTTTTTCCATGGACTCTCTTGGTACGCAAGAACAGAGAATACTGTAAGTACCCATTATGGCTATGAAGCAGCCTTAGGGTCGTAGTGGAGAGGGAGCGCGAACATTATTGCGCATGTGCAGGGTGCTGCGGAATTGATGGTTACGGCGATACGGAGATGGAGATACATGCGCACAGAGCCACAAACATTATTACAAATTTCACAATTTTGCTTTTGCAAGTATAATTATGGTGCTGCTGCAAAAATTACTGCTACAGGGAAAGGGTGAGGTTTACTGTGTGATTCGGAGCCAGAGTGCCGTGGTGAAAGGAGCCTGGGAGGGAAGCACTCCGGCATCTGCTTATTCAGCCCATGATCAGGTACTTTGCTAGTCATTTGTATGAAAAACCCCAAGGAAAGGGAGAAGGTATGCGTGTTTGTGTGTGCAGTGTTTTAGAGCACGTAGGAGTCTCCCAGAAGGATTGTGTTTTCACTTCGTGAGAAGCAGAACTACGCATAATCACACAGGGTTTTCAGGTAACTCTGCAGAATTACTCAGAGTGAAACGGTGCAAACTCCACCCATCCTTACTTCTGGTGTTGACTGTGATCCATCTGAAGGTTCTATGGAGCATGAGAAGGTTGTGGAAGCAGGAGGCGATGACTGCATTGACGTCATTTCATGATCAGATTGCTATTTAGGAAAATGCCTACGTTCCATGCGTGGTCGGTGGGTGTGGGTGTTAGTCTGAGTTCTGCTGGCCACCAGCTTTGGTCCCAGATGTAGGTGTTCTTCCTGAAGATCAGTAGTCCAGTCTTGTCGGAGTTGAGTTTGGGGCAGTTGTCTCTCATCCAGTTGGCTATGTTGACCATGGCATCGCGGAAGATGGTTTTGGTTCTGGAGGGGTCTTCGGTGAGCGAGTGGATTATTTGAGTGTCTTTTGCCTAGGAAATTATGTTGAGGCAACGGAATCTGACGATGTCTGTGAGGGGGTCATGTAGGTGTTGAACAAGTTGGGGCTGAGGGAAGACCCTCTGGGTACACTGCATATGATGTCCTTGAGTTGGGAGGTGAGAGGAGGCAGTCGAATGCTCTGGGTGCGTCCTGTGAGAAAGCAATTTATATGTTTCTATATATTTTTTTTAAAATGCACAGAGTATTGCGATACTAACCCCGGGAGTACAGAGTTACCAAATACAATGTAGAAAAATAAATATGGTAAAAAATGTCAAATAAAATATACTACATACACTATATTTTATAAATGTATTGTACTGAAGTGTATTTTCGATATTAAACATTTAAGTATGCACAAAAATGTCTACAGAGTAGCGCAGTAATACCTACAAATGTCTGCACTACTTAAAAAAACTGTATATGTAGAAATTCTAAATACATTTCTCGTCCTCTCTTGCTACTTTAATAAAGTGAACACCAATAAAACCTACTACTTTCCAGTATTTAAGACCCTAACCCAAAACACAGCGAAATGCAACCTGCAGAACACAACAAAACTGTGCTAAAACTACATGGCTGCCGACGCTAAACACAGACATCAGCCAATTGCATATTGATTTTGCATGAATGTACTGCGTTATACCACAAACTTACCACAGCATACCGCAGCACAATATATAACTACTTTTTAAAAATGTATAACTTTAACGCTACTTACACACTTCACACGTATTACTATTACTAAAAATTACCATTACACCTCATATTCCTACCATATTACATCTACATCCGTTAAAACACTTTCTCGCTACATCTGTTTCATTTAACACACTCCAGTCTACACCACGTTATTCTATGTCACTCCACTCTACATCACTTCACTATATGCCACTCCACTATACACAACTATAATCTACACTACTTGACTGTGTGCCACTACACTCTACTCCACTCCACTCTACACACTCCAGTCTATGCCACTCTACTGTATGCCCCTCTACTCTACTCTACTTCATTGCACACTAATCCAATGTATGAAACTCCACTCTGCTATGCTACAATCTCTGATACTGTAGTCTATGCCTCTCTATTGTACGCCATTTCAGTGTAAACCATTGCACTGTGAACTTTTCCACTTTACGCCTCTCCGCTCTATGCCACTCCACTCTACGCCAATGCACTACGAGCTACTCAACTCTATTACAATGCAGTGTATGCTATTACATTGCACACCACTACATTCTATGCCACTCTACTCTGTCACTATAGTCTAAGCAACTACACTCTACGCTATTACACTGTACTACACTGCACTCCATGTCACTCTACTCTACGCTACTCCGCCATATACCACTCCACTCTACGTCACTACACTGTGTGCCACTAAACTCAACGTTATTATACTCTACCCCCTCCACTGTATGCTACTTCATTTTATGCCACTCCACGTCACTCCTTTTCTACGCCACTACACTCTATGCTATTACATTCTGCGCCACTCCACTATACAACACTCTACTCTACACCACTCCAGAGAACGCTAATGCACTCTTCACCTCTGCAGTCTACTCCACTCCCCTCTACTCCACTCCTCTCTATGCTATTCCACTCTACTGTACGCCACTCCACTCTATGTCACACAGTCCATGCTATTGCACTGTATAGCACTACTGTACCTCACTCCACTCTATGCCACTCCACTGCACGCCACTGCACGTTACGCTAGTCCACTCTATACGTTACTCCACTCAATGCCACACCACCCAACCCCACTCCAGTGTATGCTATTTCACTGTACACCACTCCATTCTATGTCAATCCACTCTGTGATATTACACTTTACTCCACTCCACCACACTCCCCTCTACGCCACTGCATTGTACACCACTCCAGTGTACTATTCTACTGTATGCTGCTTCAATGTACGACACTCCAGTCTGCGCTACTCTGCTGTATGCCTCTACAATGTAAGCGAGTCCACTCTACACTATTCCACTGTACGCAACTCCACTGTACAACACTCCATTCAATGCTATCCCACACTACACCACTGCACTCTATGCCTCTCTACTATACACTATTCCTTTGTACGCCACTCCACTGTATGCCATCCATTCTGCACCACTCTCCTCTACCACACTCCATTCTACTCCACTCTATCACACTCCACTCTACGGCACTCTGCTCTATGCCACTCCAGTCTATGCCCCTCCACTGTACACTATTGTATGCTAGTCCACTCTACACTATTCCACTGTATGCAACGCCACTCTCCCCACTCCACTCTATGCTATTCCACTGTACCCACATCCACTCTCACCACTCCACTGTATGTTATTTTACTCTGTGCCACTACACTGAAGTCATTGCAATGTATGCCATTCTACTCTAAGCTATTTGACTCTATGCCACTCCACTCTTCACCACTTTGCTATACGCCACTGCACTCTTTACCACTGTACTGTATGGTATTCCAATGTACTTAACTCCAGTGTATGATATTTCTATGCATGCTAGTCTACTGTATGCTATTCCACTGTATTCTACTCCACTCTACGACATTCCATTCTACGCCACTCTACTTCATGCCACGCCACTCTATGCCCCTTCACTATACTCTATTCCACTCTGTACCACTCTACTGAACCACACTCCCTTCTGTGCTAGTCTACTGTACACCACTACACTGTACTTCACCCCACTGTACTCCACTCCACTCTTTGCCACTGCACTCTGTGTTACTCCTCTGTACCCTAATACATTATACCACACTCTATTCTACGCAACTATACTCTTTTCCACTCCACTGTATGCTATTCTGTTGTATGCTACTCTATTCTACACCACTACACTGTACAACACTTCACTGCATGCTATTCCTCTCTATGCCACGTCACTGTACCCCACTTTACTCTACGCCACTTCACTCTAGCCTCTCCACTGTACCCAAGTCCACTCTATGACATTCCACTATACACTATTCCATTGTGCACAACTACCCTCTACACTACTGAACTCTACGCTATTTGAGCCTATGGGGCTTCAATGTACCCCACTTCACTGTATGCCACTCCACTGTACCCTATTTCACGCTATGCTACTCAACTATACCCTATTCCAGTCTATGCCATTCCACTGTACACTATTCCACTATACATTACTGCATTTTAGGCCACTCCACTGTATGCCAATCCACTCTACCAGACTACACTCTCCCCTATTACACTGTATAATACTCCATTGCACGCCACAGTACTGTACGCTATTTATCTATATACCACTCCACTCAATGTCACTACTCTGTATGCCAGTGGCACTCAACGTTATTGTACTCTACACCACTTCACTCCACAGTGTGCTAATTTACTGTACACCCCTCCACTCTCTGACACTACACTCTATGCTATTTCACTGTGCACCACTCCAATCTACAATACTACACTCTACGCCACTCCAATTTGCTATTACACTGTAAGCCGCTACATTCTACCCCAGTACAGTCTACCCTGCGCCACTATACAACACGACACTCTACAGTATTTCACTCTACAACACTCCACTCTGTGCCACTACAGTGTATGCAACTTCACTCAACGCTACTCCAGTCTACGCTTTTCCAATGTATGCCATTACACTGTACCTCACTCCACTCTATATTACTCTACTGTACGCTAATCCACTGTACGCCACTCCACTCCTTGCTAGTCCACTCTAAGCCATTCCACTCTACAGCACACCATTCTACCCTACTCCAGTGTACAGTGTCCATTCTATGCCACTCCTGTGTATGTGACTCCACTCTACCCTATTCCATTGTACACAACTACTCCGTACCTCACTCCACTTTATGCCAGTCCACTGTGGAACACTCCACTCTACACTATTCCACTATATGCCACTCCACTGTAACACACTCCAGATTATGCTACTGCCTTGTACAATGTTCTACTGTACGCCAATCCACTCTACACCAGTCCAATGTATGGAACTCCACTGTACGGCACTTCACTCTATGCTACTCCACTGTACGCAATTACACTCTACCACACTCCACTATTCGCCACTCCATTATGCATTATTCTACTGTCACTCCACTCTACACCACCCCACTCTACAACACTCCACTCTACGCTAGTCCACAGTACACCAATCCACTACATGCCACTACACTGTACCACACTCCACTGTACAACACTCCACTCTATGCCACTCCACTCTACACCCATCCACTGTACCCTATTGCACTGTATACCACTCTATGACACTATACTCAACACCTCTCCGATTTATGAAACTCTCCTCTCCTCCACTCTACTGTACAACACTCCCATTAAGGAAACTCAACTCAACAACAGTGAACTGTACGATTTCAAAATTGTTTTCTTAAAAATGAAAAAACTATTAGACTGCAATGAAAAAACCAAAGGCTGAACCTTGGTTATAGTTCGGAAAACTTAATTTATTCTTTCTATATAAACGAAACTTAAACTATACAAACATTAAATATTCTAAAATTATAGTTATAGCTTTCATTTAGAATTACTCACCACCTCCAAATTGCTATAAATTACACAACTCTATTCAAAATATTGTCACTGCTTATAATCTCACTTATTACATCACTCATGATATATTCTATCACATTACTGATAACATCAATACAACAACTGAAGTTACATCATTGAGGACAACACTGAGCATGGCAAGAGTGAAATAAAGAGCCAGGTAGTGTTTGATGGAGGGGTAAAGAAGAATGATGAGGAATCAAGTCTTTGCATCCTTGGTATGTTGCATCCTAATATTTGATTGTGCCTGCTGAAGAGTTCTGAGCAAACGTTTGGCCCCATACACTTATTCTTTTACAAATTAATAACTCAGAGTGTAAAAGAGCAAGTGCGGTCCCTTCTGCGACACCCATGAATTTTGTGAATCAACACCAGTAGAATCGCCGGAGTGCTCACAAGCACTTCCACCAATTTGAAACAGTACATTGCTATTCATACCATGAATGGCCACCACATCACTAGTTTGAGAATTACGATACCATACTTGGAAGAACAAATTAGAAAGCAAATACCACCTCACATCCTTATAGAAACAGGTCTCTGGTTTTCCTAGCCAAGCAATTATCTGTCAACATTTACCACTGATTAAACATACATTGTTGATTGAAACCACATCAACAAACGATTGTTTATGTTGCAATGGTTCTCAGGGCTAAGTATAAAAATAAGGAAATGAAAGTAGACTAGGGTGGCTTAGAGCTTCATGGGAACAATATGCTTCTTAAAGCAAATATATTTGTGCATTTAAACACTTTTATACTTGCCGAACAACTTCTCCATGTAATTACAAGCGCAAAGCTATAATTTATGTATCCTTGTTTAAAAGAGTACACAATGTTGCAATACATTGTGAAGAGAGCAAAAAGGAATAATAGGCTGATTTAGAATGTTTTAGGGATGTGTGGAATCTGCAAAATTTGTTTTCACATATTTACACGAAATGACGGAAAGATTGAGTGAAATTATGCAAAATGTAAATCTGTCATCTCATGTTCTATTTTACCACATCATGTGACCTCGCAACAATTTTTGAGACATCCGATCACTGAAATATGCTCCACTATTTTTGTGATTGGATTTCTCGTCACCTTTTTATGCCATGAGGATAGAGGTTTCTCAATGCTTAGGAAACAAAAGATAACATTTTACGAAAGTTTTCCACTCTTTTCAATGTCATCTTTTACATTTTGTTTTCACCGTCACAGAATTGTCACCATCTTTGGCAGAGAAGGTAGAGCACATTTACAGATCCAGTGATAGCGGCATGGGTTTCTCAGCAGTAGGGACCTCTGCCACTGAGGCAGCACTAATTCGGGAGATTCGACTGTAATTGGCTAGGATGCAGGCAGGACTAACTTTTGGGGCAGTGTGACCGGTGCAGCCGCAGCTGGTGCTGACATTGGAGGGCACTGTAATTAGAGAAAGCAAAATACCTTATGCACCTGCTGCAGCATTCCTTGGGCCTCATTTATGAGGCCTTGCGTCAGTTTTGCGCTTACGATGCGTCACTTTTTGTAACGCATCGGTGGCATAAAACATGCCTCCTGTTGTGCACTATTTACAAAGTGACGCATCTAAGCAGATGCTTCACTTTGTAAACCCCTGCGCTACATTATACCTGCGTCAGGTATAATGTATGCAGAGGGGGCGTTCCCCCGCAAAAAGCCTCGTAATAGTGACGCAGTGAAATCTATGAGATTTCACTGCGTCACTTTTAGGACGCTGTTGCGTCAAAATCTTGCGCCTGCCTCACAGCAGGCGTAAGACTGACGCAAGCCCTTTCACATGGGGCTTTCCCCATGTGAAAGGACGCATTGCTGGAGTTGCGTCACTTTTGTGACAAACTCCAGCAATGTGTGACTTTTGCGATTACAGGTACGTCAGAAATACTGACGTATCTGTAACTTCTTGCGCCATGATGCGTCATACTGTAAATATGACGCATCATTGGTCTCGCAAGGAGGGCGCAGTGAAAAGTGACGCATCACTGTTTTCACGCAGCGATGCGTCACTTTTCATAAATGAGGCCCCTTGTGTGGCCACCACATTTCAGGCAACAATAAAAAAATGTACTTAACTTAGGTGCTACATGTTCATGCTGGAAAGAGTTTTGTCTAGTGGCAGTTTGAATCCTCATAATGTAGCAGAGAAAGAATGTGTACTGTGCAGATCACAGAACTGTATTTTATGTGGCTACCTCAGTGGGCTATTGCTTTTGTCACAGAGATCATTTTGTTACTTGCAGTTCATAAGTTGCAATCCTAATTTAGCACAGTGACTCATGAACTGTCATCAAAGAACTGAATGCAAACTGCATAGTATAGGTTAGACTGTTATGTTTCTATTCATAATGTTGGAGAAAAGGTTTAGTTTGTGTAGACATGTTTAGTAACGCCAACCTCAGACAGATCTTTAAAACAAATGAAATGTATGTGATTGGGGGACTATCGAGAGCTGACGGCACTCTTTGAGGGTGGTAGTGAGGGAATCCATGGAGATGAAGGTCATTAGGGGGGTGCCAAAGATATATCGCACTGGGCTCCACCAGCACCAAAGCCTGTGTGTAGGATTGTAGGATAGATCATAGATTTGTGGGTGCTCTATTTCCACTTCCCTCGAAGAACCTAGAGCAGCCAGAAGATGCAAAATTATTGAGAGCATATTATTCACGCCTCTCATGCTTTAAGATTCTCTTCTTACTCCACACACAGGCGAAGCAAACTCAAAGGTTCTTCCTATTAAAGGTTCCTCCTATTAAGTTTAGAATCAGCCAACAAACATAATCATGTTCTTGATTCCCAGAGTAATTTTCACCTGGATTTCCACTTCAGGTCTATATTAGTACTTTGGAAAAGGTTGCAGATGGGAGAAGAAGGCCCTAAATGTAATCTGAAAATCCACTTGCATAATCAAATTATCCCTACTTACTCTGTCTCTCTGCTAAATTCATGTTTTGCCAGCACTGACAAAAATGGTGATCTCTATATTACCAAGCAAGTCAAATACCAATAACTAGGACGAGATGCTCCTTGCAAAAAAATAATTGCTTTCTCACCCTACTGTGAAAAGTGAGAGGCGAATGAGAGAAGAGCAACAGGGTAGCAGTCGCCACATTGAGGCTCACAATGAGAGCAACCACATTTACTGCGAGCACAGATCCACCCAATATAGCAAAGGAATAGTGTCAGACAACTTCAAATTTGGAACGTGACTGCCATCTCTTTGTGGAGCTGATTGGACTGTATTATATAAAAGTACTATACCAAAGCTGCAGTGTAAAATACTTTGCATTATTTTCTTGACACATTTATGCTTGGATAGTTTCCTGTACTTTTTTTGAGAAGTGTTTTTTATTGATTCAATTGTGCATTTGCACTGTATTAGTCCACAGGCTTTTTATGTAAGTGGAGTTTATTTGTACATTGAACAATATTGTTGTATATTTTATTCTGTACACTGTAAACTTTGATAAGTGTTTTTGTAGATCTTTGGGTGTTTTTTATGTGTACCTATTTGAGTTCCAAATCATAATAAACTGGACTTGACTTCACATATAATCCGCACGTGTGCAAACAATGCATGAACAAGGAGATACACAGAAGACCGAACAAAAACTCCTGATATGCTGACAGCTTTCAAGGAAGCTGAAAATAAACTTCAAGTACTATGGGGAAAAGTCATCTGAAGCAAGGTCAAAACAACCATCAGTAAAGAGTGACGGTGAATGTTTTTTATGGATGCCCCAAAAGGCAAGTGCCTTCTCTTATATTTATCGAAATCAATGAACCGTATCATTTCCCTTCGCGACAAGGTAAAAGTTACCACCCAAGGGCATTACAAAGCCCAGCAACCAGTTGAGAACAACTGCTTCCTCCTGTCCACAGAAAAAAAGAAAAGAAAATATGTGTATTACAATTTGTGGAAGATTAAACCAGGGAAGAGATTAACATAGAAAGCCATAAAATACTGAAGGAATCTATATGACAAAAGATCAACTAGAAAGAAATACAAACAAGTGAATGGTGGAAAGTTTGATTTAATCTCAGCTACCCGTAATTATAAAGCATGACAGGGCAGCTTCTGATAAAAGAGAGATAGATTTGGGCTACAGCAGCAGTACAGAGGAGCCATTTATGCCCTTACCCATAGTGACCTGACTTAAACGCTGTGGAAGCTGGGGGCGCAGACAGCTTTGTTCCTTTTAAATACGCTCCACTGATTTAGGGGCATCATCTGTGGCTTTGGCCGATTATTCTGGAAAGGGTATATATTTTAGGGAGAAAGACAAAGTGAGGCACTTGGCTTGAAATCCAGAAGGATCATAAAAAGTGAGAAGGAAGAGCTTCCCAACAGGCCTCTAATCCACCAAGGAAAGTGGACATGGAAAATGGTAAGACTCACACAATTGAGAGAGAAAATATTATGAAATGTAAGGTTCAAAGGTCATGTATTGCAAATAAAAACTTGTAGTAAGACTAGAAGATAAAAAACCTGTACCATTATCATTATTAATATGGAAAAACTATCATTAAGTAACCCTTGAAATACCCTGAAAAATGAAATTCTACTGTGGTTCAAAACACAAAGGCCCAGATGTAGATAAATCTGATTTACCGACTCTAGAATACAGAATTTTACCGATTCGGTATTCTTGATTCGGTAAATCAGTTGTAGGTAAAAATTTGGTAATTTTTACCGAATCTGTATGATTCGGTATTACCGAATCGGTATTTACCGATTCGGTAATTGCCATTGACAGGCCCATAGGAATCAATGTCAATTACCGAATAGGTAAATACCGATTCGGTAAAATTACCGATTTTGCAAGGGTGACAGGGTGTCACTTTGACACCCTGTTGCACCCCTGATTTTGACTTGTGTGCCATGTGACACACATACATGCCCTTAGGGCATGTCTGTGTGCCACATGGCACAGGTGTACATGCACAGATGTGCATGTACACAGGTATTCGTTATTTACCATGCAATAGAATTACATGGTAAATACCGAATCGGTAAGGGCCTCTGCCACTGTTTTCTGTGCCACCTACATATTGATTTACCGATTCGGTAAATTTACAGAATCAGTATTTTACCGATTCCCGATTCGGTAAATATACCGATTCTGTACATTTTAAGGCCCCTACATCTCCATTTGTAAATACCGGTCGGTAACGGCCGAAATCGGCCGTTACCGACCGGTATTTGCCGACCTACATCTGGCCCAAAGTTGTCTTTGGCCTTAGAAAAACTAAAGCTACAAGAACAATGTAGATAACTCAGTCAAATGAGTCATGCACAAAATCAGATTGCATTGGAGAGCGCTGTGGAGCAGGTAATTGCACACTTTCTAAGGATGAGAAAGCAGCTGAAAATGTCAAACTTTTAAACAAGCACAGAGATTTCCAATGCCACAGTAATCTGAAATTGCAGGATGAATCAGAAATAAAATAGACCCTTAGGTCATGCTGGAAGCATACAAGAGGACAACCCGGGTGATGCCTGATTATGCAGTTGTTACATTTGGCAGAAGATTATGCTCAGCACCTTCATATAACTTTTCGATCTGTCACCAAACTGCTCTCCTGTTTCCTTAATTTGAAACAAACATTCATTTGATTTGAACTAATTTTCAAAAGTTAGTCACCAATAAGAACGATCCTTAGTAAGTCCTATCACAAACTCAGCAACACAATAGCAGCTAATGTTTTTATTATTAATGTGTTTGTTTTCAACGTATCTGTTTTGTGTAGCCCTATGGACCATTGGATATATTTTAAATGTAATCATGCTTGCTAGTATAGAGAATATTTTGTAAACTTGCACATGGAAGCCCTTTTACTTAACAGTCTCTAATATTAATAGCTCTGGTGTTAGCCAAGGGCTTTTTTCATGTTACTAAATTATATGTGTGACACTCATAGGGGCTTTTAGTTAGCCCTCTTTAGCCATTGGTTTGATTTTTGTCATTTACATGTTCTTCCAACCTCTACAGCATACTTCATGGGTCAGTTGGTCAGCCCACCTCACCAAATGGCTAACTTCAACGTGAGTGGTCATTCTGCTCTTTTAAAAGGATCACATTGTGTGAGAAATTGGGTTGTTGGTTGACTGGGTTGTGAGCCTGGTCAAGCGAAAGTAACAATCCATTGCAGGGTGAAAACACAAAAAGTCACTAAATTAACCTATGCTTAACCCTGAGTAGCTTGGCCCAAAAGCAGTCAGGCTTAACTCAGAGGCAATCTGTAAAGTACTTATGCAGCACACAAACAGTAATAAAGTGAAAACACAACAGACAAAAAATCCCAAACCAATTTGGAAAAATAGATTATATTTATATGAACTATTTGACGCCAAAAGACAAGCATTCAATAAGTACAACTGGAGATATTTATTTTTATGTTTTAAGTGACAATAGCGCCAAAAAGTACAAAGCGCCAACAATGGGTATCTGGTTGTGCTGGACTGGGATAAAATTACGTGTTTAGGTTGATCGCAATGGAGTGTGGGCCGGCTACAGGGCCCAGGCTTAGCCTGCTGTGTAAAAGTACCTTATTCTGGAATGTGTTGATGTCACGGATTTTTTCGAAGGCGAAGATGCAGGGTGTAGGAGAGGTGATGTGTCGGCTCTGATAAACGTAGCAGCGACATTGTGTCAGCCCCAATGAGAGCAGGGGCTCTGATGTGGAGTTCGCAGGGTCATCGTATTGGATGCCGTCAACGGGGATGCGAGGACCTTGTGCCGGTAAGAAACATCCTGCTGTGGTGGTTCCAAAGACGATGTGTTGACTCCAATTCAGCAGAAGTAGCGATATGCCAGTTCCGATACACGCAACAGCTGTGATACATCGGTGCTGACCCATGCAGTCATGATGATGTACCCATTCTGATCTCCGCAACAGCAGCAACACATTAGTTCTGCTGGAGTAAGCATCTTAGGTCCACTTCAAGGGTCCAGGATAGGGGTGGCAACACTTGGCTGTGCAGACTCGTAGAAGGCAGAGTCCAGGTGCAGAAGCAGGGGGGTTGAAAGTCTTTTATGTCCCTGATACATCTGATCAGGTGACCAGCCAAAGAAACCCTTGGATTCACTCTGGGATCAAATGATGCAGGTCCAGTCCTTCTCACCTAGGCCAGGAGGGAAGCAGGACTGCACTGCAAGGCATCATTTCTTCTGGAGCATCGCATCAGTCCAGCAGGGTAACAATCCTTCAGCAGCACAGCAGTCCTCCTTCCTGGCAGAGTATCCACAATTCCAGAAGTGTATCAAAGTGGTGGGGTCTGAGAACCAGTTTTTATTCTCAGTTTAGCCTTTGATGTGGGGAGGACATCAAAGACAGGCCTTTGAAGGGCATAGAGGTCCTCCCTTCCTGCAATGGCCCCAGACTCTCTACAGGTGGGTATGAAGTCCTTTGTGTGTGGAAAGAACACAACCTATTCAGGTGTGAGTGAGGCTGTGTCCAGCTCATCCCTCCCATCCTGCCAGAATGGCCAATCAAGTCACGCCTAAGCTCCCATTGTGTGTGGCTGTTTAGGGAGCATAAACAAAACCGAGCTGTCACCCAACCAAGACATGCAATCAGGGACAGGCTGCTCACAGGGATAAGGGCAGGAAAATGCCAACTTTCTAAAAGTGACAAATAAGACTCTGCCATTAAAGAAGATTTATCCATACGATTCCATAAGTACCAAACATGATAGCTCTACCTTTTTTCAATTAAGAATTACAACTTATTAAATGTAATAAGGAATCACCAATGTTATCCTATGTGAGGGGTCAGCCTCACAGTAGTGAAAAATGAATTAGGGAGTTTTTCACTTTCTAGGACATGTAAAACTTAAAATGACATGTCCAACCTTTTAATTACACAACACCCTGCCCAATGGACACCCTCGGACCTACCTTAGGGATGACTTATATGTAATAAAAGTGGAGTTTAAGGTCAAGTCGAAATTTGCAACGGACACTGCATTCGCACTACAATAGCAGGCCTGCGACATGTTTTAGGGTCCTACTTAAGTGGATGGCACAATAAGTTGCAGCAGGCTCACTGGTAGCATTTAATTTACCGGTCCTGTGTGCATGGTATATAACACTACAAAGTACTTACAAGTACATTAAATATGCCAATTAGGTATATGCAAATCAAACCATGTTTAGGGGAGTGAGAACAAGCACTTTAGCACTGGTTAGCAGTTGTAAAGTTCACAGAGTCCTAAGGCCAACAGAAGTAAAAAGCCAGCAAAATTAAAGGCAAGCAGGCAAAAAGTGTCGGAGAAAATTACCTTATGGTTGACAAGTCTAACACTTTGGCACACAAAGACATTCTTTTCTATGCCAGGTACTACAGTGATAATGTTTCTTTGGAGCCAAACATATTTCTCCTTTTAGCCATTCTTGTATTGGAAAGGGCCTTGTAGCTCTACTAGCAGTAATGTTTTGCATTAACAATGGCACTACAAGAATTGCAATAGCCAAAAACTCAGCAAACACAGACCAATAGGCTCTGCCACTCTTTGTTTTACTTATATTTTTATATTTGTTTTGTACAGACCCTACTATATAATCAGCAGAGCAATATATACTGGTAAAGGAGACATAATATACAATGTGTTCACTATAATACTGCATGCAGGAACATTACAGTTGAGGAGTTAGGTAGAATCAAGTTTCTGTCCGAGGGTGGTCGAGACAAAGCTGAGCCTGGATGAAGTCCATGAGGATAACTTAAAACCACGGTTCTCCAAAAAGCTTGTGAGCTACTGATAGCTCTCCAATTACCCATAAGAAGCCTTCCTGTGTGCAGCGCATACTACTAAATTAGAAGTATTTGCTTGGTTAAAGTCATTTTTGTATACCAAAACTGAAAAGCATGTATTCAAGGCATACATTCATGTGCTTTCAGAACTAATAAGCTGATGTTTGGAGAGAAGTGTTTGAATTTCTAAAATATATATAAAGCTGATATTTCCGTGGTAAATCCTGTTATGCTGTGGAGACTAATTACTAATATTGACTTTGTTATAAGGGCATTGTTGCTATGACTATTGTGTAACTCATGTAGAGGTATTCTACTTTGACAACATATTTTTTACATTGTAGCTTGCAACTGTGTCTGATACACTGAGGTGGTGCCTGCAGTGAATCTTGCATATTGTAACCACTAATGTAATCTTGTCTGATGTGGTCACTATTACAGCACTAATTGTGTTAGTAGCTGCGGAAGATTTTTATTGAACATAAGAAGTTCTTTTTAAAGAAATGGTTGGAGATCCTTGACTTAGATTATCGATGTGGGGAATTGAATTATGTTCCAGTGATGCTCAACAAAACTTGATGTAAGCATTTGCTGTGATTTGGAGGTCAAAATGTAGGATCCTAGCATGACTAACTCAGCGTTCCATTTGCAGACCGTTGCTAAATTGAATAGCATTACATTGGATAGGTATAGCACTAGACGTGGTAAAAGTATGATAAGGAGAGCAATGGGGACAAGTTATTAAAATTAATGAAGTTAGACCCAAATGAAAACTGCTTTTTACATATGATAGTGTAATTATTAGGAATGTAATTTTTTTTTCAGTATCATTTGATATAGACCTACAAGTTTGGTGATGCTGATTGAGAAGTACTGTGCACACTGTTAGAGGCTGATTCGTAAAATGATTTACGAATAAGGAAAGTAATACTGCATAAGTATTTATCTAAATAGCCTTACAGGCATTTGTGAATGGGCCTGAAACATCCAATTCCCCATTACTAAAAGTGCAAACAGGGCACAGTTGTTTAAATCTGTACAAAGTGTACATTAATATTCCATGAATTTCCCATTTTATTCCCATTTTACATATTTTGGAAACGACTCCCGGAGACATGTAAATGTACATAAAAGAGCACTACAGGAGCACTACTTTCCATGCACCACAACAGCCTTGTGCATAGGTCCCTTGGATTTTAAAAGTGTGCTCTCACTGTTTGTGTTGGACTTTCTGTGTCATTCGTCACTCTAATATTGAATTGACCATCCAGAGGACAAATCCACTTCACTGTTATTCTCTCACGAAAGCAGACTTGTTCATAGGTCAACGGCTTTGTTCCTGTTATGTTTAGAGGAACAAGTCCATATAGTGTAAACAATTTATATAATAGGTTTGGATAGAATAAACCTTTCTCCATGACACATTGCTTATAAACCAGGGGAAGGAATGGGGCGGATCCTCAAAAGAAACGAATGGCTTCTTCACCGATGAAACCTCACTCATAAATCAAGATCTTCCACTACAATGTTCAAGCATGCATCTTGCATGGCACTTCCATGCTTGAAAATCGATGTAACTAAAAGGTTCAGGATGCAGGCAAGTTTATCAGTACCCCTCATTCCATTGGGAGAAATTCGGTAAAGAGCAGATTAATCTAAATATTCTTTATTGCTGGCTCATCCTGCAGGCCTAGATCTACGGAACCAATCTTCACAAAATATCCATTTATACCAAAATGTGTCTTATACGAAATGCAGCACCATAATTGTTCTGGATTCCTGGATGGCCATGCAGACTAAAGGAAGCAGAGAAGGTTTTAAAGCATGGGGTTCCATGCCACCTTTTCTCAGTTGATGGGGTGACTAAGAGAGGTTTGCAGTAATTCCATCCACAGATCTTTCTGGCAAGGTAACTGCTAATCGCAGTCTATAATGAGTCTCTGCTGATACCGGGAGGGGGCGGAGGGGGCAGGGAATTTCGGCTTCAACTCAAATCTCTCCCCATGTAAAAGTGGTGTTTTCTACCTCATGGCCTGCACTGATAGCCTCCTTTTCTTTAGAAACCATTGTTGTTCTTTAAGATGGCACCACTCAAGGCTGCTGGTAGTGGGGTACCATAGATGCAAGAGCCCATCTGAGTCTAGCAACCTTTCCAGATAACTGCCTGTGAAACTTTTGTGTCTGCACCCCACAGCTTCCTGTGCTCTGCATTGTTTCAGCATCCTGCAGTGAGGATTCCCAAGGTTCCAGCCTCACTGCACCAGTGATGACTTTCCAAAGCACTGGCCACTCTTCACCATTTTTGGCTCCCTTTGGCTCCCAGTGCATTATATTGCCTTTGTGCAGTACCAATCGCTCTGCATCAATATCATCTCCCTATGGTGCTTGTTGCAGTTTACTAGTGTTGTCTTAAACATCACTGGCTGCTCTGCTTAACTGTAGGTTCTTCTTGGCATCTGCCTCTCTGCAATGGCGGCAGCTTCTCGTGGCTCCGGTCACTTTCTTTTGGAGCACTCACGCACTGGACCATAGATAGCCAAGAAATACAAAGTTGTTCATTTCTGAGTACTGTTGCCAACTTTCCTTTTGCTTTGTGACTTGGACTTGTTTTCCAATCTAACTAGAAGTGCATCAGTTTATCAGGCTAAGTTTTGCACCATTCATAAAACAAAGCATTCAAGCAACAACATCCCCAGTATTTCCTCCAATGCAGAGTTCATCTCCCCAAATGTCAATGTTGAGTTAGGTCTAGGATTTAAACTATGATTTATTTTTAGCACATGGTTTTTCGGTGTTTTAAAATTTTCAATATTTTCTGGACATTTCCCATGCAGATGATAATGACATTTTTTGCAACAGTCAACACATATTTCACTCCGTCTGCTGGTTGACTTAGTGCTATTTCAAGATTTTTTAGGGTCTTGTGACAGCAAATCCATTTAGAAGTCAAGTACAGTATGGCTCTGGTCCATTGCAGTGTGGACCTAGGTACGGGAGGATTGCAGCTAAAACGTACTTATAGTCAGACCACAATGCAGCATAGTCCGCAAAAGTGAGATAGAGGCAGGAAGTGCAGGGTAATGGAAGGAAGACGTGTGAGGCGGTATTCAGCAATCCCGGAATTCAATCAACACCTCCTCCATCTGGCTACTATGAACAACTTTGGGCCTCTGCACATATATTTATCTATTAACACATTAACAACTACTGTGGTTGTGCTGCAGCAATCATACAAGGAAAGAGCTGTGCGGTGCCACACCAGTGGTAGAAGCATGCTAAATCAGTGACTGGACACAATACCACCAACAGCAAAAACCTCAGCAGGTTTAGATTGGTATTTAGTCAATTGACTCACAGGAAACAAAAAATGTACCCTCTGTTTGGGGGTCAATGAGCAGGTCAGGTGATTAGATGTGGCTGAGGCAAGGAACATTTGCATAATTCATGTCTAGGCCTTAGGCGTCCTGCTCGGTCAACCTTTCGATTGATTTAGGCTGGTGCAAAGCAGACCCCAGCATTTAACCCCTATAATATGTTTTGGGTTCACGTGTGTTTGAAAACAATCGCCACCCCAAACAGCATTTTTACAGAGTCACAGGGGTATATGGGTTTCAGAATTCAGAGCACTATCCTTTGCCTACTTTCCAAAACCCTAAACAATAAGAAATGCACATTTTACTATAACATCATTGACAGGCGCGATTAGCTTAAAAGTATTTCAAATGCAAATACTGCTAGCGATGGAAGACGAGAAAGGCCCCATTCTCTCCTTAAAACAACACCAGACCAAACCCCTCCAGGGAAAGGGAGCTTTGCAACCAGGACATAGAAGGCAGACTCTGGCTCAGTGTTATCCTGTTATGCAAACATTGCCCTTGCAAACCTCCAAGTAACCAATTCAAGCACAGGAGACGGTGAAGCCAGCAGTTTGACCCCTGACCCCTCTTGTTCAATGGGTCTAGTTATTGAATTTATCTGTCAGTGAGCCAACAAATGACCTATTGAGGTCATCCGAGAAGAGACTCATTTCTTTGCCCCGTCCTGGAAAGCTCTAATTTTATCCTACAAGTACGGGAGGTATTTAAAGGGTGTTTAGCGCGAGCTTGCTTTAGATGCTGCACTACATAGCTAAGGAATAATCTGTTATTCAAGCAATGAAGTGCGGTTTAGTAATGGCGAGACCGTTGGTAACGTTCTTTGTTGAGAACGCACAAATAATACCGTTGACCGGCCTCCAATGACGTAAGGGCACGGCAGGTATATTTAAACTACAAGCATGCTCTGAATTCCCTCAGATGATCTATTGCACAAATGTTCTTTGGTGTAAAATAATTTTCCGTTTCTGGTCCTAAAAAATAAATTGCAGCCTTCGAATATTAATGTAACAAATTAAATTCATTTGGCTTCTATTTGCTGGACTGGGAGCAATTCTGGCCACCAAATACAGTTTCCAGGCAATTGTGGCTGCTAAACTTCATGCATGTACACACTTCCCAAAACCACAGACGCTATGCAGAACAGCAAAGAACACGATTAAAAAAACAAAAAACTAAATTATAATCCATTATGGTTAACTAAAAACGACTCGCTGGCTTGTTATGTAGACCCCATAATGTCACCCAAGGGTCTGGGCAATTTATTACAGCTCTCTGCTCTGCAATCTCTTCCTGCATCCAGTCAGCACTGAACAAGATTCATAATCCCTGACCAGCAGAGTCGGATTGGGAACAAACATAGGCCTGGGCATTTCACAAAAAATGACCCACATTTGCGGATCCCACCTTCTGCAAACCATTGTTTGGGCAGGGCAATAATTAAAGGAGAACTTTGTGGTTGATAAAAGATTTTTTAACCTGTAGGGCCAGTTACAATAGAAGGGACTGAAAACGTAATCATTTAATGCATCTCCCGTTCATCTTCAGGCACATGAATCTCCCTACTCCTGTGCTCACCCTCAGATCCCTGAGTCATATTCCTGGTCTTGGGTATTAAAGCTTCTACTCATTCATAGGAATCCTCATTGTACTCTGAATGACAGGTCCCCGGAGGATCATGTTCACCCTTAGGTCAACCTTCTGTTCATTCTCAAATATCTGGATACCCCAGTCACCCTAAGGCATTAAGGTTCTTGCTGATCGTTAGTTGGTCCTAAAACTACCCACTCTTTCTCAGGGCCCTTAAACTTATTTCTACTCTATGGTCCTAAGAGGCTCCGGCTCACACTCACATCTCTGAGGCTCTTACTCACATTGAGAACCCAAGAGGCTGCTGTTCACTTTCAGGTGCCCTTTCAGTTGGGCTCATTCCTAGGTGCCTTGAAATCCTGCTTGCCCGCAGGTCCGCTTAGATCCCCGCTGACCTCAGGCCCTGTATGTCTTGCTCAATCTTACCCAGAAGCTGCTGCATACTCATTGCATGTTCAGCAAGAGATTCCCTGAGGCTTCTGGGTACTGTCAGCTCTCCTGGTGCTCTATGACCCTGAGGTTCTCACTTCCTGATAGAACTCGGAAGCTCCTGCTTACAACTAAGCCGAACAGGCTTCTTCTCACACTAAGGTTCCCTGCAAAAGCCCTTCTAAATGCAAGTACTTGAGGCTCTAACTAATACTCAGGTTTTCAAGGCTCCAGCCTCAATCTTTGTTGCCAGAAGCCTGTGTTAAGAAGCTCCTGCTTATCTCCCTTAACCTCAACTCCCTGAACAGCCTGCACTCTAAGATCTTGAACGAACAAAATGAATCATGGTCAACCGTTGAAAGAGATTTGATTGATGGTTCTATGAGTTTGAAACAGAGTTTAGGGGAACAATGGGACTTCAACTTATATGCACGCTAAGTACGGAGTAAAATAATATTTGAATATGGAAAAATATGGAGTGCCAACACAGAGGTTTCTAAATTCAAAAGTACACTGCCTCTCACTTACTATAAGCAGCCTACTCACTACAAGCCATCAACTAGTAGAACCCCATCTCCTGCAGTGAAAGTATTGATTCATTAAAGCACCTTCCATAAGTGTCTTTAGGAGAACACACCATTATTTTGAGGCTCAAAATGTTTTTTTGTTTGAGTCCCTGCTTCCAACCCAAAGCTTTCAACTCATCAAGTATCTGGCAGGAATACCTCATTCAGTCATGGGTTTTATTTTGTATTCTGGCACTTGTAGTTTGTATGGTTACTATAAAGGAAGTACTAGAAATGCTCAAATCCAAAGGAAAAAAGAGCAGTACCCATACTTGACATGGGGGACGCCAGAGAGCTGTGTGACTTGAATTGAAATCCCATAACTGTGCCACTTTGCCCTGCATCAAAATGTCACCTTTGGACTGTTTCAGAGGACTTGGTGACAGTAATGGAACTCCCCAAAAACGTGGGTAGTCACATTGTATCTATTGTTCTTGAGAAGGTGTGAGAGGGGAGTTGAGATTATGAGTTTATAAAAACAGCTGTTTGCAAATTGCTCTCTCGACATCGACCAATTGAACTTTGTCATGTGTGACACCATTGGCCAACTTAGTTTTATAACTGACAACACTTTGCATAATTATATTTTAAGGTCATGCTACTGGTTTTAATATGGAAACGCAAGTTCCAGAATGCAATCTGCAGTCGTTGAAAATGCCCAAACTTGCTGGCTGTGTCATATAAGACATGGAACCATTTAGCAGCTCGAGATGCTATGAAAATAACAACAATCTTGATTGTTTTTGTCTGTGGGAGGGTCTATACACATTTGTTCTATTTAAAAAAAAGCCATCTGGTCCTAACCAGGACTGTTCCTGTGGGGTGTTAACAGAGAGTCCTAGGAAGGTATTGAAGACAACAACTTGTGATTATTGGCAAATCACTTAATCCCAACCCGTGGCTACAACAACTGGAATGTCCTTGTGTAATGTAACCTGTGCTCGTGCTCAAGTGAAGCGTTCCGATAACTTTGTGTTGAATCCCCACAATATAAAACTGCAAATAAATAAATATAAGCCCCTGGATAAAAGTAGAACCCTCTCAATTGGCCCCCCCACTTCCTTTGGAGATCATTATGACTGCCCAATGAAGCCTCACCAAGCAGCCTCCTTGTACTGGCATGCCCTACAGCTTGTGCAGAAGGATGCGCGCTGCATGCTGTGCCTGTTCAGGCTGGCCCATTGATATTCTGCATGAATAATGGGTCGGCTTGGCTTACAGTCTGTGCTAGACCGGGGAGGTCCTGCTGCGACATCTCTAGTTCACAGGAGCAGAGCAAGCCGGCCCCAAATCTGACAATTGTACCAGAAAAAAAAATGGCCCACATCTGGCTTCGGGCACTGGGCCTCGGGCAAAGGCTGAATGTGCCCCTGACAAATCTGAGCCTGGTGACCTGCACCTCTATTCCAAACAGTGCCTCAGTTCATAAAGTGCCATTCAAAGTTGCGCAAGAGCTGCATTACAAAAGCCTGTCCAACAATGAGCATCTGAAGGTACTTATGTCTTATCTGGAAAGCTTTCACTTTACTCAGTAGCGTAGCAAGGTCAGGTGGTACCCGGTGCGGAAAATGACAAAATGGCAAAAATATGCGTTTAAAACACATATGTTTGCCATTTTGTCACCCCCCTCAGTGATGACACTTGTCACCTCGGATTGACAAACTGGCCAAAATATGTTTTTAAAACACATCTTTTTGCCATTTTGTCTCCTCCCTCATTGATGACACCTGGGGCGACCCACACCCACTGCACCCTCCTTCTTACGCCACTGACTTTACTCTGAGATAAAATGACTTGTCCCACAGGAGACAGACAGCTGCTGTTATTCAGCTTTGTGCCTTTTGAACCCCCCTTGGACCAAATACTAGCATGGAGAGCTGTGAGACTTAGAGGATTGGGGAGAGGGTAGAGAGAAATGGCAGTAGCAAAGTAGGAGTGCAAAGGAAACAATAGCTGCTTCCCACTGTCTCTGAATGTACTGTCAATGAGAGCAGGAGGTGCGATCTTGATGGCAGAACTCTCCACACATCATGTCTCAGGGCGAACAATCACTTGCCTTGAGCCAGGGCATAATTACCAGGTACACCAGTACCTCCTTTTCCTCTCTGCTACCTAATTGACACACACTGTTCCACATGCAATATTTGTGCCACATCGAAGTTGTAGACCTTGCATTTCCATTGAGTCGCTAGACTGCTCTGCTGAACCACAAGGTGGATCTGATTACATTGTAGCTTAATTGGTCAGAGGTGAGATCAGATCTCCCTGATGTTGAAGACTTAAAGACCTCTTGAATACATTTAAGGTAGGATTGTGTGTGTTTTGAAGGATTAGTATGAAGAATTTTGGAATGAAGATCATTGTTATATTATACAATGTGTAGTTGTAAAAAGTACTATCACTCGTGAGGGTATCCTGCCACTGAGCAAGTGTGTGTGCTTAACCCTGCCTACAGTAGGTTGGTTAATTGAAAAGCCAGGTCTTTAGCTTCTTGTAGAATTCAAAAAAAGGAGAGGAGCCTCTAATGCAGAGTAGGAGGTCATTCCATATTTAGGAGTGAACGATATGCCTCTTTATCTGGTTCTATGTATGCATCGGATGTGTGATTTGGATCCCTGCAAAGTGAAGGTGTCTGGGTGATTGGTGGGAGATGCGACTGTTCAGGTAGGTTGAACTTGAGTTGTGCAGTGCCTTCAATGTGTGTGCAAGTCTTTAAATTGAGCATGTTGTGTATTGGGAGCCAGTGTAGTTCCCTGAGGTGTGCTGTGATGTGCATTCTGTGTTGGAGGTTGAGGATGAGTCTGGCTGCCAAGTACTAGATGGTTTGTAGACTTCTAGAGAACTGCTTGATGATCCTGACATAGAGGGCATTCCCATAGTCGAACTTGCTGGTGACTAGGGCATGAGTGACAATTTTTCTAGTATAGCTTGAGAGCGATTTGAAGATCTTCCTCAGCATCTTTAGAGTGTGGAAGCAGGATGCAGTGATGGCATTTAACTTGTGCGGTCATGCCTAGTTTGCTGTTGATTATTATTCCAAGGTTCATGGAATGGTTTCTGGGTGTGGGTCTGAGTTCGGCTGACCACCAGTTGAAGTCCAACCATAAGGTTTTCTTACCGCAGATCATAACTTCTCTTTTGTCGGTGTTGAACTTGTGATAGTTGGCCTTCATCCAGTTATCAAATTTGGTCACACAGGCGTTGAACTTGTTTCTTGTGTGGGGGGGTCTTTTTCGAGAGGGAGAGTTAGAGTTACATGTCATCTGTTTAGGAGAGGATGTTGATGTTGTGTGCATGGATGAGGTTGGCCAGAGGGATTGTGTATGCTTGAAGAGGGTAGGGCTGAGCAATTAACCTTCCGGCACTCCACTTATGAGTTTGCTGGCTTCCGAGAAATAAGGTGCCAGATTGACAACTTGTTTTCAATCCATTAAGAAGGAGCAGGTCCATTGGAGAGTGGGTCATTGGGTGTGAATCTTGTGCAAGCAGCTAATTAAGAAGGGGTGTGAGATCCTGTCAAATGCTGCAGAGAGGTTCCGGAGAAGGAGGGCAGCCATATCTGCTCTGTCAAGGAGCATGCAGATGTCTTCTGTGGAGGTTATGAGTGCTGTTTCTGTACTGTGGTTTTGCATGAATCTCGACTGTGTGGCTTTGAGGAGTTGGTGGTAGCTAAGGTGGTCAGTGATGTTCCTGTTGAATAGCTTCTCTAAAACCTTTACCGAGTAAGTTAGGAGAGAGACTGATCTGTAGTTGGAAAGCGTGACTGGGTCAGCAGATGGATTCTTGAGCAAACCAGTTATATTAAACACAGTAAATACATTAATCATCAATGTCTTCGCATGGAATATGTGTGCGGGGGCTTTCCTTACCTACCTCTTAAGTTCACCTAACCAAACTTTTGAACCTCTTCAAGAGGCTTGTGCTCTGATATGCGTGCATTAATGCATAGGTATTGTGAGGCAAAACTGAACAAAAACAAATGTTATCATTGCACACCACAATGGGTACTATGGATGCCAGCCCCCCCACCAATGGCATAAATTGGGTTATTAGTTGTGAAGGATGTGAGTCGTTCATAAGTAATAGGTCCACAATTGCCTTATCGCTAGGAACCAAGCACCACATTGTAGAACTTGAAGCTCTCAGGGTAGCGAAGTAGAGCAGTCCAAGGCCTACTATGGGGAGGTGGTGATGTCTAGTAATCTCAATGATCATATTCTGCCCTTAAAAAACATACTTGCTATTAAATACTGTACAAAATCAATTGAAATTAATTTGAGACATTGTTATATCAAAGGATATTTTCAAATTTTATTTCTATTTTTGACTTCATATTTGATAAGTTTTTGATTATTTTTTTCTCATTTTTTTACCATAAAACATTATATAAAGTTCATAAAGTTTAACAATCAATTACATATAATAGAAATAGGTTGGATAAGACAGTGCAAATAAACTAACAAAACATATAACAGACACAAAAAATACTATACGGTATAACTAGTCGATGGAACATTAGATGAAGGCAATGCGGTGGAAATAGAACATTACGCGCGTTTCGGCCAGTTGGCCTTCGTCAGGTGACCGTCATTGATGATTAAGGCCTGATTAAAAACTGACATATCTATATTTTTCTATAGTATTGTCTGTCACCGATAATTATAGAGACAATACGGTACATAATTTGCCTTCGGGATAGTATTATATACCTTGAATATTCCGAAGACATGATATAAACTAATTTTTATGACAAGTTCTAGGTGTAAATTTTGATAACTAAGATATATAATAATAACGGATATATCTTTATTCACATTTAGTACTGTCTGTTACCCACTAATACAGAGACAATATGCTATACAATCAGCTACCAGGATAGTACCATATAAGACCAATACATGTTCTGTGACCGCAATGATTAGTATTAGTCTACTATACAAATGCCGTCTATTCTGTCTCCAAACCTAGGCCACTATAGAGACCGCCCATCAGGAAGAATTGTTTATAACGTATTTGTAATTGTAAACAAACCATCGAACAGCATAAGATATCGCCAGCCATAGGGGAAATCAAAAAGAAAAGCCAACAGGTATATCTATATGATGAGCCTTTAGCTTCCACAACGTAACATAATATATACTAGGTTGTGTAAATAAGTTCGTATGCTTGCCTTGCAGTTTTTAAACAAAGTCGTCGCATCTAGAGACAACTAACCCTCATAGGAAAAACAGTCTATATGCTCTATCAAGCATAGTTTTTGTAAGTATAACACCTGCCTCTGACTTATTTTGATAAATTGGATTAATGAAAACACTAATATCACCTTCACCCCACTTACAGTCATGTTTGTTTTGATTTTTTCTCTCCTTCTTTTCTATACCTTTAAATAAAAGAAATACTCAGAACTGAAGCATCTAAAAGGATAGATGCAATACATTTAGATATAAAAAAATGTAAAGATATAAATCGTAGAAGGTAGAATGTTTTAATGTGGATGTTTAATGAGACATAAAATAGAAATCAATCTATATAAATAAATGAATGATCAAACAAATGTGATATCAAATGATAATGATTTAAATAACAGGCAACTGAGTACATCATAATATATATAGATAGACTGACATGACAGTACTGTATATAGTTTGAATCTGAAAGAATAAGGCTAACTGACCCTGTAGTAACTGTACAAATAACAAAGTATATTATTGATTGAGATGATAAATATATGTGATTTTTATATATACTATTTATATATTTTTTGTCTAGGTATATGTTACACGTTATTATGTCTGTAACGTACGAATGACGGTCACCTGACGAAGGCCAACTGGCCGAAACGCGCGTAGTGTTCTATTTCCACCGCATTGCCTTCATCTAATGTTCCATCGACTAGTTATACCGTATAGTATTTTTTGTGTCTGTTATATGTTTTGTTAGTTTATTTGCACTGTCTTATCCAACCTATTTCTATTATATGTAATTGATTGTTAAACTTTATGAACTTTATATAATGTTTTATGGTAAAAAAATGAGAAAAAAATAATCAAAAACTTATCAAATATGAAGACAAAAATAGAAATAAAATTTGAAAATATCCTTTGATATAACAATGTCTCAAATTAATTTCAATTGATTTTGTACAGTATTTAATAGCAAGTATGTTTTTTAAGGGCAGAATATGATCATTGAGTTTGCTATATATTTCCTTTCTCTAAACTGTTTACATATTCCCTACGAATAGCAAACTAAACATTTTGTAGGGGTCCCCCTCTTTCCATTTGATGTCTAGTAATCCCCATTTGCTGGCACACAACACTCAAAAAATACTTTTCCCGTTAGTGCTTTTTTATAGAAAGGGTAAAACATTTATTACACACACACACTACTAAATACCGTGCATTCAATTACAAATCTATACATCAGGTAAATGGAAAGTACCTTTGGTGACACCTACACATTATTCAACACCTCTAGTTGGTTCTGAACACCATAATCACAATACCCACAACCTATACCTGATGTAACATCCTATTATAAGGGGGTTATTATACATAAGGAAGGCTTATGGATTTGTGAATGGGTCAGCACATCAAAATATAACATAGGCTAACTGGCTTTGTCAAAGGGTCAATTCAATAATAATTCAATCACATGTGATGATCTACCCGTAAACCAATGAAATCAATAACCATTGTAATGCATTTATTTTTAATACAAGCATTTCAGCGTCAATTAATAATAATTGTAAAGAAATTGTTTGAAATAAAATATTCTGATTCAAAACAACCATTACCATGTGTGTTTGGGGCTTCTTTATGGCCTATGGGTTACCGAATATAGCCATAGGACCAACGAGGATTCACCTCACTCCAGAGCCCAAGAGTAAATCCTAGCGCTGCCGCGCCGCCAAACGCACAGCGGATCCTAGCGCTGCCGCGCCGCCAAACAGACACGCCATTCCCGGCCCGAGAGAGGCCACGCCCCTTTTTAGGCCACGCCCACCGCCGACTTAAATAACCGCTGATTACAAGCGACTGCAGACAGATTGCTACACCCTCCTGAGGCGGAAGCAGGGAGGCGCACTTGCGCTCGATTTATTTTTAAATTGTTTGTGTCACTGAGTAAAACTTGATTTTAAAACCACTCACTAGCTACTGGGAGCACTTCCTCTGTCCCTGGCACGCACAGCGGATCCTAGCGCTGCCGCGCCGCCAAACAGACACGCCATTCCCGGCCTGAGAAAGGCCACGCCCCTTTTTAGGCCACGCCCACCGCCCCTCTCCCTTTCCAGGACATATCATGTGCATCCACCGGAAGCGCAGCGGGAGCGCCGTTTGCACGCCGAAGGCGCGCCTAAGGCAAGCCCGTCTGCGCCCGTCCGCGGCCGACCGGGGCTAGGGGCATGCCACTCTGCTCAAATAATCTCTTACTCCTCCACTCAACTCCGCAGTCTTCAGGGCCCCTGGCCTCTCCCTGCCTCTACTTGCACTCTCATATCTACGTACAATCTTTCACCCGCCCCTTCATCCCCCAACCTTCTCGTTCCCCCCATTTCCTCCCACCCTCCCAGAGAGGACGACAGCCCAGTCTTATCTCTCGGCCTTTTACCTTAACACCCGGTCAGCAGTAGCCCACTCACACGAACTGTCGGTACTACTAGACCTCCACGCACCCGATCTCCTCTTCTTAACAGAGACTTGGTTCTGCGAGGATTCTCTTCCTACCTTACTGGCCACCCTTCCTGTCCCATACTATGCTCTCCGAGCAGATCGTTCCAATGGCAGAAATGGAGGCGGCGTAGCAGTGATCGCCCGGTCCGACCTCCCCTTCCAATGTCTACCCCTGCCAGATATCGCTACAACCGAGTACCTAGCCATTCGTACTACTTCTATCACTCCTCCTCTCACCTGTGTCCTCACCTACCGGCCCCCTCAATCACCCCTATCCTTCCTCCCCGATTTTCAGGAGGTAATTTCCACACTGACGGTCAATAACTCCTCCATCCTATTACTGGGAGACTTTAACTTTTGGCCTTCAGACCCTGCGGAATGCCCTTCTTCTAGGGAATTCTCAGAGACACTCCTATCCCTTAACTTTGTACCACATGTTCATTCCCCCACTCACGTCAAAGGACACATTTTAGACCAGATCTGGTCCTTGAACTGCCCTATAGACTCTCTGACCATCTCGCCATGCACTTGGTCAGACCATCACTTGATCTCGTTCACCCTTCCCATCATCCCCTTTACCAGGCCCCCGCTTCCAAAGAGTGTTTGGGTCCGCTCATGGAGCCGAGTGGATCCAGAGAATCTATCCGCGGCATTAGCCTCTTCCTACCCTTCCCTACAAGGCCTTTCCACCCTTTCTCAGGCCGCTGCCATTGAACATTGGCTCTCCTCTAGCTGCGATTCAATCGCCCCGTTGAAGCGGGTGTCCTCTAAACGGGAGAAAGATGCCAACTTATGGTTTAATGAGGACCTAAAATCCACCAAACTTGCAGTACGCCGCGCCGAGCGGGCCTGGGGGAGGAACTATTCCCCCTCACTTAGAATTGAGTTTACTACTCTCCTTGCTCAATATAAGAACGCCATCCTGGCTGCAAAAACGGCCTATTTTTCTGCAAAGATCCATGCTGCTGAGAATAAACCGAGGGAAATCTTCTCAATTGTCCACAATTTGGCTTTCTCTGACAGGACATCTCTCAAGCCCTCCCCGTCCCAGGACCTTTGCCACTCCTTGAATACATTTTTTATCGAGAAGATTGCTACTATTAAAGCCAACATCCCCTCTCCCTCCCCGACTTTTGTTGACCCTCAGTACCCCCCACCCAAAGGACAACTCAATGCTTTTCCCCCCCTGACCAAAGATTCCCTGGCCTCAATAATTCCTCTTGTTAAATCTGGATCCCCACTGGACACTTGCCCTGCACACATCCTTCGCCACATCTATACAACCTGTCCAGACCCCCCCTCCACTTCCTTAACAGTTCACTTTCCCAGGGGGTTGTTGCCAATCCACTGAAAACCGCTGTTATCGTCCCAATCTTAAAAAAACCTGGCGCTGATCCATCGATCTCCGCCAACTATCGTCCTATCTCCCTCCTACCATTTCTGGCGAAGGTGCTCGAACGCCATGTCACCAGGTCTATGAGCACCTTTGTGGAGGAGTATGGGATCCTCGCCCCCCGCCAGGCCGGTTTCCGCCCCGCACACTCTACGGAGTCCGTAGTTCTCTCGGTCCTTGACAAACTCTGGGAGGGAATGGATACCAACCAGACCCAGGCCTTGGTTCTCCTCGATCTATCAGCCGCCTTTGACACGGTGGATCATACCATCTTACTTTCCCGTGTCAGGGCGGCGGGGATCGGAGGTTCCGCTTTGGTGTGGCTATCCTCCTTCCTGAGGGGCCGCACCCAGGCTGTTCGCCTGGGTGAGTTTTCTGCGGACTTCCAGAAAGTTCAGTGCGGGGTCCCCCAAGGTTCCTCCCTCTCACCTCTCCTGTTTAACCTTTATATTGCCCCTCTCATTTTTTCACTACAACAAATGGACGTCAGCATATACAATTATGCTGACGACCTCCAACTTGTTTTCAACCTGTCTTCTTCCCCTACCTCCATTTCAAACTTCCAGTCTATTATGATTTTCATCCAGGACTGGATGAATTACAACCACCTGAAACTTAACCCGGATAAGACCGAGTTAGTATTAACAGGTGGTTGCTCCAGTCCTTGGTCCTCACTCTTCTGGCCCCCTTCCCTAGGCTCCCCCCCGGTTCCCTCTACCTCAGTTAAAACCCTAGGTATCAAACTCAATTCTCAGCTCACCCTGCACTCCCAGGTCAGTTCCGTGGTATCCTCCTCCTTCCTGTCACTCCGCACCATCCGCAAGGTATCTCGCTTCTTTACCTTCGAGGCCTTGAAACTGATCATTTTGGCAATGGTCATCTCCCGCCTGGATTATGGCAACGCCCTATATGCAGGGATCCCTGCATATAGCTTACGGCGGTTGCAATTAATCCAAAACCAGGCGGCACGATTAGTGTTCAATCTCCCGAAATTTCACCATGTAACTCCCCTTCTCAGATCTCTACATTGGCTCCCAGTCCGTGAACGCGTCCAGTTTAAACTTGCCTCCATTACCTTTCAAGCTAGACTGGGTGCGACTCCGGCCTTTATAACATCTGAAATTGTTCCCTATGTCCCAACCAGAGAATTACGCTCCTCCTCGCAATTCCTGCTATCAGCCCCCCGCTTTCGGAGAAAGAAATGGGGTGGATCAAAGTTCGCTACTCTTGCCCCACTTCTGTGGAACTCCCTCCCTCTCGAGTTCAGATCTACAACCTTGTACACCCAATTTCGGAAGAAACTTAAAGCCCATCTATTTGCCAAAGGTTTTAACTAAACCACCTGGTGTTCCCCCCTCCTCTTCTGTTCCCCTACTCCCACCTCGGAGATCTGTCTAATGCAGCGCCATGAAACCGCTGGTGAAAGTGCGCTATACAAATATTTTAAACTCAAACTCAAATGCTCCAGCTCAGACATGGCTTAAAATGAAGGTAACTTTATTTTGGGGTTATAATTTCAGTTCCCCATGGCTCTTAGGGCCAATTTATAAATGTTTTTGGGTGGCGGGGGAATGCTACTTCTCCTACAAACACCCACAGCCCTTTGATTAAACATTGGTGATGCCCATGCCCATTTAGGGCACCACAAGCACCAAGAAAGAATGCAAATAAGCCTGGTTGGGGCTTTATGGGGTGATCTTTGCTGTGTTTTAGACGTTTTAGTGATTGGTGTCTCTCTCCGCTTGTTCCTGTGGCCTCACGTTGCACCTGTGCTCCATTTATTGTTTACATTTAGGGTGCTTCGGTCCTACTAAGGGCAAAATCAGCCTCACATAACATTGGGGCAGCGCGAGGAGCCCACTTCTGCACTGACTGGCCAGCTTCCCAACCAGCTGACAATGTCTCATACTGGCACAGGCGCCAGATGCTCCCTTCCCCGCTGACTTCCTCATGGCTAGGTTACTGTTTCTGATGTGCATCCCCACTCCCCAAGCTACAAGCACTGGGAGCAGGAGGTGGTGAACTGCACTCAATAGAATTGTGCCATTCCTGTCCTCTTCAGTGTCACAGGTAATGGGGTTCCTGACCATTTTAGGTTTGCCTTGGGCCTCCCATCTTCTTACATCCTTTGTCCCACTGGGGTGAATGGTGTCCCCATGACATTTCTTGCCTCACAACCAAATTAAAATCTCTCCTCCTCATTGAAACCCCATGCGTCATCTTCCACCTCGACCACCTCCTCCACCTTTTCCTCACTTTTTCTGACTCGGCATGACCAGTCACCTGGCAGCACCCACTCTGAAACCAGTGTGTACGAAACAAGCTCTTGTATCACAATTAAAGACTGCCCAAGCACCAGAGTGTTGGACTTGCCTTCTCCCTATACTCACATGCCATTGAAACACAATGCTCACCCACTAAAGCTTTCAACAAGTATAATCTTGGAAACCTCAGGTCCATTAACTACCCTTCCTCTACATCACTTTCTCCCCAATGAGTGCCCAACTCATCCACTATGCTCCCCAACCCACAGGCTTCAACTAATCTACCACACAAGAGGTCTTTTGAGGAAACTAATCTGACACCTTTTCCGACCCCTCTTCCTCTTTCCACCTCCACCTCCAGTACACCATCCACTAACCCACAACTTCGCATCACCTCCCCTACTACTTACCTCCTTACCTATGAGGAATCCACACTGCATATCATCACTCCTTCTGAAGGATTTCATTTACTATCTACCCCTAGACCACCCACCCATACTTTAACCCCCCCTCCATTGAGAATAAACAGGCAGACCTCAAGCATGATCTTCAACTAGTTAAATATGGCCTTCAGCACCTATTACACTTCTCTATGAAGATGGAGAAGCTTTGGAATCTAAATATGATCTCTTAGACTAACCAACCTTGCCTTCCCACAATGGCTGAAAACAACCGTAATAGAACTTTGTCCATGTAAAACCCGTTGAGTCTGCACTGGAAATCACGGCCACATCTTAATCATCACTCCAGGCCCTATAGGATTACTGACCATTTGTCTGATGTTGACATCCACCCCCTTCTACTTTCTTACAACGGCTCTCATTTCTGTCCCATCACCCGCACCATTCAATATCCTAAGCACTAATAACTAAATCGCATGCAGCTGATATTGCTAACGTCATACTTACACAAGATCTGGACCTCCTGATCTTAACTGAAACTTGTCTGAATGACACCTCCTCACCAATTTTGGATATTTTTGTTGACCCTGAATATGACATCATTAGACTGGATAGACCTGTTAAAATTGAGGGCGGCGTAGCATGCATCTTTCACTCCATTCTCACCCTGAACTATACACAAACTGCTCCAATGCCCACCTGTGAACACCAGACCACCAAAATCTGGAACAATCACAAGATGGTTTGTACACCCCACATGCTTTATCACCCCCAGGTGATAATCTTTTTATTGAACAAATAATGGAGGCCATATCCTCTAACTCTGACCAACATCCTAATCATATTTTCCTTGGGGATTTCAACTTACACTGGAACAACGCAAATTATCCCTTAGAGTGCACCTTCAAGGTTTTTCTCTCTCACCTAAACTTCACCCAGTCCTGCAACGGACCTACTCACAACAAGGGCTCCACCCTTGATTTAATTATAGCTAAAGATAATGTAATACAACTGGATGGCAAAGCACCTTGTGACTGGTCAGATCACTACCTAATCTCTTTTCTCATCTTGGAAAGGGTGCTGATTAGACAGGGACAACCTCGTGAGTCCAAACAGTAGTCTCGAAATCTAAGAAACATCAACAAAAATGATATAACCTACATGAGTATTAATCCCTTCTTCCTCCACCCTCTAATATAAGAAATCTGGATGACCTTACTGAACATTACATCCTCTCCATGATGCATGTGTTTGACTCAATTACTTCAAAGTAACGCAAAAGGATTCCCAGCAAACATTCCAATCCCTTGTTCAATTGCTTCCTTAACATGGAGCAACACAAACTAAGGCTGGTGGAGAAATCATGGAGAAACTCTCCTTTAATAACAAACCTCCAGTAGTTGAGGATGGCAAGAAGTGTGTATAACAAAACACATCCATTGCACCAAAGCTGATAACTTTAAGTTACAGCTTGAAAATCCTAAAAACAGACCCAAAACACTTTTCAAAATCATCCAACAACAAGCTAACCACTCAACTAATCAATGCTGTGCACTCAAGGACTCATTCCCCAACGAGGAGTTCTCTACACACTCCATTGAAAAAACAAGAAAGATTGAACTTGAACTGCAACTCACATCTCCAAATACGCATTATCATCCCCAACCCACTCCCTCTCCATGGCTATCTTGGAGAGTTCCCCTATTTCTTGCTCTATGGACTACACTAAGAAAAATAATGCACTGTGGAATACCTTTATACTACAAGACAATGCTGAGCTACTCAAAATTATAACTTTATGAAAATCTTCAAATCATTTCAATGATCCTCTGCCCGCCAAGTTCTTCAAAGAGCTTAGATCTTCCATTCTATCACTCTGGTCTAAGATTGTCCATGAACCTCTTATGCAAGGCTTGGTTCCTGATTGCCTCAAGCTAGGACAATTCACCCCATCCCAAAGAAGCCAAATGCAGACGTATCTGAACCTAACAACTTTTGAGCGATTTCTGATATCATGACTTTAGCCAAACTACTTGAGAAAGGGTTACACACACAGCTCTGTAATCACAAGGAACAGTTTAAGCTCCTTGACCAATACCAATCGGGCTTCACTTTGGGACACAATACTGAAACTGCTGTAACACACATTGATGATGACGCCCTGAGACTGCTTGAGTAAAATTAACTTTGCATACTTATAGTTCTTGATCTTTCCGCAGCATTTAACACAGTCAAACATGACAACATGATTGATATTCTTGAAAAAAGGATGGGGTTATCGGGTCTAGTTCTATCTTAGTTTGCCTCGCTCCTAAATAGCAGAGTGCTAATAATCAAAGTCAACCATTTCTTTTCCTACAGTACGCCGGTCTCAATTGGAGTGCCTCAAGGATCCTCACTCCCAACCACGCTTTTCAACTTGTTCATGGAACCTCTCAACGAAATTCTGAACCGCTCAAACATACAATATCACATGTATGTTGATGATACTTAATTGTCCTTGAAAATTTCTTCACCGGATGATATCAAAACACTTAACTGTGCTCTTCTGAAAACTCAACATCACAATCACCTCTGCTAAATACACTCAAGACGGAATTCCGCATGATTGCCCCCACAATCACTCTGCCCCCATTCAAGACTGGTTCAAGCAACTAACAGCTCGCAATAGCGCTCCACTTGTTGTTGACCCCTCTAAATAATTAGGCATAACTGCAAGACAACATCAGTGCCACAACTCAACAAATTTAAGAAAATCAAATCATTCCTGCCTCCTGATGGCATGCATCTAGCAGTCCAATTCCTAGTTATCTCCCACTGATTCGGTAATTTACCAAATCGGTATTTTAAGGAATCGGTAAATTACCGATTCCTTAAAATACCGAATCGGTAAATTACCGATTTTGCTATGTAGGGAGCACTCAAATGAGTGCTTTTCCCCTTTTAGGATTCGTTATTTACCACCAACTACAAGTTGGTGGTAAATAATGAAAACCTTGGAATTTTCCAACAGTGCCATGTTGCAGACATACATGCCCATAGGGCATGTATGTCTGCAACATGTGCACCCATACACAATTGAGGGGTGCAACAGGGTGTCAAAATGACACCCTGCCACCCTTCAATGTTTCCCCCTTTTACCGAATCGGTATTTACCGATTCGGTAATTACCGAAACTTACCGATTCGGTAATTTTTTGGGTAAAATTACCTACACCCCATTTGCCTGTTCTTAAATACCGAATCGGTATGATTCGGTATTTAAGAATCGGTAATCTGGCCCTTAATCTTGAGAAAATAGAATATGCCCAGAGTATCTGTGATTTACACTAGCCATTGTGTTCCATATTCAACATGCAAGAGGCTCAAATGAGAAATGTAATACTGTAGATGTATAACTAAATTTGGAGGACATTTTTTATTTTTTTGAAATTCTCTTCTTATGTGTATTACTAGTCACTTCAATGTGAATTTTTTGCATGGGCAAATATGCAAATTGTACCCTCATTCACCCTGCAAATGCCGGGCCCAAGTACAATTGCACATGTCAATTTATATATTTGTTTCTTCATATACTTACCCTTGCCCGTCACAGGAAAAACTCTTTGAATATCCAGGGCGGGAATGTTCTTGCCATAAGTTTGAGATTACCAACAAACTGGTATGGTTGTGAGTATTCACCTATTCATCAAGGCACCCCTCCTCTAAAGCCCCTTGTAGTAAACAAGCTTACAGTGAGAGGTCAGTTATGAGTAGCGCATTAGGTCTGGAATCACCAGTTTTTTTTCTAAATAATTCCTCCCTTCTGCACTGCTCTATTATGAGTTCCTGGGTCTGGATTGGGGGAAAAGCATGCACAAACAGTTTGGCCGTTTGTTTTTGCATGCAAAATTCTAACAAGGGCCGATTCTGTAGGACGTTCTGTGCAGAAATGGAGGAAGAGACACGGGGGACTAATCTGTGAAAGGCCTGCGCCGCTGTTGCATTACTAGTTTAGACATGAGGCCTGGCACAGCCAGCACTCCATATTTACAATTTGGCAGACATGGACAAATGCATCAGTTAGGGTATACCTGAATCAGAAATTACCAGCACCAGAACTGGATGTGTCATACAGACAATGATATATTCAAAGTAGGAGTTCCTTTGTAAAATCCAGCTTAAAACCGACACAGTGATACTTATGGTTTTGACAATGTGTGATGCATTATCAGCAAGCGGTGCACAGAGTCTGAGATGTGACAAAACTCCTGCTCATCAGCAGCCCAATTGTAGCAAATGATGCCTTGGTACATTAAGACAAGCCACACTAAACAGTTTTGCTCACTCAACTACATCATGGAGGTGCTATTTTTGCAGCTGGGTGTTGTGAGTAGACCACCACCACGCAGGCAGCACAGGAGAAGGAAGCACATTTTTTGTCAGCGGAATATCCTCATTGATCACAGGGAGGATGAGGTAATCACATACTACTGACTCAGGAGGAAGTCCATAATAGAATTACTAAACCAGATAGTGCCAAGGCATCAGCCACCAACAGCCAGGCCCTCCAACATCCCACCGCAGGTAAAGCTGATAACTCTCCCTCATGTGCTGGCATCTGGTTCATGCCAGATCACAACAGCCACAGTGGCAGGAATATCACAACCATTATTTCTTCCTTCCTACCCTCTGTCCTGGATGCTACCACCCACCTCACACCACTGTGCCTCCTCTTCCCCAAGATACAACAACAGTAGCTGGGCACCAAGCAAGGTTTCTATACCATTTCCAGATTGCTGGGTGCCATGGAGTGCACATATGTTTAACTGGTTCCCCTGCAGCAACATCACATCTGTACAGGAACCGGAAGCGCACATACTCTATTAACATACATGCCATAGTGGACCATCGGGGGATGCTTTCAAATGTGCTGGCTAAATATCTATAGAGAGCGCATGATGCCTACATCTTCAGGCACTCCATCATCAATGACCGCTTCCAGAATGGACAATATGGGAATGGACTACATCTTGGTAAGCAAAGCTGAAGTACATTAACAACCCACTAACTGTAACAAATGTATGACATAATACCCATCTCTCTGTCTGTTGATAAAGGTGCCTCTTACATGCTCTATGCATCATGGTACACATGCAATGCAAATCCCCAAGTTATACATGTAACGATATGCAAAGCCACTTTCTGCGCCTTTGAATGGCGTAATAATACAGAGCTATGCAATGCTGGCCAAAATTAAGTGTAGCATCACAGTGTGCAAGGGAGGGATACCATGGGCATAGTTGGGGTGTCTCCATGCAACTCCCATGGGCCATGAGGCATGTAATGTATGCCACACCAGGTAGCATTTGGAATGTGACAAATCGAATGATTTCCTCAAGTAATTTGTAACAAGGAAAATTAACTGAAGTCATCCAAGTCACTCCCACTTCCTGTGCTGCAGTGTGCGGGAAACAAACATAGACGATCATGGCTCAGAGGATATATCATGTGCATGAATTTGACCGCTCCTGCACAAAGACAATCCTTGCATTCAATGCAGGCACCCAAGAACCATGGTGCAAGTGTGTCTGTGCTTGTGCTAGGCAGCACACTGTGTGCCAGGGTAGGGGAAAGATAAGGAATATGCTATATGGCCAAAATACTGTAGAATACTGCCCTTTCTCAGTAACACAGTGCAGTTCATACAAGTGACTTGCTGCACTGCAGAGTGCTACTTACCAAATAATCTGGGCCCTTGTCTCATCTGCACATACTGGTGACAATGCACTGCAACGTGGAGAAAATGGTGTCCCACATTGACTTGCACTTACTACTCTGTCAAATGGCAGTAGCAACAGAACTTCAGTGAGTAGTAATGGGTAATTTCACTCTGTTTGGATGGATAGAACCACATCAACTGCACTGAGTAAAGAATCCTGAATGAAATCATGTACAATGAAAGACAAGGCAATTATGAGTACAAAGGCAACCCAATAGAAATCTGAGGTGAGAGTTTTCTCAATGGCATACCTACTCCTGCTATCAGTCAAATTCATATATTCTTTATTCGGTTTTTAAAATACATAAAAAACCATAAAAGTAATATCACAAATAAAAACATTACACATAATTAAAAATAAAAACGTTACAGTTCATTTAAGCACATTATCCATAAGTACCAATTGGGGATCCCTCACCATGCTAGCTAATATATCAACATTCTTACTTTTTAAAATTCGTTAATTTTCACAGAGATGGGACTTGTAAAAGGTTTACTCTATGTTTAAAATGTATTTTCAGAAATTTGACAGTATATTTATAAGTCCATTCAGTCTCTAGAAACTGAAATCGCAGCATGGCTGGGCGACATCTTCTAAGACCCAATAATTTTAGCAACAATAGCAGCCAAAGCTTACGATGACCATCATAAAACTTACAAAAGAGAACAGTGTGAATGGTTGTCTGCTCTGAAGTTTCATCGCATGGACAGGATGGGAGAGTTCGATCCCAGCTATTTTGCTCCGGAAAAACCACCAATCGGTGAAAGATGTTAAACCTAAATCTTATCAAAAGGAAACGGTCAAATTGCGTCAGATCATATGATAGATATGGCTGAATTGAAAGGGTAGTCTGGACCGCCAGTGAGTGTTGAACGGAAGCTTTCGTTACTTCCTTGGCCATGCGCAGCTCTTCTAAATGGCCCAGGGCCCTTACTTTCAGTTCCTTTCTAGATATTTTACAGATCGTATTAGGAGTGGTGTAACAGTTCCCCAATCCCAGATCAGTCAAAAGATTTTTCACATACCTAAGCCAACTGATTTTGAGTGAGCGATCTAGTGACATACAGTCTGCCAATATTTTCTTAGTAAGTGAGTTTTCCCTTGATGACCAGATTCGGCGCCAAAGTAAAAGTGGTTGAATTTTTGCTAAATCCACCAAATACGGGATCCCCAATTCCGTATGACATGCAAACGTGGAAACACATTTAGGTGCCGCTAATAGAAATCTTAAAAAGGTGTTTTCTGCCACTTGTAGGGGACTAATGTTGGCATACCCCCACACTCCGGCCCATACAGGGCTATTGCCTGGCATTTCAGCTCTATAGATATGTAACAATTCTGTGGGTGGCCTTTTTCCCAGCTTCTGAGAAAAGTTTATAAGTGCAGCAATTGCTCGCATCAGATGATGCTTCCTGGCCTCAATTGCGGGTTTCCAATTCATTCTATCATCAATTATAATGCCTAGATAGGGGTATTGGCCAGTACTTTCGAGTTTTTCTTTGCTAAGAAATATATCTTTACCCCCTTTTTTCCCTGTACCTGCTGCCATAACATAAGTCTTTTTTATATTTATGCGTAAATCTAGGCTCCCCATGAAATCAGCATACCTGTCCAGGACCTTCTGTAATTCGCGTGGGGTGCGAGCCAGTATCACAGCGTCGTCTGCGTAGAGCAGAGCAGGGACCGGGCGATTTCTTACTTGCGGTAGGTCTTGGCCCCCCCTCAACATTGCCACCTCCAAACCATTTGAGTAGAGTGAAAAGAGAAAGGGGCCCAAGACACAACCCTGCCGGACTCCACGCTCTACTCTGAACGACTGCTATCAGTCAAAGTTCAACAAGGTCAGTGGTGTGAGGACAAGTACTGTGGAAACAAACAAGTGTGTGATACATGGCAGTAACCGTGTATGTTGACCAAAGTGTCAGGAGCAACATAGGAAAAAGTGTATGGAAAGGCCAGTTATGGCCTGTCATGTCAGTGTAGACCCCAGACATGTGTAAATGTCAACACTGGATAACATTGCGATACCAACAGTACAAAACACACATATGTCTCAGCAATACTGAAAGTCTGCTTACACACATACAGGTAAGTCGAACACAATGCTGCCAAACATGTCATACATCAGTCACCACCTTAGAATAAATCCCAAACTGGACAAGGCACAACAATGTACTCAGAATACCAATGTCAACATACATTTGCCACAGCAGAAAGGAAAAAATCAAGGCATAGAACTACACATTATCCTACAGGTTAGAGCCATACACATACATGTGAATAACCGATGGATTGTGTCTAATTGTGGAGTGTACAACTCATGCTAACAACATCAGTGTGTGCCATATAAAGATGGGCCACAAAGCAATACATATGTGTATCAAAGTGCACCATGAGAACTTCTCTGGAAAAAGCAATAGTTGAAGGATGACAATAAATAGCAGAATAATGCATCTGACAGGTTTGAACTGCACCTAACTGATGCATCAAAATCACATGGCAAACTCAGTGAACTGTGAAATGGCTGGGCCAGTGTCATGTAGGACACCAACAAAATCTGTAGTATAACATGGAGCTATGTATGTGTGAGTGTTAAACATATTGGCAATGTCACAACCTACCCAGGGAAGAACAACTAGCCAAATTACATATCAATAATCTAACACTTCTCACATGAATGGAGTGCACATAGCATAGTGTGAGCAGGCCCATTTCTAAATAGCCATCACAGTAAGCTACTGTATAAACATAAACAACCGGATGTAGAAGTATACAATGTATCAGGTCATGCTGAGCTTTTGCTATTACACAGAGAACTTGAACAGACATGTGTAAATCTATTGCCTACTCTATAAGTAACACATATTCTCGTGTATGAGTCATCCAGTACACATGGTCCACATGGACAGGAATGTAGCTGTAACAGACAGCAAAAGTATTGACAATTGTAATTTCTGTTTAACATTCAGCTGACCAAATACTTTGTCTTCAGCCATGGGTCCTGACCCCTATAGCACATTCCCGCACTGAGCCAGAATGACACTTCAACCAGGCACTGGTCAAGACCTGCAACATTGTGGAGGGAAGTTTTGGTGTTCTAAAGTCCCAATACAGATGCCTGGACATGTCAGGGGGGAGATTGTTATACTTGCCCCCTATGGTCTGCAATATCATCCTAGTATGTGCTATTCTCCACACCCTCTGAGTACGGACAAATGTCCTGTGAGAGGTGGGCCATGATGAGCAGGAACCAATTGAGGATGAGGATGAGGATGGAGGAGAGATCCAAAATACAGTGGCTGGTATTAGGAGATGCACCCACATTGTGCAGAATATCTTCACTTAAAGCACATGTAGTACGGTGGACAGGATTTATAAACATAATAGGAAGGTCCAACTTGGGAATAAAAGTTTTAAGCCATTATTTGTGTGGGCGTTTATGTCACTGTCCCAGAAAACGTCAACTTACCCACATCTTGTCAAATAGGCCTCGAATTGTAATAATCATGATATCAGACCTGTTCAGCAACATGGGGCTATGTGTTTCAGGTATCAATTACACATACACAGAGATGCAAAGTAAAGCAGTGTACTGAATACAAGATCCAGGGTAGGCATGAGACTTTTGCTATTCAAAAATAATCATTACACTCCCCTTGCAATTGAGCAATGCAGAGCCACACAACTGGCAGCAGCAAAGTGTAACACAGATGTCACTCAGTGAATTTAGGAACACAAGTCACCAATTACAATATCTGAGGATAAACTCACATTGTAGTGTGTCATAGCAATGTGTCAGCATTCAGAATTATAATATTTAGCTGTAAGTGATATTGTTAGCAAATACCATCCGCAATAATGAGTGACATGTTCCATTGACAAAGGCCTTGTGTCATGCAAATGTGTACAACCAGACACTTGTCAATAATGCATACAAGCATATATGGCTTACCAGAAACACAACACGTGTAATATTTCCTGCTTACTTTGTCAAATAAAGCACATCATGCTACAGTAGATAAAGTACACATTTGCAATGCATTGCTACGCAATGCAATGACAAACAAAGGCATGTATGTAATTGGATGGGTTATATGCCAACATCAGAACACATTAGAAATACTGAGATCTCAAGAGTGTAATCTCAAATGCTTATCAAGGCTGACAAAACTGTATGTGCATTCACACTAAATCATTGACCATGGTCAGATGGGGGGCTTGTGATGGCAATTTCCCTTTGCATGGCAAACGTTGTGTGCCTCTCTCCTGAGTGTGCAAGTGTATAGTTGAGCGGATCACAAATCTCGTACTCACCCAAAGGTGAAATATACATTGAGTGTGTGCCATAACATAAGCCTGTGTCAGGGAATGCAGTATCCTTGTACCAGTAGGCACACGCAAAGGCCTGCCCTCAGAGTAGATGTACTGCTACTAACGTTGACAGGAGTAAGACAGAGACCATGTATGAGTGCCAGCATCATGTTAACTGTACATAACAAGTTAAATGGACTATTTAACCATATTTCACTGCAGTGATGACTAATGTCTCACTCATCTGCTTGAAAGGTCTGTTGCTATGTGACACACTCACTCCAGACCCGAATATTACTAACTGACAATTTAGTACATGATAACACCATGTGCAGAACATGTGTGCCTGAGCAAGACATACACTACATAAAGGTAGCAATGTGTATCAGAGTGTACATCCGGAGATTGTGTGTGCTGCTACAGTGTGTTCAGCTACAGACTCTCTGTCACAGTACAAAGTGAGTGTAGTACCAATGAGTGTGTGATAACTAAGAATGAGACTTCATGATGGTTTCTGACTCACATATATGGATGACAAATATACCACATCATACATGGTGTCCTGTGAGTGTCAAGTGAGGGGAGTATAATGGCCATGGCCACAAAGTGCAGCACAGATAGACTCCTTATGCACAGCCATGTTACCAATCACATTGCAAGAAATCTAAGCTTTATAACTTAACATATGCAATTGTGTCCTCTTGCCCAGTGCTGGTCCTGGATTGTCCATCTATGCCCAACACGGGCACCCATGTACCTGGTGCAAGTGCCCCTGCATTGTAGCTAGGCTGCTGGAAACACACTAGTGCAGGGTGAAAGGACAGGAATGAGCCATCATTGATGAACATGGTGGAATCCTTCCCTTTAACTCTGACGTAGGGCAGTGCAGCAAGGTACATAACTGTGATGCCCTATGCCAACTGCCCATTAATTTGGCCCTATGAGAAAGAGAAGCAAGCAAAGTGAGACCAAGGTGTCTTTTCCTGCATTGCATTAGTGCCTGCAGTGTATCCCAGACAATATGCCTCTAGGGGTCCCGCAATGGTCTCCATCCCCAACCACATCTCATCTACCAGCTGCCGCTGGACTCCTACCGCTAGCCACTGGAAGACAACTTGAGGGTTTTTGGAGTCCAGGCATGGGCTTTGGCTAGCAGATGGGGCATGTTCTGTGGTAGGTGGTTCCTCTGGAGACCCAGCAACACTGTCACACCCTAGAGTAAGTGTTCCAAAAGATTCCAGAGGTTTCTGAAAGGTGTCATCATCCATGGGGCTCAGGATGTTATTGCCAACAAACTGGTAATCCAGGACAGGCTGCTGGTCAGGAGGTGTTGTTTTTTTCACCCCTATGAAATGGGAATATGGTAATGGTGATCTATGCGGGATGTTGACAGGAGCTACCTTGACTGACACACAGATGTTATTCTAATTCAGTTTCAGTTCAACATTGATGTGTAGGACATATGTTACTCATAGGAATTTTGGGCAAGATTCACTGATGCAGCCTTTCAGATGGCAATATCTCTACATTGTTCACAGGACCACTGTGAGACAAGGGTGATATTTTGAGTTATACCACACATTGAAACACAGTTACACAGCTTGCTGGCCTGCCCTGCCAGGGAGGGTGAGTTGAGGTAAGGTCCACGTCTGCCTGGGCAATAGCCTTTATCTTTTTTCATGATGACGATAATGAATGTAGTTTAATTTGTTGACACCACTGCTGTACACATTGCACCAAGTCACCAGGATGCCTGAATTTCCTCTGGTCAATACTCATCCCACAGCCCCTGGGTAAGTGATGTAGCTTTGGTCATGTATTATTGTTGTTCCTGCAATCTGTCTTTCGCACACCACACCAGTCTCCCTTGTTGTGCTGTCTTGCATGCATATTGTGTATTCGTATGGCCCAGGGCTCATATTTGACACGCATCCAGAAAACCGTACAAAACTAGCAACTTGTTACACTGCAGGTATGTGTAAGGCCATGTACTTGCAATGGTTTTCTTAATTGTGTTTACTGATGTGATTTCAGTACACACACAGTTGTCCCTATAGCTCTGTACCGTAGGCACTGTGTACCAAATCTGAGGGGATAGGCCCAGGCAAACTAGGAAGGTTGCTACCACTGACACTCACCCTATTTTGTAATTGTCAGATTTGTTTATCTGCAGATTATCATACATCGCTCAACTCAGTCACACTCACTTGTGCCTGTACATGACCCCCCTGCCAATCCTCTAGTGGACCCAGGGACTCTGCTTTCTGTCACAAACTGATGGCACACAGATGGACATTTGACTCTTGTGTGGCACCAACACCTCTGATGTGAGTCACCATTTGCAATTGACCAACATGGCTGCCTGTATCTGAGGGCTATGGCTGAAGCTGTGGCCCACCTGCGAGTAATTACGATATTCTGTGACATGTACCTACCCAGGTTGTCCACCCAACTAAGGCCATACACCTCACCATCCAAATTTCACTTAGACCTGCCAATTGTTGTGGAAACATATCTCATCCAGTCACTTCACAATTCCCTGTTTGCCATCCGTCTGCTTTGACATATGTGGCATAATCAGATACTTCTCTTTCATAATCCCTCCTGACAGGTGCTATATCTTCACTAAGGTCCACATCACATGTAGGATGTAGTACACTAATGTCCTCTTCTATGGCATCTCTTCCCAGCTGCATCAGAAGTGTGTTGATGCAAGGGGGCATGCATTGTCAAAGTCAGGGTTGGCAGGGTTCAAATGTCCATGCATGCTGTGGTGTTCCAGTCCAGATTTCTGGCTTTGCATTGTGGGACTTGTAGTCCTGGCCACTAATACTCTGTATTCTACTACAAGTACAAGTAAACAAAGATGAACCAGGATTGGTGCTGCACATCCCACATGGAATGGACAAACTTGACAGAACTGGACTGGGCTGTGCAACATTTAACTAAGCAGTTTGATTGACACTTATATGATGTATGACTGGACATGTGAGCAATTCCATCCCTTTCCCTTACACTCAGTATAGTGCAGTGCAGGAATGTAGCATGCTGCGCTGCAGAGCATTACATTTTTGGTCATATTGTCCCTCCTTGCCACTTACCCTGTGGGTCTTGTTGGTCCTCATAGCTAGCATTTTCCTGCCCGGGAACTCCTGCCACAAACTCTGCTGGGATGACAGCTGCCACCTGCACCTCCAAGAGGGTCAGCTCCTCCTGGTCCTCAGGCCCTCCTCCTCCGGTCTGCATGGCTGACTTCAGGTTCTTGGTTCTTCAGTTTCTCCTTTGTCCTATGCTTGCATTCTTGCACTGTCCTTTTGGCATGCCGGACACTGTTAATCACGTCCTCTATGGACTGCCAAATAACCTCTTTATTCCCTAATGGGAATTTTGAGTTGACAAAGAGTTGATATTCATACTTTTTAAACCCTGTTAACAAAATTTGATTCACGTCCTCACTAAAATCACTCTTCCTCATCCTCTTCCCCTGGGATTCTGTCTGGACATCCTAGCTGGGCCTGGGGTTTTGCCCTGGCTGCTGCTGCCTGATCCATCTCTCCCTTTGGTGGTATGGGGAAAAGTTTTTTCTTAAAATGTGTCACTTATTAAGGGATTTTTGACGCATGATGCATTCCAATGTGATAGTTGAGTGATCTATGTTGCTATATGTGCCTCAAAGCAGCCTAGCATCACTTTGGCTGCAGATACGTCAGTTTTCTTTGTGGTAGTCATCCCACGGAGGAGTCATCTTCTGGACGCACCATGGAACCTTACACCATGGTGTACCATATCATAAATACAACCCATCCACACATTTTAAAACATCGGAACACAGCACAACTTTGTCTGACTCATCACTGCCTTGCCACAGCGATGGGTCAGTTCTCATGAATGAAGGTCCAGGTATAGCAAGTGAACATGTAATTAGGCGGGGCGGCATCCTACCTGAGGGCTACCTTTACACCGGTCTCAGAACTTGCCCCATAATATTATACCATACTGTTTTAAAATTACCTGTCATAGGGGTGTGCAAATTTGCATTTGTTTTGTTCTTGCAAGCATTATAATTTTGCCAGAAACTACAATTAATACACATGATTTGCATCCTTTTCAGCCCATGGATTTTTTGTTAAAACAATTCTATTGTGCCCTTTTTAATTTGTTGCCTGGAAAACATAGATTATCATCATCCACCCAGCACCAACATCCATACAATATTAAAGTTACCTCACTACAAAATTGCATCTGCATTTTCAGCGCCAAATAACAGCAGAAAGGAGATATCGTGAGATAGTATCCAGAATTGTAAAGAAGATAGGAAATTAGAAAGCTCAGCAAACTATTGATAGGACAGTAAATTCATTACATTAGTTTAGGTAATCAAACCTTTGCACACTCCTACTTGTGAGTAAATCATATCACAAGTTTTTTAATCCTGATTTTAGACGACTATATGGAGATTTGGGTGCACATAAGTATAACTTAACCAAAATCTTAAAGTGCGTCATAAAAAAAATCTGAGATGTCCACCTAACTTTCTAATTTGCTCCAAATGGAATCTTTGTAACCGGGCTCTCGGTGCATTCTCCTCCAATGTACTACAAGGTAGATGTTCTAACTTCCTAACATAGATAGTACTTTTACTTACATCCTTCCTTTCTCCAATCACTCAAACACGGACCTGCTGGTGCAAATGTTTTCATTAAAAAAAAAGGCCAAGAACATACATTTCTAACTCATCATGCTGCTAATGTCCTAATTCACTCCCTCGTCATCTGTCCGACTGACTAGATACACCTCTTAATCACCGGCCTCCTCCTCCAGGCAGCTGACAACAATGGTCATTCATCAAACCACTCATTCATGCCCAAGTCATTCCTCCTCTCCCTCCCCCGTGTCTGCTGCCTCCCCAGCGCATCCGCGTGCACACTAGTCACACTCATCTACAAAGCCTTGTTCTTTCGACTCAGTCTGCGGGTCACTCCTGGCTGCTCCCTCACGACACTGTCACCTGCCCTCTGCCCTGCGACTGCTCGTCTCACATGTACCCGTGTCTCCCACTCAAGCCTGTCTCTACCTCGCCATACACTCATTCCTTCTGTCTGAAATGCCAGTGACTCACTAGTCACGTCGCCTTTCCAATCTTTAGCCTTAATTCACTTAGCAAAAGTCATTCATTTCGCAAATTAGGTGACCTTGTATGAGTGCACTCACTCCCTCGGATACTACAGTGTGCATTGCAAAAGAAGGGTAGACATGATTACGTGTGGGCAGGAACACGGGTAGACAAGCACACATACGGAAAGTATAGTGCTGTTGACAGGACATTTATTTATGAAATTTGTTGATGCGCAATAGACCTGAGGCCTGATTCACAAAGCCATTTCCAGGCACAAAACTATGTTTCAAGTCCCATTGGTTGAATTTATGAGTACGAAGCAGTAGTTAATTTGTAAAAAAAAAAAAAAAAAAAGTGCTGTGGCTCTTGTCAGGAGGCAGCTTACACCAGCCCATTCCTCGCCTTAGCGCCGCCTAAAACACAACCAACTACTAACCATGAAACTGGGAGGAGTATGTGGCATATAACGACCAGAGCTGCCAATTTCGGAGCTGGGGAACCAGGTTCAAGGCTCGGCTTGGGCACACAATCCACGGCCGTGAAGAAGCCCGGAATCGGGTGAAACGCTTTGCCACTGAGTAGATTCTCTTCATTGGAACCACACTCCGGAGTGCAAGGCTTCCTTCGGGTTGATTGACTCCATTGTTTCTTTTTGTTTGTGTGTGTGTGTGTATATATATATATCGACACCATCTCACACGACAGACTGCTTACCAGGCTGAGTGAGGATGGTGTCGGAGGAGCAGCGCTGGACTGGATTAAATCCTATTTGTGCAACCGGACGTTTCAGATCTCGTCTTCACAGGCTCAGTCAGACACCTTTGTCTCACCCCATGGCGTGCCTCAGGGCTCAATTTTGAGTCCGCTATTTTTTAATCTGTGTCTCCGCCCTCTCGCCGATCTAGCAGAGCGAGTTGGTCTAGAACTCATGACCTATGCGGATGATTCGCAGATTATTTTTTCTCTTACCAATTCGGACCCTTCATCCCCCTCTGTGCTGAAACTAGGTCTTCATGAAGTCTTCAGCTGGATGTCATCGAACCAGCTGAAGCTAAATGGGGAGAAAACGGAGATCCTTCTCTTAGGCAAAAATAGAGACCTTTGGCAGGATACTCACTGGCCGCCATCCCTGGGCGCCTTTCCCATTCCAGCTACCCATGTCAGAAATTTAGGGATGCACATCGATGACACATTATCGATGAAACAGCAGGTTAACAAAGTAGCTGGTACTTGCTTTACCATCCTCAAATGGCTGCGGAAAATTATCTGGATGCTGCCTGTTGATACCCAGAAGACCGTAGTCAATGCCCTTATTACATCACGGCTTGACTACGGTAACATCCTTTATCTGGGTTCCAACTTAGCCGTGATCAGACGGCTCCAGCTAGTCCAGAATTCCGCAGCCAGGTTGTTGTGTAAAATCCCCAGGAGAGCAAGGATCTCTAAGTACCTCAAGGACCTGCATTGGCTCAGGGTGGAGAACCGGGTTCGGTTCAAAGCCCTGAGCTATATGTTCAAAATAAAGGCAGGTACCGCACCAAAGTACTTGCAAAAGTTAGTTAGGCCCTACACCCCTGCACGTAATCTCCGTTCCTCAAATGGAGCAAATTTTGTGGTACCTAGATTTAAACTGGCCAGAATGGGAGGGAGATCCTTTTCCTATCTGGGACCCGTCCTTTGGAACTCCCTTCCCCCAGCTCTACGTAAGGAGGGAAATTTTGCCAGCTTTAAGAAAAGCGTTAAAACCTGGCTCTTCAATAAATAATCTGGTCTCTGACCGTTTTTGCTTTCTGTGTTGCTGGCTTCTTAGTCCTGGCACCGGGAAACCCTTTGTGGGTATCTGCGCGCATTACAAATGCAAAAAAATAAATAATAAATAAATAAATAAATATATATATATATATATATATATAATTTTCACTGAAAAAACAAAGCTTGAAAAGATGTTATAGTCAGTTGAAAATGTCAGTCACAACATACTATTTTAAATTAACAAAACAACTGAAATTCACCAGCTATAGTTATCTCAAGTAACTATAGCTCATGCCCTAAAGTAACTATAAGTCAGGACCCCACAATGCACAGTGTTATCATCATTGATGTAATTTGAGATATTGCAGTCATGTTATCAATGATGTCTTAGAACATGTCCCGAATGATGCATTATTGGAGGTAATTAACAGTGCATGGCAACCGCCACTGGGGAATTTTACAGATATATGTGATACTTCATAGGTGGACCCACCGGTTTTAGCTGTGGCCCGATGTGTGCCCCCATAAATTTCACTTCTAAATACACTACTGCAGAATTTGTATACTAGGTACAATTATGTCCAGGGAAATATCAATCCACAGATGGGGGCATCATTTGAGAAAAGCTTTCTGAGAGTACACTTGGAAAGCTGTGAATGATACAGCTTTCCTAGCATACTCCATTGAAGGCGTCATAAATAGTAAAAAAAAATCACAGATCTGCACGCAAGCAGAGATGTAACTCTGTGAGATGCAGAGCTACAACGTTTTTAACCCCTTCCCTGCTGCCGCTGGCTCACTCGGCGAGCATTCCCGTGGAGGCTCGTGACAGACGCGCTTCTCCTCTGACGACCACGGACCTAACTTCGAGGCCCGTTTTTGCTGACATCGATCAAGCGACCCCTCTACCCGAGACAACACAGTCTTTCAGGCCGATTGATTAACTCACGAGGAGGTGCCTGATTTTGACACCACCCAATACTTAGGATTGGGACTGGAAATTAAGACATGTAGTGCCACATGATTACCCATCGGATAAAAAACCTAACAAGAACATAGAGACTACTTGGATAACTTCCCTGGAAACTTAAGGACTGAGTATATGTGGATTGGTACACTTGACCATTATCTCCTAGGAGGGGTCACCTATGGGATCCCTATTGTCCCGTCCCCACCTGTCCTGAAGAAGACTCGCATGGCCCAGGAAAAAAACGACCGCATGGCCGCTAGTCGAGTCGAAACGTCGACATTTCATTAACTAACCTGGACCACTAACTGTATCACCCTTGTAGATATAGTGCAGACATTTTTTGCCATCTGTTGTCTAGTAATAATTAAGGAATTTATGTTGACTAATTGAAGTGGCCAGGTTATATGGTTCCGGCCTTCCTTGGCTGGTGTTTCTTTTGAATTGCTTGAAGTATAATTTCTTAAATCTGTGTGATTCTTTTCCGTTCACTTCATCACGCTCACTTTCCTTTGACACCCCTTTGTTTGCTTTACTGCACGTTCTCAATACGGGACAATGCATAAAAAAAGTACATAACACTGTGAATTTTGCTTTCGCTTCAAGAATTTGACAATAGATTGAAATATTGCATATTGTGTTTCCGTTCCGAATCCCAGACAATAGATTAAAATATTGTGTATACATCTTGAGTTTGTTGCTGTTGCCTCTCTCTCTTTATTAATTGATCTGGCCGGTTAAAATAACAGACGCCTTTTGATTAATTAAATTTTGATTTTTCGTGTTTAAAATAATAGGTCTCGGACCACTGTTTGTTTATCCTAATACGTTACCCAGGTCCAGTACCGTTTTGGGTCACCCCATTTCTTTAATGGGGCCGCTGGCCGTTGGCAGTCACGAGCACTCCCTCCCCAGTGCTGCGCACGACCAACGGCCAACGCAGCCCCACCCACCCTTTAGAACGCCCGCACTGCGGCGGAAAAACCGCCGCTCTTAAGGCATTAATCAATTGCGCCTTGTTTTGAGCTTGTTCCAATGGGTGAGCTAAGGGAATGATTGCACTACTACATTTCGACACCTACAGAATTGTGGTACAAGAATATCGAGGACAGGATATCAACGGACAAAATATTGAAAGATAAGTAGATATAGGGAAGTAAAGATTTAGTTAAGTATAGAAAATCTAGACTTTTCACCTGTCAATATTTTATTTCCGATATTCTGTACTCACTATTGTGTCCCTTCAATACTGGGGTTTCAATATTAAGGGTGCGCACCCTAGAAGTGCAAAACAATCTCCTTCTCTAATTGTAGGGATGTTTTTCAGCTCCATTGATAAGCATGAGGCCCACTTTGTAAAGGCCGCTGCCTTCTAAGGGTTACAAAGATGCACAAAACACTAAATAACTCGTAATTTAAAATTTTTTGATTCTGAACCTGGATCAAGATTTATGAATTTTTACAATTTCATATTGCTCCGAAGATGGCTGAAAATATGGTAGATTTTCAATGTTTCTACTGTGGCATGTTAACGGTAGGGTGAAAAATGTATCACTGCATAAATCCGTTCATAATATAGTAAACATCAATAAAAGTCTATGTTTGTGAGTGTTCACAACCATTTTGCAAGAAGCTTCCATTCCTGAAAACATGCAGATATTTACTTGCATAAAAATCTGGACTCGGTGGAACTTTGTGTTGGGGAAGTAAAGGAATGCCACACAATTCATTTGGGCTTTCTGCACACTCAAAATACTTCCCCGTGGAAGTTTTACTCAATAAGCTACTCATGCAGGCTTTCCTCAGTTATAAAATATGCAGAAGTAAATTTGATAAAGTGTCCGCACTCCTGGAAATTGACATAGCTTCGTTGTAAAAAAAACACTTGGTCTCTTTGTGAATCCCATACAATTTGAGCATTAACTATATTTCAAACTTTCATACTCCTGCTGCCTGAACCTCGGCTCAAATTGTTGACAAGTGAGCTGCTTGGGAGTTGAATACCAGGAAGGGGGGCGTTCCTACTACTGAACTCTTTCAAAATACATTTTTGTGTATTTGTTGTTGTTTAATCACACTGTGAAAACCTAATTGATATTATCAAAAGTGTCTACATATTAGGAAAAATCATACACAATAGCTAGCAACAATTCCTTCCATTCCCTCCACTCTCTACTCCTCTGATGTTTGCTTTTGGTTCCAGCCTCATCCCTTATTGGGAGCAGGCGAAAGTCGGCACAATTTTTCAGAAAATGTTCCAGATGAAGGCAAGTGGCAGCCACTAAATTAATTTTCAGGACTACCTTATTCTGGAGTAGTATCGCTTCAAGGTGCAGCCGTAGTACTTGCTGTAGCAGAATTCGTCTCTCTGGACTGCTCTGCAGAAACAGGCGCATTGCACCCCATCTGGAACTCTTCAACTTGATGAGTAGACAAATGACCCCGGACTTGGACTATTCTGTTGTCAATTATTAAGCTAAGTGTTGCATTAGCAAGTCCCGGGGTTTCCTGCAGTCCTTTTAGATGCTTGAAGGACTTCCCTCCACAGGGAAAATAAGATTTGACAGAAACCTGTTAAACTGCCATGTTAAGTTGTAAGAGGAATCACAAACTGGAATGTCTTCAAAGAGTAAGCCTTTTCAGCACATGCTCAACAGTCTTTTTGGTTCTACGGTCTGGAAACCAAGTAACAAATTCACAAAGAAGTAAGGTATCCCCGCTTGCATGTTTGAGCACTAATGACTTCTGGAGATTTGTGATTCCGAGCCTGGGTTGTGGGTCAGGAACATCGAATACAGAATATCAAGGGGTCACAATATGTGGAACTGAATATCGAGGGGAAAACATGAGAAAATATCAAAAGGTAAGATTGTATATATTTTCTATACCTAGACGGACGGACGGATGAACGGATAGATAGATTGGTAGGTAGGTAGGTAGGTATATATATATATGTATGTATATATATATATATATATATATATATATATATATATATATATATATATATATATATATATATATATATATATATATATATATATATATATTACCTACTGGCGGTCGCCAGTAGGTATATATAGTTAGGATTTTTTCTCTATGGGATTTTTGAAAATTCTATGTCTAATAACTTTGGCGTTTGTGGACGGAATTGGCTGAAATTTTCAGGAAAATGGCACATTTTGTTTCTGAGCAGCCCTTGAAAATTTGGGGGGGGTTCGTCAAGGGGGGGCTGAGAAAAAAGGGGGGTCCCAAAACGTGTTTTTAACATTGAGTTTTCCATAGGGCGGTTGGCCTCACTTTTAGCCCGAACGGCTGAATGGATTTGCACGAAACTTGGCAAAATTGTAGGGACTGGTAGCCCGATGTGCCTTTTGTAGGTCTCAATATATGTGCTACAGTGGATTTTGAGAAATTAACGTTTAAAAAAAGATATACATCTGTAACAGCGGACCGGGCAGCGCTCCAGGACGCGTACTTTTCGCGCAACGGAGCTTTGTGAAGCGAAGCTGATTGGTTCTCCGGCGTCTGTCAACATTCCAAACAGTCCGTAGCGGCCGCCATCTTGTCTCTCGGTAGGATCGAGAGACAAGAGGAGGCCAAAGCGAAGGGGCAAATGACCATAAGGGGGAATAGTAGATCCTCGCTGACCCCGTAGGTTTGATGTGGAGGTTTTAAAAGTGCCCCGCGGGGCAAAAAAAAAAAATAATAATAATAATCGAACGGCTGAATGGATTTGCACGAAACTTGGCAAAATTGTAGGGACTGGTAGCCCGATGTGCCTTTGCTAGGTCTCAATATATGTGCTCCAGTGGATTTTGAGAAATTAACGTTCAAAAAAAGATATATATCTGTAACAGCGCTCCGCTTCGCGTACTTTTCGCGTTACGGAGCTTTGCGAAGCTGATTGGTTCTCCGGCGTCTGTCAACATTCCAAACAGTCCGTAGCGGCCGCCATCTTGTCTCTCGGTAGGATCGAGAGACAAGAGGAGGCCAAAGCGAAGGGGCAAATGACCATAAGGGGGAATAGTAGATCCTCGCTGACCCCCTACGTTTGATGTGGAGGTTTTAAAAGGGCCCCGCGGGGCAAAAAAAAATAAATAATAATAATAATCGAACGGCTGAATGGATTTGCACGAAACTTGGCAAAATATTAGGGACTGGTAGCCCGATGTGCCTTTGCTAGGTCTCAATATATGTGCTCCAGTGGATTTTGAGAAATTAACGTTCAAAAAAAGATATATATCTGTAACAGTGCTCCGCTTCGCGTACTTTTCGCGTTACGGAGCTTTGCGAAGCTGATTGGTTCTCCGGCGTCTGTCAACATTCCAAACAGTCCGTAGCGGCCGCCATCTTGTCTCTCGGTAGGATTGAGAGACAAGAGGAGGCCAAAGCGAAGGGGGAAATGACCATAAGGGGGCATAGTAGATCCTTCCTGACCTCTTAGGTTTGATGTACCATTTTGCCAAGTTTGGTGTAATTCCGTTCAGCCATTCAGGCTGTAGACGTATGTAAATGTCCTATGGAAAATTGCATGGGGAAAACACATTTGAAAGTGTTGAAATTTAGAACCAATTAAAATGTTAGTTTGGTTTTGTATTTGTGTGTGATGAAAGTTAATTGGTTATGTATATATTTCAAATGAGAGGAAACCACAGCCATTTTGTGATACTACTGTCTGAGGTACATTTGTGAGGAATTTTTGGTGGTGAATTTCTGGTGTTTGATTTACACAGTACTAACACTTCTCCTACTTTTAAAAAGGTGAGTTGTTAATTTGTAAGGGGAACTATGTTGTACACTTGAAGATAATTTGAAAAATGTTTTCTGTTATTTATTTGCAGTCCTTCTGTTATACTAAATACTTGATAAAGTTAGTTTTATATTATGTATTACTAAAAACGATAAATGAAAGTGATTATTTTTTTCTGCAATTTACAGCAAGCAATTTCAAAATAAAATGGCTCACAATGAAGAGACCGTGGCAATTTCTTTTGAATTGTCCACTACATTGATTGAAATTGAGAGCACCAATAATGAAATATTGTCACAAGGAGGAGATGACTTGTATGATTCCATTAGATTGATTGAAATGGACAGCACCAATAATGAAATATTGGCACAAGGAGATGACTTGAATGATTCCACTACATTGATTGAAATTGAGAGCACCAATAATGAAATATTGTCACAAGGAGGAGATGACTTGTATGATTCCATTAGATTGATTGAAATGGACAGCACCAATAATGAAATATTGTCACAAGGAGGAGATGACTTGAATGATTCCACTACATTGATTGAAATTGAGAGCACCAATAATGAAATATTGTCACGAGGAGATGACTTGAATGATTCCACTACATTGATTGAAATTGACAGCACCAATAATGAAATATTGTCACAAGGAGGAGATGACTTGAATGATTTTTTTGATCAATCTCTTGATGGCGAATTTATCGAATGTTTGGAGACCATAGAGTTACAAGAATCATCATTGCAGACTTTTCATGAGGACATTGCTGATGAGGACATGTTACTAGTTCTTTCAAATTTAGAAAATTCTGAAGAATAAATTTATATTTAGAAATCAAAAATTGTTTGAGACATTATTCATTTTTATTTTTAATTTATGAGGTTGTAGCGAAGTGATTGTAGTATAAAATGAGACTTATAGTATAGAGTGCAACATTTTTATGTTACATGGTAAGTTTACTCATATTTACTTCCCTTCTGCCACTATATTATCTCCAATGTGTATTTGACATCTCTTCTTCATCTCCGGCCTCCTTTCTCTCACTGTGTGTCTCCGATGCATCTTATCGCTGCTATTTTGTGTAATTACAGAAGAGAGTAAAATAAAATAGTTCGGAACGTGAAAAGGGGGCAAAGTAGAGTACTCCTCACCCCCTAGGCCTTTTTAGGCGGTCCCAAAAGGATCAGTTTCTGCTTTCCTGAGAGATTATGGTATGAGTTCCATATACCACAATAACTTGCATTACAACATGCAAGATATCTATCTCCTTTTGGAGATATTCGCGCTAAGCGCGAATATCTCCAAAAAGTAACACCTGCCCTGAGCAGTTCTTAGCCATGTTATCCAATGGGAGGTGGATAACATGGCTAAGAGCATTAGCTCGGTAATGCATGAATATCGCTGAGTTTTTAGCGATATTCATGCATTGCGGCCGTTTATTATCGCATTTGCGATAAACCTTGATAATAGCAAGGTTTATCTTCGATAATTTCTGACGATGCTTAGCGGTAAAAAATTTGTTGGTAAGCATCGTTAGCGATAAATATCGCTTAACTTTGGTAATATGCCCCAACGTCTGTTAACGTTCGATTCGAAGGAAATGAGGAAGTGTTGAAAAACATTGTTTGCGCCATCTTGCCTTTTTTGAAATGCCACACTTTTGTGGTGCACGGCAGCCATTTTAGATGCCTTGACCAGACCCACTCTCTGCACGCTGTCGATTCGTAGCATGGCTCCTCACCCTCGCAAGCATCTTCCCCAGGCACTGGTCACCCCCGCTCTCTGTCTTATGCATGGGCAATAAACCTCCCCCCATCTGCGCTGCTCTTCCCTGAGAATCACACTCTGTGCCCGCCCGACACCTCCCTTTCGCCCTATTCACTACCGCACCCTCTGACACTCCTCTTCCTCTGTGTCCGATTGTCCAGGCTATCAGCTAGCCCTGCAGATGTAGTTTATGGCCCCAGCTGTAAAGAATCACCCCTCTTCAAAGGAGTTATAGTAGATCAAGGCCCACACCCGATGAGATCCGTCACACCACACATGTTCCTGCTATCTGAAAACCATCCTGTATTGTGATTGGGGAGGGGACCGAGCCTGAAGCGGAAGATTCCAGGAATGACTCTTGGTACATCAAAGTTTTTACAATTATGTGTCACATTAAAAATATGTAGCACTCCAACAAAGTAGTAGGAATATAAAACTTTAATAACATATAAATATATACAACAAAACAAAAACAGTAAAAACATTTAAACAACAAAGAGACCGTGGCAATTTCTTTTGAATTATCCAATAGATTTATTGAAATTGACAGCACCAATAATGAAATATTCTTGTCAGTAGCGGTCTGTTGTGCGAATAGTTCCAAGGCAGCAGAACGCGCTGAAATCTAGATGGCACGAAAGTGATGTCTAGTAAGTTGCCGCCCAGCAAATAACGGCGTGGGGCGCCGCGGGGGTGAGTGAGTCCAGTAGGCACCACAGCTATTCTTACCGGCATCGCAGAATTACTGCTGGGGACAATGCCTGTGCTGTAGCAGGGTCACAGCAGAAACAAAAAGGATTTTGTTGAAGATGTTGTTGGTTTTAAATTTGAAAACAGTTCTGGTGTCAACTGCTATGCTAATGTAGTGGTTAATGTTTTGTTTTCTCTAGAAAATGTAAAAGAGGGGGAGGCAGTCCAAAGTTCCGTTAAAAGGGCAAAGGAAAGGATCGGTGGTTTGAACTATCAGTGAAAAAGGGGAGGGGGTGCAACAATTTTTCCTACCGGGTCACACTGTGCTTTCACTGGAACTGAGGTCTGCAGGATTCTAGTAATTCAAAGTGAGGCTGGCGCCAGCATGGGAGCGCCGACGTCCCACGGATACAGTTTCGTCACTCCACGGGCGATCCTGGCAGTCATTCCCCATCGGGGGTCGGAGACTCCCGCGGCTCCTCTAGAATCTTCAAGGTCGTGGAGGACTACGGTGGTGGAGTCAACCAGTGACCGGGCCATTTCTTTATGCTGGGCCCGCTCTTGCCAGGTCGACCGCCATTTTGAGAGTTCGGTAGCTACTGGCGATCGCGGGGTCAAATGAGCGTACGGGCTCCACCCTGCCGGGCGAGACGTTGCAGCATGGCCACAGTGGAAGAACCCTTTTCCGGGCGCCTGGAGCGCTGAGGGTGCAGCTGGGAAGCCTCCACCTGGGGAGGCGGGAGAGGCCTGTTCGCACCGTCTCTCCCTCCCAGTGCACCCCACGGCGTCTCGCTTGAGATTTGTTATGGCCGGACCAGGCGAGGAGGACGAGGGGGGGGGGTCGGAGGCATGTGCAAGACATCCCCCCCCAGTGTTGTCGCAGCCATTATTCATGAAAGAAGAAGTGTCCCGTCCGTCTTCGGGCCGGGCTTCCGGTAGATGTCGGCCGGACGCCCCTGGCTCTGGCCCCATGAACGGGTTTCTTGGTTTATCGGCTGCAGCCGGATCCCGTCGTCCTCGGCCCCCCGACCGTTGGTGGCCGGGCCGGAAGAGCATGTGGCGGGAGTACCTGCAACTCTCAAGGGCCACCGCGGCCGGACTGGGAGAGAGAGGGGAGGGTCGAGGAGACATTCCCCCCCCCTGCAACTGTTCAGCGTTGTAAAGGCAATCCCCTGGCCGGGTCCCGCTGGCCTCGGCCTCTCCTCCGGCTACACCCTACGTTAGGATCTCCTGGCCGAGGCGTGGCAGCAGGACCTGCCTTATATGGGCTGCTCCCGGCTGGGCGTAGCCGCAACCCTGCCCCACCTTGGAAGTTTCCAGAGTGGGGGCGGATGTTCTACTGACTTGCATTTTCCCTAGTCTATCGATTTTTTTGGCGTGGCAGGCGGTGGGACAGCGAGGGGTGATTTGGTTTCTCTTACTGTTTTTCTGGTCTCTCACCACTGGCATATTTTAACGTTTTCTTGTTTCTAGGACATTAATAGGTTTTATCATTACGTTATGTTATCGTTTCTTTGTTCGTTGTTTAATAAATGTTCATGTTCATCAGTGGCCTACTGATTTTCGTTTTCCTATTCTTTTCTTTCCAGGTTGTTTCATGCTAAAGTTTCTGTTAACAGGATACAGTGATCACTTCGTTATTATTGCATATGTCCTTTTCACTAGGGGTGCTCTCTGGTCGGGCCAGATGACGTATCTCTAGTAAATGGTCCGGGTGAAACAGGTGCATCAATCAGTGGGGAGTAGATAGGCATGACAGATTACAACGGGGGAGAAAGGTCCGCATTACGTACCCTTTCACTACTTGCAAAGATTTTCCTACGTTTATTTGCAAACAGGGAATACCTCCAAAAAGAACTAATTCCCAAACAGTCAATGTTCGGACAATCAATCAATCAATGAGGAATGAAATAGGTACGACGTGTTAAAGGCTTGCGTTACCTACCCTTCACTATCTGCAAAGGGAGAGAGAATATTCCTATTCTTCCTCGTTTGCAGGCAGAGAAGATCCTCAAGAGAACCAACTTCGAACAATTCAATGCTCGATTGAAACAACCAACAAGGGGTACTGTGAACACAAATGAACGCCGCTTATGTACATACGCATTGCTATTTTCAACAGGTTGTTCCTAATGTTTCTATTTTAGCGAGGTCAAAAAGAGATCCCATTAGTGGCCTACTGATTTTGTTCGATTCCTTTTGTTTTTTTACACGATTTTTCGCTATCTGCAAAGACTAAACAGAGTATTGCGACTCTGTGCTTGTTTGTAAATAGAGAATGAACCAAAGAGAACAATCAATCAAATGGAGAGAGAAGCAGGCACGACGGATTACAAAGGGGGCAAAGGGCTGCGTTAACTACCCTTCACTATCTGCAAAGAGAGAGTACTCCTAATAGAAATGAGGGGTGGGGGCAGCATTCAAAGCAGATCAGTGTGCATAAACACGAAAATGTTTTTACTTACCACGTACTTGACATTCGACAGCTTATGATATTTGCTATTAAAAAACCATTGAAATTCACTGAAAAAACCATAGGTTATAGACCATATATAGTTAGGAATTAGCATTTACAAAACCTTGAAAATTCACTGAAAAAACCATAGGTTATAGACCATATATAGTTAGGAATTAGCATTTACAAAACCTTGAAAATTCACTGCAAAAACCATAGGTTAGAGACCATATATAGTTAGCTGGACATTTTATTGACATAAAACCAATGAAATTCCATATATAGTTAGTTGCACTAACTATATATCGCGCACCCACAATCCACTGCTGATGATGTCACATATTACATCATTCATGACATGGTCAGTGACATCACTGATGACATCACTGATGACATCTCAAATGACATCACTGATGACATCACTGATGACATCTCATTTGACATCAATGACCACATCACTGATGATATCATTCATGTGACAATACAATGCATCTCCTCACATTTTAATATAACCTCTGTTTCACCCAGTGTTAAAAAGAGAGTATAATTTTTGAAACCATTGACACACCAATACTAGTTACTACATACGCACTCACTGATTGCTACGTCTACACACACCTTCACTCATTCACCCATACAATCATTCATACATAAAATCACTCATCTTTACAACACTATCATATGCACTCATACACCTATACAGACACTCACAGTCTGCCACTCATCCATGGAGTTACTCACACACCTAGTCAGTCCTGTAAAGAATCAATGACACTTCCATTTTCTTGTCTATACAGTTAAACATAGAGCACCTTACATTTTCAAACATATACTAACACATACTTACCTTCTTATACAATCATTGATACAAGTACAGATTGATCTGCACAGAGTCACACACCTCCCAGCTAGCCACACACACACTCAGTCTCCCATACAAATACTTGGGCAATCAATCAATAACCCATATAGTTACTCATATAGCTACTGATCAACACATGCAGCAGTTTACAGAACAACAGACATAATGATGCACAAATTAAGACAGTTTAGTCACTAACCCATGCACTCAGTGAGACACATTTAATCACTCACTCATACAGTCAGTCATGCACCTACTAAATCCTTCGTCCAGACACTTACACATCCACTCATTCTTCAATATGTAAGACATATTTAAACTTTACAGAAACAAAAAATCACTGGATGTTGTTATCAGTGATGTCATCAGTGATGTCATTTGAGATGTCATCAGTGATGTCATCAGTGATGTCACTGACCATGTCATGAATGATGTAATATGTGACATCATCAGCAGTGGATTGCGGGTGCGCGATATATAGTTAGTGCAACTAACTATATATGGAATTTCATTGGTTTTATGTCAATAAAATGTCCAGCTAACTATATATGGTCTCTAACCTATGGTTTTTGCAGTGAATATATATATATATATATATATATATATATATATATATATATATATATATATATATATATATATATATATAATACCTGGTGGCGGTCACCATTAGGTAGTTATACATAGGTGTGCTTTTCCACAGAAAACACGTTTTTTGGTTTGCTAATAACTTTTCCCTGTAAGAAGAATCTTCACAAAGCTTTCTAAAAGAAGGTTTATCCACCTCATCTCATTCCTGGAAAGTTTCAGGGTGACCTTACCAGCAGGGGCTGAGTAGAAAGGGGGTTCCCACAACTCAATATCCCCATACATTTTCTACAGACTTCTTTAACACGGGCTACAGAAAAAACTGCTGAATGGAATTACACCAAATTTGACAAGAAGCTGGGTCTTGAACTGTAGGTTGTGCTTTTTGTCATGTTGCTTGCTTCAAGTTCTGTGCCCGCACGAAGGTGGCACGTTTAGTCAGTGAAGCTGCCAATCATAAATCATACAACTGTTCAGGAAAAGGCACACTCAGCTGTGCTGTGTCATGGTTTTCTAAGGCGCCATACTGGCGCATTACAACCACCCAGGTTCTTGTTCAGAATAATAGCATAACATTACAAGTGCTCTTTATATACAGTGCTTAATTGAAAATAAGCATAAACATAAAAGGGACAAGATCCTATCTATCTATCTATATACATAAACATACATATTCTCTGAAAAACCTGAAAATTACAGACTCAGGTTTCAAACGCACAAAGCCATAGCATTTCACCAGTTTTAGTTACCTGAGCTATAAATAACTTACATTCCACAATGATGCACTGTTTATTACTTCACATATTAAATCACTCATGACATGGTTAGTGACATCACTGATGACATATCAAATTACATCAATGATGACAGTGAGTGTGTTTGTGAAGCTTAAAGATATATACTAAGCTACAGCATTAGTTAAAATACTATTCTTTCCATGCTAATACTGAGTGATACTATTTCTAACATATGTCATGTGAGTAGCTATATGGCTCTCTGAATCAGTGTGTGAGTGGGTGTGTGAGTGGCTGTATGGGTGTGTGAGTGGCTGTATGGACATTGGTCTGTGACTGGGTGTGTGAGTGGTTTTGTGGCTTTGTGTGTGGCTGTGAGTGTGACTGTACGGGTGTGTGGGTGGCAGTGAATGGATCTGAGTGTGACTGAATCAGTGTGTGAGTGAGTATTTGAGTGACAGTCTGTGTGTGTCAGTAGCTCTGTGCATGACTGGGCAAGAATCAAACCTCATCTGCTCCTTTATCCAACAGTTTTACACAATGTCTACCCAACCGGAGAACTTTCTACTGTTTAATTAGTCAGTGCTACTTTGTTGGGTAATGTCTAGCTCCTATTCTACACTGCAGCTGCGTAATGTACCAGAAGGAAACGTCTCCTGTGACCTTCTGTGCATTTCATTTTGGCAATGTGATTGTTCCTCGAGCATACAGTATTTATAACAATCTTACATATTTCTATGATGCAAACCATAATAACCCTGGGCGGAGCTGGCCTACAGGGAGTGCCACGGAGTTGGCAACAAAGTCTGTGGAACTCCGCATAGCTCCGCTAAGCTGCCCGCCTCCACCCCCCTATTAAGGTATACCTTAAGAGTACATTAAAACAATTAAAAAACCACTTACCTTAACCGCGATGTCCCCGGGCTGCCCTCCTCCTCTCTTCTCCCGCATTTGTATACAGCTTAAGAAATCTGTGCATGAACGCACGGCAGCGCATGTGCATTTCTCACATCTCAGTCAGGGGGGCCCATCTCCTCAACTCTTCCCCCGTTTCCCTTTCCTTAAATATATAGCTTTATCCAGATTATAAATTGCTAGCACCCGTGCTAGCTATTGCTGAAACACTGGAGGTTTTGGGTCCAACCAAGCGGAGGCAATACATAGTTGCCAAATTGTCATGGCTATAAATAGGAAAGATTTACCTATTTTGCCCACCTCCCCTTCTTGTATTCCAAGTAATATCAGTGCAGAGGTTAGCTGGATCCCTATCTCTAAGTGATAATTACCAAATGTGGAAGTCTCCTCTATCACTCCCGCTAAAACTCTACAATTAGCGACTATGTGCACACATTGCTGGCACTTAAGGCATCGTGACCCTTTACGCTCCCCCCACGTGATAATCCTACTGTGAATATATTATAAGTTAAAACAGGTTTAAAAATATTGCACTTGAAGTTTTGAAGACAATAAGATTGTTCTAGCTAATGAGAAGGATTTATGGAAAAACGACTAGTATACATTCAGGGCCTCATGTATGAGGTTTTGCTGTAGAGCAGCGCAGGCCTTCCTGCTGCGCTTCCCTACGGCAAAAGAAAAGGGCATTCCTGTCCTTTTCCCCTGCGCCGGAGCACAATGGGCTGCCTTGTGCAAACGCAGGCACCTTTGCACCACGACGCAAGGGTGCCTGCATTGAGGAGATGATTATTTTTGTACAGGAAGGGAAACCTTTCTGTACAAAAATAATCACAAGAGGCTTCTTCCTCTTTCTCTTCTTTCTTTCTTTTTTTGAAAAAGGAAAAATGAGGACGAATAAAGATATTTCTCCTCGCTGTGCCTCCCTTACGCCTCCCCTCGGGAGATGTAAGCTTTTGGCGCTGCCTCAGATTTATGATTTCTCGTAAATCTGGGGCATTGTCAAAAGGCCATGGATGTTGCTGATAACGCCCCCAGCAACACCCATTGCACGCCCCTTTAACGCAGAACACTACATTAAAGGGACTGATATTTATGAGGGAGAATTAAGCCAAACAAGTGGCTTAGTGCTGCCTGATAAATATCATGCAGGCTTCTGCGCCACAGAACGTCCAAAAAAGTGATGATCTGGAGGTGCAAGGAGTCTCATAAATGAGGCCCTCAAGTTCTCTTGCATCTCAGGGAATGCTTATTCAAATCATCTCTTGTTTCTGCAATCATTAAGCGACAAATAACTCCAATAGGGAATCTCTGTCTACTGATAGGGCTGTCCACTAAATTGACTCTCTGGAAGCCCACAGGGCTGTCCACTAAATTGACTCTCTGGAAGCCCACAGAGCCACACCCTTTCCGTATGATGAAGTTCAGCACTTGGAGATACTTAAAAAAAATCTCTATGTTGTAGTCATTCTTAAGATCTGCAAACAAAATAATCCAGATAGAGCAGAAGTGTCCTAATCTCTTTAACCCAGAAACAGTCCATCGTGAAATACATAGATCACTAAAAATATCTGGTATTAACTTATTCTTCCATATGGGTGTTTAATAGTTAAATCTACCAATCCCATTATTCTGCATACTGCTGACCAGACCTTAAAGACACTCTGAAGAGTCTTATAGTGAACTCTTTTGTAATAACTAATTTCGAGTTGCTGCCACATGATCCCCCATGTGTCAGCGCCAATTAACAATTTGACTGGAGTAGGAAAGTGGTAACCTGCATCCACCTCCATTCTTTCTTACAGTAGGACTATTGTTATTCTGCAACTGGTTGCCCAGTAATAAAATGTAAGGATGCTTCAGGAGCAAACAGTCACACTGGAGCTTCAAATGCAGTCTGGTAATCACCAAAGAATCCTGCACAAACATGAACAAATGGATCACCATATTTTTAAAGAAAATAATGGGAGTGCCCCTTTAAAGGTTGTATGGGATACATTTAAGGCAGGGTTTCGGGGGAGATGTTGCAGTTTACTCTAAATAGAGCTAAGAAGGAGAAACAGAAATGGGGTGAGCTATATGCAGCGCCAGCTGCAGAGGAAACCACACTCGTTATTGCAACATAGCTGGGTGACAAGATAGCTGAAGTTCAAATGGGGGTCACAATCAAGGTATGAAGGGAAAAAGTTTATGAGTGCAGCGAGCAGATAGGGCACTGATTGGCCATCAGAAAAAGGGCAGAATATGTGTGAATTGAGGTTCAGGAAATAAGAGATCCAAGGCGGGGTTGGTATCTGACCTAATGAGCATAAAGGAGTTTTTCCAAATATTTTACAAAGACTTATATACAGAAAGTATGGTGAGAGAGGAAGAGAATATAACACACTATCTGAACTCTGCTTTCCTTGATACACAAAGTAAAGAAGAACAGGAATTACTGGAGGGGCCTCCTGAATGGGAAGAATACCTAAGTACAACTTTGTGGACACAGAGTGTGTAACTACAGATTTTTATATGATATTCGCACCTCCGCTTAAAGAAGGTTTATTAAATCTATGTGGGTACATTTATAATTAGACTACCCCACCAAACTCTAGGTCACGTACTAAAACCGTTGTGTTTCCCCCAGAAAATATACCAATTGTAGAACATGGATCATGTCGACCAATTACCTTGATTAATGGAGATTCCAGTGTACTCTAACATTTTGATCACCCGCCTAACTCCAATTATCAATAAGGTTGTCTCTAGACAACAAAACAGGTTTATCCTAGGGAGAGGCACAACTGACCACACTCACAGGCAGCCGCGGTCGGTAGGGGAGTACCTGCCGGGACGGTGACGTGGGGAGGGGGAGGGGCAGGATGGGGGTTAGTAATGTATGGATAATGGAGGTTTGCAGGTAAGTAAACATTTAAATAAATCAAACAAATTTCGTTGCACGAACTGCATCCCCAAATGCAATGCAGTGCACGAAACAAAATTTTAATTTTTGTATTTTAATAATAAGTTAAAAAGGTTGTTACTTATTCAAATTAAGTAATTTGTACACGTTTTAACAAATTAGTATTAATCAATTATTATATATTTTTAAATGTACAAATAATTTAAATATTCTAACAATTCCTTTTGGTTATTATTTTAATTATTTGTCTCCACTTAATTCTAAAAGAGTGTTTTGCAGTTTGAGTGGTTGGTTATATGTGTTGCTTGATTTACTCCAAGTCTGTGTTTGAGTACGTTTACGCATGTTTTGACACCTTTCATGTATGTTATTGATATTTGTGTAGCTGATGAAGGCAATTGGCGCTAAAGGATCCCTGGTATGTGCATTATCACAAGCCTCTGGGTTGTTTTAAAAATGCCTTTCAAATCACACTTGTCTTTGATTTTTCTAAAACTGCACCTTAGTGACCCATCTACTGGCCTATAAGTACGCTCTGCAACGGGAATGATGGTCCAGTTGTTTTCCTTATGTATTGTTACAGATGAGGAATAAAGATTTTCCCTGGAAACATGTTGACAATTAGAGATAGGTCAAGCCTGTAAACCTCCACCACCTACAACTAAGTTATATCGGAAATATATCGAACGGACAGTCTCCACAGGATATGATGCACTTTTTAATGTTTTGTAGTTTTTTTTTTAGGTTCCTAGGAGGGCTTTTATTGTTCCTATTCTTCAGAAAGGTTGTTTTAAGCAGTTTAGTCCAGCTTTCCTTTTTTTACAATTACTGTCTTGCGACTCAGTATTGTATACACTTGGTTTTTTAAGAGCTGCAATCAGGCCTAGGTCCAGTTGTGACTAAATTTGTTGGGTTGGACTCTCTTTTTAGCTTTGTATTCATGTGATTATATTGATTACGTTGTTTTATTCCCTGTATTTTGCTGGAATTTTTAAAGATGTTTGTTCTGATCTAGTGACTTTTATGGTTTTTCTGCAAAAAAACAAATAAAGTTTATTGATTGATTGATTGATACTGACCATTGAAAAATTCAAGAAATTTTATGTTTTTCAATATCTATTAAAGCAAAATAAAATACCAATAAATGCTTCAGTCAATCACTCAGGTGGCTTGTAAAGCATGACTACGTACCCTAAGGGTCTTAAGGCAGTGGCGGGGTGGGTGGGGGGTGGGGGGGTAGGGCTACTGGTCAATCGAAGGTGCTGTGGTTCAGTTGAAGAGCCAGCTCTTGAGGTCCTTCCTAAATTGAGACATTGGTAATGGTTGCCTGAGGTGGAAAGGCAGGATATTTCAGGTCTTTGCTGTGAGGTAGGAGAAGAATCTTTCTCCAGTTGTGGTCTTGCGGATACGTGGGATGGTAGCCAGGGCAGTTGGACGGATCAGAGGTCTCTGGTGGGTGCTATGAATGCAAGTCACTGATTGAGGTACACAGGTCCCATATCATGTAGGGCTTTGTAGGTGTGTGTGAAACACTTGAAAGTGATTGGTTTGTTGACTGGGAGCCAGTGGTGGGCTCTAAGGTGGCTGGTGTTGTGGCTAAGGTGAGGAGTTTCGGGGTGGCATCAGTGTAGAGTGCATTGCCGTAGTCGATTCTGCTGCTGACAAGTTTGTGGCTGACTGTCTTACTGGACATAGTGGGGATCCACTTGAAGATCTTTCAGAGCAGGCATAACGTGTGGAAGCAGGATTATGAGACAGAGTTCATCTGGGGGTTCATAGTGAGTGATGAGTCCAGGATGAGGCCAAGGTTTGTGCATGGTCAGTGGGTGTGGGGGATTTCAAGTTCTGCAGGCCACCAGGAGTCATCCTAGGTGGAGAGTGTGGAGCCTATGATGACGACATTAGTCTACTCTGAGTTGAGCTTGAGGCAGCTGTTCTTCATCCAGGAGCTGACAGCCTTCATCCTGTTGTGGAAGTTGTTCTTGGTGACTATGGGTTCGTTGGTGGGGGAGAGAATCAGCTGAACGTCGTCGGCATAGGAGACAATGTTGAGTCCGTGGTTCCTGACAATGGCTGCGAGCGGGACCATGTAGATGTGGAAGAAAGTGGGTCTCAAGGAGGAACCCTGAGGCACTCTGAAGCTGATCTTTGTGGGTTCCAAGTGGAACGGTGGTAGTCTGACTCGCTGTGTTCAGCTAGTGAGGAAGGAGCAAATCCATTCCAGGGCTTTGTCATGGATGCCGGCATGATGGAGTCTTGTGCATAGGGACAGAATCTAAGGTGGCTGAGAGGTCAAAGAGGATGAGGGCTGCAGATTTGCCTCAGTTGAGGAGGGTGTCAACATCTTCTGTGTCAGTGAGGAGGGTTGTATTGGTGCAGTGGTTGCTTCGGAAGCCAGATTGGTAGAGGTCCAGGATATGGTTTACTTCAATGAACACAGAAAGTTGAGTGTTGAGTGCCTTCCCGATGACCTTGGCTGGGAAGGGGAGAAGAGAGTTGGGTCTGAAGTTCTTGAGGTCCGTCAAGTTGGCAAAGGGTTTTTTCAGCAAGGGATTGATCTCTGCTTGTTTCCAGTATTTGGGAAGGTGGCAGAGCACATGAAGTAGTTGATGGTGCCACAGAGTTCAGGGGCGAAGGTGGTTCTGCCTCTGTTGAAGCTGTGGTGCGGACAAGGGTCAGAGGGTACGGCGGAGGGAATGCTCTTCATGATCTTGCGAGTGTCATCAGTGGTGAGGGTAGTCCAGCTAAGTACGGTCAGTTGGACTCCAGTGTCATAGGGTGTGGTGGCTGCAGGTGCAGTGGGAGGGTCTTGAGTATCAACGCTGTTGAAGTTGTCATATATATCCTTAATATTGTGGTGGAAGTAGGTGGGAGGTCTTGGGCGGGTAGGATGTCTGCTTTCTCTAGGTTGGATTTGGTGAATTCTTTGACCACGGCAGAAAGTTCTTTACTACTGAGTGCATTGCCATTGATCCTTTCTTGTAGGGCTGCTTTCTTTGTTGTTCTAATGAGGTGGTGGTGTGAGATGACAGCAGTCTTTAAGGCTGAGTGGTCATTTGGGGTCTTGCTGCTTCTCCATCTCTTTTTGAGCCATCCACAGGTGTGTCTGGACTCATGAATAGTGGGAGCAAACCTGCTGGCTTTCTTGGAGTGTCATTGCTTGGGGCATTCTTCAGGCAAGCCAGAGTGTTGGCACAATCGGAGATCCATCAGTGGAGGTTGTGTGTTGAAGTATTAGCATCAGTGGATATAATCGGAGGGATTTTGCTGAGGGAGGTGGTGAGCTGTTCTTCAGAAACCTTGTTCCAACTTATGCAAGGGTAGCGATGTGTGTGGTGGTGTATGGTGGGTTTGGTGAAGGAGAAGTGAATGCAGCAGTGGTAGGTCTACATGAGCTCTGCAATTTTGTCACTGGTGGAGAAGATGGGGTCGAGCTTGTGTCCAGCTAAGTGAGTTGGGGAAGTGACCCATTGTTTGAGTCCAAAGATGGTGAGGTTCTCCCACAGGGATGAGGTGTTTTTGTTGTTGGAGTTGTCCAGGTGAAAGTTGAGGTTGCCGAGGAGGATGGAGTCCATGGAGGCAAGAGCGTGGTGTGTGATGAAGTCAATCATGAAGTCGCTGAAGTGTGGTTCGGGTTGGGGGGACTGTAGATGAGGGTTACAGTTAATCTTAATGTTAATGTTATTGACATTTCTAAAGTGTGAACTGCTACCCGAAGGTGTCCGGGCGCTACATGGAGTCCTACAATAGTCCTGAGCGAATGGGGTGAAAACCAAAACCTGAGACTAGACAGAAAAGAGCCAAGTCTTCAAAGCCTTTCTAAAGGCAAGCAGGCTTGGCAAGGCTCTAAGATGCAGTGGGAGGCCATTCCATGTCTTGGTTGCACCAACCACAAAACTTCTTCCACCCCATGCCACGAAGGGTGGTATTCGGGTTGGTCTAGATCCGAAAGTTGAGGTGCACCATGTTGGTCGAGTGGTCGTCCGCGTGGGTAGTGAGGCGGAGGGTATTATTGATGCAGTCCTTGTGAATTATCTTGTAGCAGTCCAGGATGGCGGTGGCGATGTACAAGGCAGAGGTGGAGTTCATCTAGGTTTCAGCGAGGAAGGCGATGTTGGGATCAACAGAGTTGAGCAGGCCCAGAACTCCATGGCATGTTTGTGGAGAGGGTGTGTGTTGAGCAGAATGCAGTTGACCCGGTCGCGTCTAGTGTTTGTCAGTTGTGTAGTGGGCGGGGCTAGTGTGTCATGGAAGGCGAAGATGCATCTGAAGTTCCAGCAGGAAAAAGGGCACTGAGTGTCCTTCGGTGGTGCCTTGTGGCAGGTAGTATGGTGTCCTGTGTTGAGGGCATGGAGAGTGCTGGGGTTGTAGCGGTGGATGGTCCAAGAACCAGGGTCCGTGGTGTTGGGCGCAGTCCACGTCTGGTCAGGTACAGACAAGCTTGTCTTTGGTGCACCTTCAGCAAGTCCGCTGCGTGCATCCATTGTTGGCCACCATAATTAAAGTGAGGGGGAGGGCAGGACAGCTGGGAGGTCGGTAAGTGAGAAGTGCCACTGGAGTGGTGCGGGTTTGCAGGAGATGAGGATGGAAAAGGAGATAAGAAGGCAGAAAGATAGAGGGCAGTGCAGTGGTAGAGCAGAGATGCTCCCCACTGGACCACCAGGAATTAGGCACAAGAGGGTGCCTGTGGGTAAAGGATGGCCTCTAACGTGGACCAGCAGGGGTCAGAGGCCGTAGCTACCTAGGCGGAGCTGTGCTGGAAGGGAAGCAGTTCACTGTCAAGGTCAGTGAGATTGCTTTTGTAATGGGCGAGGAACTTATCATGCAAAAACTGTAGAAGCATTCTCCTGCAAAAAAAACCAAAAACATTTTAAGTTGAAAAAACTTTCCTTCACTGTAAGGGGTGGAGCAAATTCACTTGACAGCTTTTTAACAGTGAAATCTTTCATTCACATGCAAGCACCTTGAAAGTAGTTGCAGAAATTCTGAGAATACATATTATTTATCAGCACCCCTTTGGGTTTGGTCTCAGTCAGACAATAATTACTGCTGAAGCATTGCTGCTACAAAAACACTTAGCTGCCAATGTGCTCTTTGCACATGATACATGGGAAGCAGAGATTTGTAGCGTAACATAGGCCCCAGCATCCCCGCAATGCGAAGGGCCCCCAAGCTCCACAGGGTGACCGTAGCACGGTACTCTGGCCAGAGAGCTCATGATTAAGTCTGGAGGGGACCCCTTCATGTACCTTGCAGTGGGTCCCCCCCTCAAGTTTTCTTACACCAGCGGCAGAGAATTATTTTATGGCACTTTGCTTTACATACAGAAACATTAGGGTGACAGAACCCCCATTTATAAAAACATATTTCTCTGTTACAGCTAGAGGTGCCCTTCTCAGGCCAGCAGCCATTGCTGATCTTTTAAACCTGAGTCTCTTACAGTGACTAGTCAATCTGTCCTCCTGCAGCTAAGCCGTGGAACTCTGTTTAGGTGAAATACCCTCCCATTTAGAATTATGCATATTTACAATTATATAATTACAGGCAACGTGTGAATACATGATGTTTTCTGCAGTTACGTAACTATTCAGCAACTATATTGCCAAAATGCTTTTGAGGCGAAGTATGCCTAAAAATGTTGTGTGGTATTATTAATTCAGTTCAGTACCCTGTTCCCTACTCTAAAGCTATACAACCTCCATATTTGTGGATATGCCTTGCAGTGCCTAATACATTACTAAACCCCAAATAGACCACCTCAGTGCCATCTCTTGTACTCAGACAGGCAAAGACCTCCTTAATGTGCCACCAAGTTGTCAAGAGTTATGTAATATTGTTGTATGAAGACAATCTATCAATATTATTAAAGTTTTTGACTTGGAATGAGGAGTTCCTAAAAACTAATATTTATCATCCAGACCTACTTTGAGCTAAACAAATTTGGTTGCTGCTATGGTTGCAAAAGGCAAAATGATGAGCATAAAGAGAGGATGGAGATATATTTTAAGTCATTTCAATAGATTCCTTGCCCTGGGAACAATTCATTCCTATAGTAATTTGAGTAATAGATGGCCATGGCAATTTTATGGAGTCACAGCTAATATAGTGAAGATTTATGTGAAGGTATGTATTGTTTTTCCCAAAGGTGTGTTGAAAGATATGGTGTCATGTAGTTCCTATCAATCCGTAGGACCTGTGCATTTTTCGGACAACATAAACTAAGGGCTTGGTGTCAAGACTGATTCCGGACACCGCGCAGGATATGTTTGCCAATAGACCAGCTAGCACACAGTGCCACCGTAAGCCCCCCTAACCTAACATGGAGCAAATGGTTTCTGGCAGCACTGAACATGACAACCCTGACCCCTCAGAGATTGTGGAAACAGTAGAGTACCATTCGCTCAGTCACTCGTGCTCACTTATTCTCAGAGAACTATACAAAGAATACACAGTGGGACATTTTCAATAATAGTTATTAAACCAGCGTTATTCTTGCATAAAATACATGTGCTGCAATGATTAGTAGACAGAAGCAGATAAATATGATTACTAGCACCAAAAGCATAAATAGTAGATATAGTTATACCACGGTGCTAAACAATTGTATTTATGCAGGCATATCAATAAGACAGTAATCAAGCATACTCCTACTTTGCGGATCCTTCTCTAAGTGTACCTAGAGTGTGTGTAGGTGTAGAGCCAAGAATCCCCCCAAGGGACGATCCAACCCCATTCATTACCTGATGGGATAGAGTGAAGGGCCCCCTCTTGGTCACAATCTGGACATCCTTTTCGAGATGTCAGGTTGCCAAGTGGGGATTTCTCAGCATGTAAGGACCCTCGGTGTCAGAGGAAGTACTGCCTCTACTAATCTATTGTGATGCTCATCTGTTATGATAGAAGTTGCCTTGTGATGTATCCATAAATTAGTGATGCTGTGGATATTTAGAGAGCCCTTTCGCCCTGAGGATAGTGATGACTTTAGTACATAGTAAGGAACAAGAGCTTGTACATGATGTTCAGGGTGTTGTGATAATGTTGTATGAAGGTAGTTGTAAACCAAGTTTATTTTCAGAGACCCTAATCCAAAACTGTCGTACGTACAAGTGTATGAAAAATGTCACAGCTTGGAAATGTTATTTGTGAGGACAATGTATGAAATAAGTTGCTTAGCTACATGGGCCTAACCCAGGAATATAACAACCACTCCTCATACTAAGGTTCTATATCTAAAAAGCTATCTAAAAAAACAGCAGAATGTTTAAAAAACATTTAAAAAAATACTCTTTAAAAGCATCAAAAAGCAGGCTTCCGAATAAAATATATAAAAAGTTTTATAAGTCATTATATTATTTGAGATCCCAAGCACTCACAAAGCCATGGTGCCTAAACAAAGAAAAAGTTGTTTGGGTACATTTTGTTTAAAAAGAGATCAAATTGTTCCCACATGGAAAGATGCCAATTGTTTATGTGTTCTAAGTGGTAGATGCAACATTGCAGTTGCCCACATCCACAGACGTTCCCAAAGGCGCACCTCATAGTATTTTTAAGGAGCAAAGTTGATTCCATCGGGTTCCCACAGCAGCCGCTGAGGGAGGAGTTGTCCCACAGGTTTTCTGCAGAGACTGTGTTCACAACAGTTTGAGCTGAAGCATCCCAGGGTGACTCTAAGAATGCATTTATCTTCAATATGAGATGCTGGGGACAGTAATACTCATGGGCCTTTAAGGAGTCTATCAGTACGTCAATGTTTGGGGGTGCAACCACTTCTGATCTGAGAAATATATCCAGGACGATTGGTGGCTGCAAAGCAGGCAGCGGAAGACAAGTTTTATCCAGTCAAGCCAGACCATCCTGAACAACAAGAACCAGTGCTCATTTAGTTCTTGAAGCCGAGGTGTGCCAAAGCAATGTATCATGCGCGCATGGAAAGCAGCACTAGGAGTTGAACTGGGATGCCTATTGTGGAGCAGATAGAAAAAAATCAGTATTGCCGCCACAAGTAGAGGGAGCCCTCCAAAAACACTTCCCACCACAGAGTGTGTGAAAGATGGTATAACTTTGAATATCTTCTACAAGGCACTAACCAAACCAGAACAGACATTTAAAGAAGTACACAATTCTTTTCGTATCGGACATGTTAAAGATAGAATGCACCAGCTCCCCAAAATTCAACGGGAAGTTAGTGTGGAGTAGTGTCTGAATCTCAGATGAGGTCCTTGCAACCTGGATGCCAATCTTTACCTTAGCTGAAATTAAGGCAACATCCTTCTGCAAAAGCATGCATTTCAGTTTGTTCAGGGAGTCAAATTTTATGTTGGAAACATTTATTGAAGGCCATAGCGCTGCCTCCCTAAGTGTGCGGGCAGGTGGAAACAGCACTTTTGTACAACAAGTGACTATGGAAGTACCCGCCACTAGATAAGAAATGCCCTATTCCATTCTGCAGCAACCTTGATCATTCAGCATCAAATAGCTCCCATTTGAGTGCAGCCTGAACACTGGCTAAATCACAGCAACTGGGAAACCCTTCCGATAACAAGACAAGTTCGCCATTGAAGCATTGCATGCTCCATGAAGAGAAATGTCCTTGCAAATCAAGGAACCGCTTGAGGCGTCTTCACAGTCAGAGCTACTAAGAAAAACTTCTGTGTCCCATTCCTGCATCAAATCAGAATGATAACTCGCAATACTCGTACACATATCCTTCCCCTAGAACGTCATATCTGTCTACCTGTTGATATTGGAGCCAATATTGGAATTGAAAGGTCATAACCGGTAGGTGGATGGAACGATGGATTATCCAATCAGTCACGGTGAAAGGTAATTGGTCACATTATTTTATGTGAAACATGGTATATATATCACATCTCTATGTGCTATTGTCATCTGTCTTTCTGTTACATAGTATGCTGAAAACAGATTTGTACTGTTGGTGTAACACCATGGCACGTGGCCAGAACGTAATGTTTGTAACGTCCAGCTCAGTATTAGTATTGACTGTAATTGCTACTGTCTATGTTGTAATATAGAATTGTCTTGCTGTATTATGTCAATTGTTGAAGACACTATGTTGCCCAGAGAATGCATTCTGGATAACAGTGGTTATACTATTGTCAACCATAGCCAAAGTCTTTACTAAATTAATTCTATCAATCTCTCAGCTGCGTCCTGTTGAGAAATCTACCACAGCTCTTTGTATATTCCACACAAAAAGCGCTTTTTGTTTAAATTAGTTTTATTGATGTTCAGCGCATCAAGCACAATACAATATAACAAACATGGACCCCGAGGGCAACCCTGAAACTCATAGCTATACCCCTCTCCTGCATCAGTGAGACAGCTACGCGAGTTACCGTGTGATATGATGTGTCCATGCAAACAAGTAGCGGAAAGCCCTCGGTCAGCAGTGCGTCCAGATACCTCATAAACAAACAAACAAACTCCCCCCCGCCCGACCCCCCAACTACCTCCCACCCTGCACCTCCGGTGTGTCGCTTCCTTCCTCCTGATGGTGATCAGGTATCTTGCCTGTGCGGGCCCTAACTTGGGGAGACGTCCCTTTTGGCAGGCTCATTCATGAGTCGCAGCAATCTGAGATATTTCGGGCACGTGAGTTTATTGAATTCCCTAGCTAACAGTGTTAGGAAGGGTTGCCATATAGTGGTAAATGAGTCCGAGGTTTGAGTTAAGGTGTCCTGAATCCACTCCATCCCCAGTATATACTATAGCCTATGAAGCCAGCCCGTGTGTGTAGGTCTCCTTGTGGTGCCCCATAGTGAGAGGATTTGATGTGCCACCCCCCACCCGCCAAGCCAATCTGTCACCCCCTGTTCCGTTTAAGTGGAAATGTCAAGGCGTTTGGGAGGCCTAGTAGCGTTTAGGCAGGGAAACGGGGGATCTCCGTCTCAAAATGCATGTCAATCTGATCTAGTACTTCCTTCCAGTAGTCCGCCACCTCCGCACATTCCCATAATAAGTGGTTCAGCGTCCCTACTTTGCTGCATCCCCTCCAGCATGCCGAACTGCACTTCAGGTTACCTTGATGCAAACTAGCCAGCGTCAAATACCAGTAGTATGCAATTTTAACTGCAAACTCCTTACTTGCCTCGTTCCTAGCTGTATGATGGGCCCTATGATAAATATCACGCCACTCTTTATCTGTGAGACTCCTTCCGAGCTCCGATTCCCAGCGCTTCTGGACAGCAGAGTGTGAGATAGACATGGGCGGGCTTAACATTTTATATAGGTCTGTGATCACTTGCCTGTCGGTCTGTTTCGTGATGAGTCATTTCTCATACGTTGTGAGACGACGGCTCACCTGGGGCAGCATGTCTCGTTGTGTCAGCCAATGACAGATCTGAAAGTATTGAAACAGATGCGGCTTTATCAAAGTATACATCTCCTGCAAGGTGTCAAGCGGATAAAGCCGTTCAGGTCAAACAGGTGACCAGCTGACTTGCATTCCGAGGCTGGCCATGGGTCAAACGTTCGAGACTCCAACCCGGGGGGAAACTCCGGGTTATCAAACAGTGGTGTAATGGGAGAAGGGAAAGTAGTAGGACCCCTGTTGACCGCAACCGCGTCCCACAACTTGAGTAGCGAAAGGGTAATAGGCGACTTTTTAAGATACAACGGTCTGTCTGACCGATTCAGGAAGGGGACCTTCCAGAACGACATTTGCGTCATTGCTCTGTCCTGGAAAAGCCACCACTTTTCTGACTCCTGACGGTTCCATTCCAAAAGGGATTGAAGGGATCGAAGCTGCGTCGCTTGGAAGTATCGAAAAAGGATGCCCAAGCCGCCCTCCACTGGAGCCCGTCTAGCCAAGTCTCTGCGAAGCCGCGGGTGCTTGCTCACCCAAACGAACTGCCGTATGGCGTCCACCATTTTCTGAAGCATCCCTATTGGTGGAGTCACTGGAATGGTTTGGAACACGTAGAGGATCTTGGGTAATAGGGACATTTTTATCGCCGCCACTCGCCCCAACCAGGATAATGGCAACTGCCGCCATCTCTTCAGATCCCCCTGAATCTGAGCCAATAGTGTTGCATAGTTGTGATCAACCGTTTGCGCTGTGCTGGGCGTCAAGGTAATCCCCAGGTGCGGCAATGACAAACGGGAGGAGAGTCCCCCAAACTTTCGCTGGCGTCCAGCGGATCTGCGAGCGTTACGGCCCAGAGGAAGAATCAGGGATTTTCCCATATTCATTCTGAACCCCGAGACCCTCCCAAAAGCCTCCAAATCAGAGAGAAAGCAGGCACGGAGCGCATGGGGTTGTCCACTGCCACCAGTATGTCATTGGCGTAAAGGCTTAGGGTGTGTGGTTCACCCCCAAACATGATACCCGTGATATCCGGATTATTGCGGATTTTTTGCGCAAATGGTTCCATGTATAGCGCAAACAATAGGTGTGATAGGGGGTATCCCTGCCTGGAGCCCCGTCGGATATCAAAGGGCTGCGAGCCAACACCATTTACCCTAATTTGCGCTTGAGGGGTGTCGTAGCAGCTGGCAACCCACGAGCGGAATTGTTCCCCAATGCCAAAGCGCACCAGAGTCTTGTCTAGGTATCCCCAGTCAACTTTGTCGAATGCCTTCTCGGCATCAACAGATAGGAGAGCCACGTCCGAATCATTAAAGTGGGCTTTATCTATGACTTGGAGGATACGCTTGGTATTATCGCTGCATTGCCGATTGGGAATGAAACCCGATTGATCGGGCTCTATAATGCCTGGCAGGCATGGCCCAAGCCTCGATGCCAGAATGCCCGTGAATATTTTAAGATCCAGGTTGAGCAGGGAAATAGGCTGGTATGCGGCACACTGTGAGGTGTTCTTGCCCGGTTTGGGCAGGACGATGATATCTGCTGCGAGCATGTCAGGCGGAATGGAGCCCGGCCCCTGGAAGGAATTAAACAGTCTGGTGAGGACTGGCGCCAGTAATGGGTAGAAAGCTTTATAAAAGCTGGCAGAGATGCCGTCCGGCCCTGGTTTCTTTTAGAGGCTTGAGGCGTGCTATTGCCGCAATCACTTCCTCTGTCCGTATCTGGGCATCCAGGGAAAGCGCGCCAGCTCTGTTAAGTACAGTAACCGCTGCCTCGCGAAGGTAAGCCACCCCTCTTTCAGGATCTGTGTTTGGGTCCGAGGCGTACAGCGAGGCATAAAACACCCGAAACGTTTTCGCTATCTGCTCGTTTTCAGTAAGCATTTGCCCACCTAGGCCTTGTATACTGGAGATCTTAGATCTTTGGACCCGAGTTCTAAGCTTACTGGCTAAGAGGCGGCCTGTCTTATCCCCTCCCACATATTATGTATGTCGTTAGCGTAGGGCTGCGTGTTCTGCACGATCGAGATTGAGGCTCGCAAGCTGCGCCCTAGCCACTTTGAGCTGTCGCCAGATCCTAGGGGCACTGGTCCGGCTGTCTACCCGTTCTAATTCCCGCACTTGTGCCAAAAGAACCTGTCTTCTATCCTTACGTTCCTGAGCTTCAGCTGCAGCGATTGCTAGGAGGTTCCCTGCGCAATACGGCCTTAAGCGCCCCCCAAACCGCCGACACCGAAACGTCTGCGCTGTCATTAAGGCTCAGGTAATCCGAGATGCTCTTATGTAACTGCTGTGTGACCCCTTTGCGCTGCAACAAGGCCTCCTGGAGGCGCAATCTTCCTCTATATGATTTTGTGCGAGGGACCTTCAAGTGGAGTGTGACAGCGTCGTGGTCAGAAAGGGCGACTGGGACAATGTCCGTGTCTGTTACTGAGGCAGCTAAGTCGGGGGTCCCCAGAAAGTGATCTGCTGCTCATGTGAATAAAAAGTATACCCCGTAGAGTTGAGATGTGCCTCTTGCCAAAGATCTAGAAAGCCTCTACTTGTCAACCATTGCTTACCCTCTAGTGAAATTGCCCCTGTGGCGCCAAAGCGGTGGCCCGATCTGTCTCTGACCTGATCCATCACCAGATTCATATTGCCACCCACCAATGTCTATTGCGATTGACCTGCAAGGACATCAGCCAGGGCCCCTGTAAGGAAACTTTCTTGCTTGGTGTTGGGAGCATAAATCGACCCGATGACTAGTGATCTGCCACCCACTTGAACAGTGTACGCCAGGAGCCTGCCCTTGTTTTCAGCAACCTTGTCACCCACCTGGCCCTTGAAATGGCTAGCAAAGAGAAGTCCTACCCCGGCATTTTTCTTTGTAGTGGAAGAGTAGTATTGCTGGGGGAAAGCCCTGGAGAGCATTCAGTGCCAGTCCCTGGAGCGCAAGTGTGTTTCCTGCAACAGGCAAATCGAGGCTCCTGAATTCTCTAGGAAAGATATGACAGCCCTTCTTTTTATGGGGTTGCTAAGCCCCTTCACATTCAGGGTGAGAATTTTCAGGACATCATCAACCATGGTGGGAACCTTATCAAATCACTCTGGTGCTACAGAGAGTTGAGGTTCCCCCTGCCCTGCCCACCCCCTTCTGTAGTGCGACACACTGAAGCCCTCACTCCCCTCCCACACCCCCCTTCCCCCTCCAAAAACCCCATGCCCAACAACCCAAATTCCTCCCCACGTCAACCCTCATGCACCTCCACCCGCCACCCTTCTCCCAAACCCCAACTCCAACACCCCAACTGATGATCATAGTCCCAGGCCTGATGCCCCACATCGCAGGCCTGTGGTGAATTTACTTTGTGGAGCTTGCAACCGTGAGGACCTCTGTGTTCCCCCCACCCCCTCCCCGACCTACATTGCAGAAGTGCTATAGAGCCCTAGCCCTTAAACCAATTAATCCGTCGGTGAAGTGTCTCTCGTAACTTCTTGGATAGCACTGGCCCGCTCTTGCGTCATGGTGTGTGAGTCCAGCTTCATGTCCTTGAGTGGAGAGCGTCTGCGGCAGACCCTTTGCCAACCTCCATTGACAGACTGCTGGGATGGCCTTCGTGACATGTGCTCCTCCGGCCGCTCTAAGCCCAGCAGGACACAAGTATCCTGGAGTGATCTCAGCTCGTGCAGCGTGCTATTCCATTTAAATATTAGCCAAAAGGGGTGTCCCCTAAGAATACAGGATCTCTTTATCGCTTAACAAGTCCATGGCCACTTTGAAAACCTTTCGTTTTTGGAGCGCTATGGTTGAAAGATCCTGATACAAGGCCACCGGCTGGCCCTTGTAATGAAGGAGTTGCTTCCGTCTTGCCTCCCGTAGAATCTGTTCTTTAAGCGGGAAGTCTGGCAGAAAGGCCAGGATATTGGGGGGGCGCAGGCGCATGCCTCGCCAACCCCATCCTGTGCACCCTATCGAATCGATTATGATGACAAAGTCCTCAGCTTCCTCTAGGATGTCTCGAAACAAACCCTGCAGGTATCCGGTGATATTCGCCCCCTCTTCCTTGAGTGGTACGCCTCGGAACCGTATGTTGTTACGTCGGGACCTGTTCTCCAACTCTTCCGCGTGTGCCTGTAAGTCGACTTGCTGTTCTTTAAGATGTAGGACTTCCTGCTGGAGCTGCTCTACCTCCACGGTTCTGGTTTGGTCCGCATCTTCTATGGCTGCCACCCTCTCTCCAAGGCCATCCACTTCCCTCCTAATCTCCCGTAACCTCCCCCGCGACCTCTTGCTTCAATGACTGAAAGTCCTCGCAGAGGGAGTTAAAGAGAGACTCTAAAAAGGATTTTGTAATGGGCATTCGCTTTCGTTAGTGTAATTTTGGTGTTTTCCTTCCCCTGGGGAGGACGGCCCCTTTTCCACTTTCAGCGGGCCTTTATTGAGCATCTCCATGAGTGTGCGCTCCCTCTTCCTCCTCGAACTGGCCTTGTTGTGCCTCTGGACGATGCACTCGCTGCCTACGTGGTATCACTCTCCTCGGGAAGGCCTCCACAATGGACACTCCGTGCCTTCTGTGCACACCCTCGTCGTCCCCTGTGCCCAACTGGACGTATGCTCGAGGTTCCTCACTGCCAAATGCTGAGGGCAGGGCCTGACTCACCTCCTCTCTGGGTGCCCCCTCCGCTTGTCCGTCACCTCAACTCGCGTCTCAGGGCTCCCCGCAGCCCAGGTCCCCCCATGCGGGCACTCACCTCTGCTGGCCTCGTCTCGATGGCACCCGCCTCTTCCCAGTCCTAATGTGTGAACTCTGTGGGTGTACACTCCGCTGTCTGAAAGTCCTGTGGGAGGGCTATCCCCAAATAGCCACCCGCCTCCCTTGGTGTGCGGGGTTGTAGGCCATTTTAATACCCTTGATGCACTACTGCTGCCCAAATTGTTGCACCGGCCGCTGCTCCTGGGGCTGGGTTTTGATGATGCCTCTCCGCTGGTGTGTCGTGGCTGTTCCGGCGCTCCCGGGCACCGTGCCAAGCCGCTACAGTACTTGGGGAAGCACCCGCCCCCGCGCCACCCACGAACGGGCCGGGTATTAGGTATCACCCCACTAGATGACTTCCGCACTGCCCACCGGGCCTCACCACAAAATGGCACTGAGTCACCTCTGGGGCCGTGTTCCCTCTCGGTGCCGCCCCAAACCTCCTCACCTCCACCACTGAACGGATGCATCTGGCTCTGCTGATGGTCCTGACTTTTGGCGGGCCCGGTGGGGAAGAGCACCAGATGACTCGACTGGGCGCTGGGGGGGGGGCGCCGCCTGTTCCTTGCATGCCGGGCCACAAATCCCCGGCCTGGATATCCGTGCCCCGGCCTTCTCTCCTCACACGGGCCTCGGGTGAGCACCTGCCGCCCACCCCACCGCTGGAGACTCACAACCGCCCCTGGGCCGGATGCGGAGGCAGCTAGTGCTCGTAACACTGCCGGCGAGCGTGGAGGGCCCCGTGAGCACAGGGGCTCCTCCGCTAATCCTCCATTTGTTCCAGTCACCAAGCATGATGTCCGGACACCAGTTTGCGGCCACCAGCAGCTGAACACTGGATTGCTCGTTCACGACCCCCTAATCTCCGTGGGCTCTCATCTGTGGCTCAATGTAGTCCTCTGGCTTCCTTACCCCCGGTAAATCTGTGTGGTGGGAGAAATAAGTGCGATTTGGTCCCCGGAGAGGGTTTGAGATGGGGAGCCTGCAAAACCCACTACCGCTTAGACCGCCATCTTGGCCACGCCCCACAAAAAGCACTTTTGATGTGGGTTCTGAGATTCCAGCAAAAAAAAACCTGAGATCCATGTAACAGGAAAGAAAGGACAAGTGTTGTTTTATCTGGGAGAGTGTTGAGGTTGTTAGCCAATCTAGGCATAACTTGCTAACACTATATGACGTCACTGCCTCAAGTGTTCAGTCTGTTTATATTGTTATTCAGGCCAATATGATCCTAGACCCTCCAGTGTTACCCAGGAATCTAGATTGACAACCGTTTATATCTACAGGCCAAACTAACCTTCCAGTTTTGGTCCGATTAATTGAAAGAATCATCAAGTATCATGGTGTCTAGTGTATCCTCACTAAAGTGTGTAAAGTGCTGCCAATTCCGAAACGTGAGAATGCGGGAATACGAGGTGTGTTCAAATCCTTTGATTTTGCTATACCTAGACGTGAAGTTTGTTGCACTGTCTTGTTCTGGAAAATCATTTGGTGTGGTATGAAGTATTCTCTAAATAAAGCCTCCATCCTCTGAACATGTCAATCTTTAGTCCCCAGATAGATTTAGCGTCTTTTGTGTCTTTAAACCCTGAAAATACATTTGGGAAATAAAGGAAGCACAGTATTTTTAGCTTGGTGTTTGTTAGCATATTTTTCTTTGCAGGTGTAGGTGCAAGCCTATAGTAATATGAGGCCGGGTCTGATGTTTCAAAACCTGAAAAATAAGCAAACCTTTATGCAAAAGTCTTTGAACTACCTTTTGGCCGTGTTCCAAGTGTGTGTAATTATAAACAGCACATAGGATACTGGCTTTATGTAAAAAATAGTGACCCTAATGTTGGTAACAGAACATGTCTCTAAAATTACTTATAACATCATACAATTAATCTTTGAAAATTCAGCTGATTGTTGTACATCTGAAAGCAAATTATGCACAGTTTCAATGTCTCAATCATCAGAGAAAGTACTAGAGGTGATGATATCATTAAAAAAATGTGAAAAATAAGGAATTTTCAAATGTTCAGTAGGACAATAAACATCATACGATACCCTATCCCATAAATTTCCTTCAGGAACTGGTACTGCTGTAATGTTCACCAGAGACAAGTCTCTTAGTTCACGGTGTGATGATGCATGTGGCTTAAGAACCAAGTTCACAGGTTGCACTGCAAAGAGTTCTGGGAGAAAGCGTCCATTTAGAAGTAGGAAAAAGACAATTACAATACCAATCCAAAGTGCCAGGAAAAGTGAGCCAATTGTATTCCATAGATGTATCCAGGGAACTACAAAGTTAGACTTTTTCAGCGAAAGATAGAAAGCATAAACTCGAAGCTTTAAAGGGAGAGGTGGCATCAGCAGCTCAGGTTCACTTGGGTCTGATGAGAAATTGTCATAATGCACGAAGTAGCCAGATGCCGTCCGGTCTATTCTTGGCAGCTCAGCATGTTTTGTGGAACTGGGAGATGGCATGTTGACATAGACGTTGTCAATTTTTAAAATTGAAATTACTGTACTTGTTGGCTGTACAGGTATAGTTGTTTCAATAGTGAAAAGCAGGATTACATTGTCATTCTCAGCTTCTCCTTGGAAAGTGGAGTCTTCAGTTGTCATAAAAGCATCCCTCTGAACTTCCTCTGCAGTAGTGAGAGGAGTGTGGTGGCTTCCCAGGAACCCACGTGGCCTACTGTTGAGAATCGACCACATAGTGTGGTTTGATCAGATCAATTGAGACAAACCTTTTATCTCGACAGTCAGCAAAAAGCAGAAGAAGGACAGTTCTGGTACCTTTGAAAGCTTGGACAGGTACAGGCGCTTTGTAAGATGGCCCGATTTTTTTTTTGTCCACTATGTTCTCTCTGACCAGGTCCACAATCTTTAGGATCCAGGCAGGTATTGTCGTTACAATTTCACTTCCCCAGTGGCGGTGCATTTTGCTTGGATGCTGCTTTTTAAAGCTCAGTATTGTTTTAAGTTCTGTAAAACATCCAAACGATCACTGAGGTCAAATGGGTTTTCAGCCACCACTATGCTGACACGTTAATGAAGTTGGGTGCCCACATTATTACCACAAACAGGAGCTCATAAGGTGTACGACTCCCGAGGGATTTTCTTGGCATGTTGTTAAGTGTCCTCTAGGTATCAAATTGGTGATTGACCCACCTGCCACCCAAACCCTTGCTGTTAAGGACTGTTATAAGTCACAGTTTATTCTCTCAACTACTGAATTTCCCTCAGGATGATAGGATAGATGAGTACCGCAAGGCCACACCCAAACTTCCCATGGCTTCTTTGTAAGCCCGAGAGCTAAATGCCGTGCTCTGGTTGGAATGTAGTGTCCCAATTGCGTATGTCCTGATAAAGACTCGTAAATCCTTTATAACAGTTTGAGCATCAGCAGAGCGCTGGGACCAAACCCACAGGAATCTAGAGCATGAATTCACTGCCACCAAGATGTACTTGTAAGTCCCGTCAGAATGTAAGGGGCTGCAGTGATACAAATTGACACATATGAGAAGTCTGTCTGAGATCAATAAAGGTGTTTGTGGTGGACGTTCTATGGTGGAGCCCTTCAGCTGCAAGCAGATGTCACATTTGAGGACAAAGTTCTTGGTCTGTTTAGTTAGGCCTGGCCACCAATAGCGCTGCTTTAGTAGTGAAATAGTAACAGAGATCCTTGCATGGGCTAAACCCAGACCCTCATGTGCGGCTAGTATTAAACCCAATCTGCGATCAGTGTTTGATATCCCTCTATCCCTCACTCTTGGAATTTGAGAATACGGAATGTTTTGCACATTTAATTTTTAGGAGTACTTTAGTGGAAAGCCTTTCAGCAAAGCTGAGCTGCTGCACGTGGCATTGACAGCTATCATAGTTGTTCAGTCTATTCTTGTGCTAGAATGAGTTATTGCAACAATGGCAGCAGTGCACACTGTTGCCTTGGCGTCCTCTTCTACAATTGAATTCCCATCAACGTGAATGACAATACGCTGATGGTTCAATGTATGAATAACATGAGTTTGTGGCAGTCCTTCTTTCAGCTTTGCCACTTGTTCCCAGAGCATCCTATGCTTTACTGTGCAACCTTTGGAATCCATAAACCCATTCTGTCCCCAATAATGTAAATATTTGTTATAGTATTTGACACAGTAAAATGAATCACGTACTCTGAGTATGGGGAATTCATGATCCGTATTTTGTTGTGCCAGTATAAGGGCCTTTAGTTCAGCCAGCTCTGCCATACAGTCTCCTAGAGACTTTGTGTGTGTTTTCCAGGAAGAAACATTCTGTCCTGCATGTGCCCTTTTTCAATTACACTTGCTGCAGAATATTGCTGTTTCATTCCTATGGCTGGCTTGGCAGATCCATCGGTATAAATGATATATTCATATCAATCTTGAGCAATTATTTAATTTGGTAAAGGATATTTTTGTTCGTACTGCAGAAATGTTTGTGTCTGTAATATAGAATCAAATCTGTAATTTACATCTGTTGCAGTGAGAGAGTTAGATCATTGAATCCATTGTGGATGAAGTGCTTTAGCATTCAAAAAGCTTGCCTTCATAATGGCCTCCAAGCTCACTACCTGGGTTTTCTCTGCACTAGTGCTCTCTCTCTCTCTCTAAAGCAGTCTGTACTGCTGTCTGTATTTTTTCTGTTGGTGCAAAATGCATTTCAGCATTTGTGTACAAATTTGTTTTGTATGCAATAGATACTGAATTGCCTTCATTAAAAGTAATGTAGTTGTAACCGTTGGTCCAGTGACTAAGTGACTACGCACACACCAGGTTAGTCGTGTTGATGAATGTATGTAAATGTCTGTAAGCTATCGTGTCAGCTTGTCTGGAATGTAGGGTATCATTATGTTTCTGTGCCCAATGGTGCACTTAAAAATCAGGTCTAATTAAATCATAGAAATGTTTCACCTTTTCTCCATAATCCAAAATGTTTGTCCTGCCAAAAATTAAAAAATCCTTAAATGGATTTTAGTCTTTTCAGAGCTGTTGGAGGCTGGAGCAGTGCATATTTGTCTAAAAATTGTGCAGCAAGGATTTTGCCTTCACTTGACAATGCATACCCTAAGAACAGGACACTAAGGTGGTCAATTTTAGAGATTTTTTAATTCAATTGTTATCCCAGGTGGATGAACCTAGGAATTATGTGGCTCACCCTATGCAAGTGTTCCATTAATTCATCATCCGTCAGATATATGTCATCAACATAGGACAATGCCTCCTAATCAAATTTTGAAGTAACTCTTTTACCCTGGCTAAAAAGCACCCTGGGCTATTCGTATAGCCCTGGGATCATTTACAAAATTGGCATTAAAAGCCTAGCACTGAGAGTGCAGTCAAATATCTGATTGTCGTTTACTTCAGGACCATTCGCAATGAGACTGCCTACTTTTTCAGGTTTATCAAGACCTCCAACTGTTTACAGAACGTGTAGTGAGAGAGGATTCCTTTCACTCTCTAGACTACAGGTGTCACACGTTCAGCGCAGGTGGTACACGTCTTACATGGACGTAGAACTCTTAATTATACAATGGCTCTCTTTGGGCATTAGCCTTGAGAAAGTCCTTTCGGAAGAAACCCATGTCGGCTGCCTGTTTCGGATTATATGAAAATTGTACTTGATTTCGAATAAAGGATACACAAGAAAAATGAAGACTGTTTTATGGACTTCTTATCTACTTGAATGGCTAATAGACAGCTGCACAGTATTGGACTTCTTTTTGTGCCTCGGCATTTGTGCAACTCTAAATATCTGATTCTAGGTGCTATATTTTGGCAGAAAAATCCATTTGAGATGTCCAGTGTTGTTTTGTATTTCCTCTCCACAATGTTATTCATTAGTGCAGTACTGTGTGCATTCTGTACTGCAAATGTACATGTGGATGTGCTTACATATCTGAAATCTAAGACTAGATGATTTGAATTATCGTGTTTCACTACTAGAAACAAGGGATTATTCATAGGTGCGGTGCAATTTTCAATCACACCCGATACTCATATTGATGCAAGATCTCCCTGACTTGTTGCTTTGCTTCATGTTTGATCGGGTATTGTCTCTGAGGTTGAGGAATTATTTAATGAGATTTTGTGATGATGTGACTCATCATCCCACCGAACATGATTGCGATAAAGTGCAGGAACTAATGCACACTCTTGCGCGCATGAATTTTTAACAGATTCTTGTGCAAGGGCAGAGAAAGCAGGTTTAAATAACTTCTTTTCCCATTGGTCAATCCGTTACGAACTCAGGAGGCCAATCCTTTTCGGCCAACAGAATGTCGTAACTGTAGGTGAGGTTCTCCCAAAAGAGACCCTTCACTTTGCTGGGTATATCTCCCTCTATCTGGAGCGGTATTTCGTATAAACAATGTGGTACACTTATCCTTGTATTACGTGTTTCCACCGTGATATGTGCTTCTCTCCCCAGAAAGTCCATCAGGTTCTGCCCAGCTATGGTGATGTGCTGTCCAGCATCATAGCATGGGCATTTCTAATTTTAATCCCGGCTACCTTCTTCTTTTTGAATTGAGGTTTTGAAGACTTTTGTTTGTCTTCCTGTTTAATGATGTAATCCGAAGTATGATGTGTCTTCCTTTTCAGCTTGACTCGCACTTCTGATTTGTACTTTGACCGCCTGTCTCTCTCCCAACGCTTTTCAGGTGTCTCCTGAAAGGAACGAGATGAACATGTGTCAGTATCCTAATACCTGTCATGCTTTTTAATGTTTCATGGTTTCGTAAATTGTATGTCCAGTCAGTGTGTTGCTGTTAAGGAGACCCACACCATGACAATGTTTTTTATTTGGTTATTTTTTAAGTTTATTATACCATTTCTATTTTTGAAGAATCAGGTGCTTGCTTACAATTATCTTTTTTAGAGCCACTATTAACTGTTGCTTTCCCAGGCTTGACTCCCAGATTATCTCTGCCTAGAGAGGCATATGTATCTTTTATAATCTGAGGCTATTTGCGCTTTTGCTGTGCGGAAGTGAATTCCTTCAGGTGTTGGCCTATAGCCACCTCTGCTGCCTCCCTATTTATGTTACTCAATATAATGGTAGATACCTGGGCAAAATTGACCATCAGTTTCAACCCCAGATCTAAGGCAGGCTCTGCCCCGTAATCATTCTGTTTATGGATTTGAAGATTGTACTCCAAGTGGCACAATCTTCTAACTGAGGAGCCATCCTCATTAGCAAGCAAATTGTCAGTATTCTGTGTTTTTCCTGTGGGCCCGTATGGGAAAGACTGCTTCATTCTGTGCTGTTTTCTGTGCTATCCAGATTGGGATTTGCTCCCGGCTGGTGTAAACCTTTTCCATAATGACAATAGGGGCAGATTTACAAGCCCTTTGCGACATGTTTACGACACCGGTGCATCAGCAGTGTCGTAAACAATGCACCACCATGCGACAGATCTACAACGTGACACATCTAGTGAGATGTGTCACGTTGTAAAGCCCTGCGCTACATTATACCTGCATCAGCTATAATGTATGCAGAGTGGGTGTCCCGTTACAAGGAAGCCCCGTAAAAGTGACGTAGTGAAATCTACAAGATTTCACAGAGTCACTTTTATGTCCATGCTGCGTCAAAACCTTATGCCTGCTTGAAGCAGGCGTAAGTAGTGACGCAGCATGTTAAGCATAGGGACCCCTGAGCATTGCTGGAGTTGCATTGCGCTTGCAACATGACTCCAGCAATGGGCTGCCCGTGCACCAGAAGATGTGACAGACATCTGACTATCCTTGTGCCATGGTACGCCTCATTGTAAATGCGATGCATCCATTGTGGTGGTGCAAGGGGAATTCCTGTGTGTTGCATCCTTACTGTCACATCCCTGCTAATATGCAGGGATGCGGCAGTCCTTGTAAATCTGCCCCGTAGTGTTTGTGGTCTAATACCTGTAGTAGCCATATGTGGTTTTGTAGCCTGAGCATCTCCTGCAGGTTGGACTGTCAGTGTTCTTATTATGTATTTTGTTAGATTTCTGTTCATCTTTACAAAATCTCTGTAAAGTTTGCCCATTCCCGCTGCAACGTTTGGATGCGGTGTGCATGATGCTAAGACTGGCCAAGTGGCTCCTTCTCAGCTGAGTGGACCGAGTCTCACTTGTTCTGTTGTATGGGGTAGGGCACCCTTAAACATAAGAATGTGCTCTTGGTAAGTTAATGGAACTTCTAAATCCTTGTATGGAAATGTTCATCAGGTGGTTATCTTCAATGTATTCATTAAGAAACTGAGTGTGTGCATCTGCAGGCAGGAACTTAACCCAAGAATAGAGTACCTCTGTTCTGAATGCTTTGTGTGCCTCAACAACGAAGGTAACATATCCAGCCATTGCCAGGAGGCCATGTGGTGGCAATATCATGGTAACTGCCTGTGGCAGTTTCATGAAACATTTAGTCCATCTATATGTTCTCCAATTGTCGTGTAGTTCCTATATGGCCTATACTGGATCTGCACGTTTGGATAACATAAACTGTCGGACTGGAGGCAGACTGATTCCATGCACCCTCACCGGGTATGTTAGCCTGTCTGTATCAGGTAGCTCACAGTGCCACTGTAATCTCCTCTTACCAAGGAGAGAATAGATTCTGGCAATCTCAGAACATGACAACCCTGATCCCTCAGGACTGTGGAAACAATATACTACTTTTCGCTCAGTTTCTCGTGCTTACTTAGTATGTCTAATACAGATACACCGAATAAGAGAAGCTGGGCGTTTTCAATAATCATTTATTGAACAGTTGTTATTCTGGTGTAGAATAGATGTGCTGCGACAACGTTGGACAGTATAAGATATAAATGATGAACAGTACTACAAAGGTGAAAGGATGATAGAGTTCTACCAACTTACTAAAATCATGAATACATCCAAGTATATAGAACACATGATAAAAGATGGTACTCCTACGATGCCTCCCTATATAGATGTACCTAAGTGTACCAAGCATGGGCGTAAGTGTTAAGCCAAGAATTCCTCTAGGATTCAGTCAATCCCATTACAATCCCATTACATTAAGTGAGACTGTCCAGCTCGAAAACAGAATGGGGTCCCACAGCCAAGTTGACAAACAAATTTTTTTTTTTTGTGTTTGCTAATGCCCATGCTGCGCTTTCACTTTAATGGCGGCCGCTCCCCTTTCCTTAGACTTGGCTTGTTTAAGGAAAGGGGTGCGGCCTCGATGAATGTGAAAGCGCCACATGAGCATTAGTAAGCAAACAAAAAATAAATAATAAGCAAGCGCGGCCTCTATACTTAAAGCATTTTGCACTGCTAAAATATATATATATATTTTTTTAAAAGGTGGCAGCTATAGCTAAAGTAGATCGCCATTAGTAAATAAAATAACAGTGGGCGACGTGCTGCAACATAGTGGGTGGAATAGGGGCAAATCATTAAACAAAATAGTGCTCACAGCCAAGATGAAACAAGACAAGTAAAAGGTCCAGCTGTCATGACGAAGTGTATATATAGAGCAAAGCGACTGAATGTTTAAAAGTTATAAACATCGAATCAGAAAAAAGCAAGTGGCATCACAGAGTCATACCGAAACCCATAGCACAACACATGGACTGAAGGGACTGGAAGACTTCACTCACTACACGCTTGCTGCCGCGCGGTCCTCTGAGTTTGCGCCAATTAAAACTGGAAATTGAACTGTGATAGAAATATTGTGGGAATTTTTAACTGGGATTGAAATATTGTGTTTTTAACCTAAAACTTACTTACCGAATCGCGTGGGGCACTGGAATTGAATTAGAACACTGCCTGAAAACCTCACAGCGGCCTTAGCCAATCAGCCAAAGCGGGGCGGAGATTAGAGGCGGGGTCAGAGCACGTATATATGTGCATAAGTACGCGGGAGCGCAGCGGACGCGCGCAGCTTGTGCGCCGGCGACGCGCCAAAGGCGCACCAAAGGCAGGCCCATCTGCGCCCGTCCGCGCCAGCCCGGGCCCAGGGGCCACAAACCTTGGTCAAATTATGGCGTATTGCTCAGATGAGCTTAGATCTCTGGAGCAATATGAATCCAGGTTACCATCGGATATCATGGACCGGATTGGGATGCTCGGTATCTCCCATGAACAGGTAGATTATCCTGCCCCCTCGTCAGAGGCGTACTCTGCGGAAACCGTCGAGTCGTCAACTAAATCTAATTCGACTTCCCTTCGGGTCATGTACCTTAACACTCGCTCGCTGGTGAGGCATCAACTTGACATTTTTTTATTGTTGGCGTCTGTGAAACCCGATGTCCTACTGCTCTCCGAGACTTGGCTTACTCCCGACTCCACCCCTGACATCTTAGCTGCACTTCCTTCTGATTATTAAATTCTATCAGTCAATAGGCGGGCAGGGAAGACGGGAGGGGGAGTTGCTGCCATTATAAATAAAAGCCATAAGTTCAACAAGTTGAGCTCCTTGATCCTCCCTGAGGTTGAGAATATGGTCATCACCTTTGATACAAATTATGGTTCTCTGGCGTTGGTACTCATGTATCGCCCTTCCCAGTCTATGCCCTCATTTCCCCTTTCACTTAGTGAACAGATAGCCAACCTCGAATGAACCACGCTAGAGACATGCTCATTGGAGATTTGAATTACTTGTTTAACGATGAAGGGGGAGGGCCTCAGTCGGAAGAACTGACTGAAATGCTTTCCAATCTAAACTTGGTCCAACATATCTTGGCTCCCACGCACATAGAAGGCCATATCTTGGATCAAATATGGTCGTATAATATCGAACTGTCACCTCCGCTCATTTCCCCATGTATTTGGTCGGATCACCATTTAATCGAATTCACAGCTACTTTTAATTGAAGGGTTAAGCCATCGAAGGTCGCAGGAGGCATGACTAGGAAATGGAAAACACTTGCTACCCAGGAATTTATGGCTACCTTAGCTAGCTCCCTCCCTTCTGTTGACACTAATTCTAATGTTGACTCTATGGAAAAAGGTATTTCTAACTGGTTACTAGCGGCTAGTGACATCCATGTCCCTCTCATTAAATTCTTCCGGGCGAGAAAGGCCGAAGCACATAAATGGTTCACTTCTGACCTGAAATCACAAAAACTATTGCTGCCTCAGTCAGAAAGGAAGTGGAGGCATAGTTACGCCAGTGATGAAAGACAACTTTATCTCACTGCCCGCAGGGACTACAAGAAAGCCCTACTGGCTGCGAAGACTCTATACTTTTCCACAAAGGTGCTCGCAGCGCCCAATAAATCTAAAGAAATCTTCAGGATTGTTAATGACCTCAGTAGCGAAGATAGAATTGCCCCTTGTTTGGTCCCTACTCAAGAGCGGTGTAATGCATTAAACAGCTTCTTTGTGGAAAAAATTGAAAGCATCAGGGTGAGTATCCCCTTGGTAGCGCCTGAGGAACTACCAGGGGTTAATCCTGATAACCCATTTATCATAGATCAAATCATGGAGATTGATCCTGATACCCTACTTGAACTAATGTCTCAAGTCAAGTCGGGCTCTCCCAAAGACTGCTGTCCTCCCGCTATTTTGAGGGAAGCATACTCAGCCTTACCGCACAGCCTCCTTCCCCTCCTCAATGAATCTCTGAGTAAAGGGGAAGTACCTACGGCTCTTAAAAAGGCCATTTTAGTCCCCCTGCTCAAGAAACCAGGAGCAGATCCCTCCGTATCTGCAAACTACCGCCCGATCTCGCTTCTTCCCTATCTCTCAAAAATATTGGAGGCCCATGTGGCCAGATGCCTTTCTAAGTTTATCGAAAACTCCAACTATCTAGAACCGAATCAAGCCGGCTTTCGGCCTGCCCACTCTACAGAATCGGTAATCATGGCGGTGATGGATACACTAAGAGCTAATGCTGACAAGGGGACCCCGCAGGCACTTGTGCTGTTAGATCTGTCGGCCGCGTTCGACACGGTTGATCATAACATCTTAAAGCACCGTGTCGAACAAGCGGGAATCCGGGGAACAGCACATGGGTGGATAAAATCTTTTTTAACAGGTAGAACCCAGGCGGTACGCCTTAGGAGTTATAAGGCTCCTAACCTGACTACCTCATGTGGAGTTCCTCAGGGTTCATCCTTGTCCCCATTGCTATTCAATTTGTATATCCGTCCCTTGATTCACTCACTCAAGGCTAGGAATGCTACAGTATTTAATTATGCTGATGATCTCCAGTTGGTCTTCAAGCTGGATTCCCAAAATGCAGTCGCTGAATTTCAAGCTACAATGCTGCATATTCATGGTTGGATGGATCAGAACCAACTGAAGCTTAAACCCGGGAAAACCGAATTGTTGCTGCCTGGGAAGAGTCTTATTAGTTGGGGACCTCACTTCTGGCTGGGCAAATTAGGCCCCCCTCCTGTTCCGTCCCCATCAGGGAAAAGTCTTGGAGTGACCATAGATTCTGATCTCTCCCTGAGGGGTCATGTCGGCACTGTGGTCTCTTCTTCTCTGTTCCAACTACGTAAAAGAAGAAAGATCGCTTACCTGTTGTCTCATCAAGCCTTGATCCAGGTGGTGATTGCGCTGGTGCTCTCACGCCTTGATTTTTCCAACTCTCTGTATACCGGCCTCCCCGTAGGCCTGGTCAATCGTCTACAAATAATTCAGAATCAGGCGGCGAGACTGATTTACAAGCAGCCGAGATGGCAGTCTGCCAGGATGTTATTGCGCACCTTACATTGGCTACCTATGGCGCAACGTTCTGCGTTTAAGTCGGGATGTATAATTTTTAAGGCTTTGCATTGCACCAGCCCTAAATTCCTTAACAGTTTAATCAGGAGACATGTCCCCACACGCAATCGTCGCTCCGCCCATCTTCATCTTTTGTCTATCCCATCAATAAAACTAAAACAACTAGGCAGTCGAAGGTTTGCCTATTTGGCCCCCAAGGCTTTGGAACTCATTCCCACTCTCATTCAGGAACTGCGTCAGTGTCTTGGGATTCAGAAGGGTATTAAAAACCGGGCTTTTTGGACAAACCGATTAATCTGGATCCTCGCAGCTGCTAGTGTAGGAACAGCGCCAAGAGACCTATGGTATAAGTGCGCTTGACAAGTTTATCTTAACATAACATAACATAACTCAATCATCATCATCCCCATCTTTGTAACACTGGCCGCTCATGAGCGACCTTGACTAGATGTGGACCTTCTGGTTTTGAGTACCTCCCGTGACATGGTTCCAAGAGCGATTGTCATTGGTTTACTGTTGGTCTGTATGTTCCACACCGAATGGCTATTCTCTGTAATTCTTGAACTGTTATGTAGTACCTGAATACTTATGTGTACTATGCATTTACCCTTCCCTTCTGCCCTCCCCAATGTTCGCTCTTTTCCTACTGTATCCTGTAAACTAAATAAACATTTTAAAAAGATTGACTGTGGGAGGGCTGTGCAGGACTCCCGTGGGTGAGAGGGACACAGCAGAGTCCTGCAGGAGCCATTTTACACTTCCTCAACGTCAACTTGTGTGGCATTCATTGAGTGGGGCTCTATGTAGAAGTGAGGGCCTGCTCTGATGAGGTTCCTATTCCCCACCCCACATGAAGAAGCTGTTAACTGCAGAGGGCAGTCAATCTGCTGCTGACTTACAAAGTAACTGATACACGCAATGTGATATATAGCAGTACATCAGTTTAACGCTTGACACCGTCGTCCAAGTGCCTTTTGCAGCCTTTTGTGGAAAGTTAATGATTTGTCTGACCTGTATTAAACGTACGAAAGCATGTTTGAGAGAGCGATGCAGGCATTTCTCTTCACCAAGCCCATCTCTGCTCTGCTATTGGAGTTCACATCAGTTAAGACTTCCAGGGCCACTATGCTGCATCCTTTCCACACCTCTAACACATGTAAAGATCCGATACGTAGGCAGCGGACAACTTATCAGTCAAGTGTACCAAGTAGAGTTGGGGTTATGGACGTCAATTCACTGAAATGCCAGGGGTAGGGAAAGTGGCATCACACGCTGTTTGTCCTTCACTTTCACTTACACACACGCATATTTACACGTGCACACAAATTCACACATATACACTCTCTCTCTTGCAAGCACGCACACAACATACATTTAACAGCAAGTTTTTCTTACTTAGCTGCAATGGGAGGGCATATTCCATCTAATTGTACTCAATTTTTATTACGCTATTAGTTGATAATATATTTTATTTATTCATTATTACTGTAAAAAAAATGACAAAAAATAAAGAGAGTGGCGCCCCAGCAGCCTCTGTGTTCATGGCATTGAATTTGCCACCTCTGAGGCTAGGGGTCGCAAGGGGAGCTAAGGGCAAGCCAGGGGTCGTAGCTGCGTCCCCTAAAATTGTGGTGATTTCAAATGATTTCACGTTGCAATTTCTTTGCCTCAAAGTTGCAAAGCTGAGAAGTGTTGGATATCGGTCAACACAGTTGGTTAAAACAAGTAGGAAGTTCTGCTATGTCTGCTATTGCTGCTACTACAAAAATTGTTTACTCAGACTTATTTATCTTTTCTATTTTATTTTAGCCACTGGTTTCTTATTCGCTATTTGCTCCCCACAAGTTGACATTTTCGTCTGAATACAGCTTTCAAAGCATGTTTACGAGGATATTGGAAGATTGGAACATATTGTATTGAAAAGCCGGAACAAAAGCTCTATATTTTATAAATGTTTTCTACACCATTGCTTAATTAGCACTGAAAAACAATACAGGGACCTAAAGAGTTTCTCATGAGTCCTCCACCAGCATTGCTGAATGCTGTGTTTCTAAATACCAAAGCTCTGTAGTCTTGGTTCCACCTCTTGCCTCATTCTTACACTACCCTAGTTTCTGACTCTGTATTGCATGTTTGCAGGCTCTTTTTCAAACCTCCTGTCTCCCCTTGTCACTGTTTTTTAATCTTTTCTTCCTTGTTCTTCGTTTTCTGCCTCTCTTTTTCTGGTGCCTACCATCTACAACCACTAGCTCAAACTAAGCACTGGCTACCATCACATCAGGTCTCTCTCAACGGTACTATGGCCATTCGTGTCTGTCAGTCTGAGGTTGAGAGTTAGCAAGGACCTGCACTGCCACATCCTGGGTAGTTTCACTTTTCTATGTTGTACATTAAGCAAAAATGAAGTTCCCGTCATTAGACCAAAGTACATCCATGTCAGTGGAAAACAGCAGGTCACCACTGAATATTAATGAGATTAGAAAGCTGAATTTGTCAGAAATGATTGAGACTAAACCTGTAGAAATATTAAGACCATATTTGCATGTTCACTTTGTGGTTAGCCCTTCATCAGTAAAAGGCAAAAATACTGCATGTGGATATTATTTAGGTAATGTTTGGGGGTCAATAGGAGGATAACTCATGGATAGACGAGTGAAAGAACATTAATTGAATGGTTGGTAACATATCACTGACTCCTCCTAGTAAAACAATGCCTCCTCCCCTGAGAGAGGTCAGCTCCACACCCACCAAGCAAGGGTGGTTTATGTTGTCTGGTAGTTATGAGGGTCTTAGCGGTTTTGAAAGAAGAGGAGTATTAAGGTGTGGGAAATTAAGTATATAGGAAATAAAGCAAGGTGATCGCCGGACCTCTTTACTAGAGTCAACTAGGGGCTGTGGTGGACAGACCCAAGAATTTGTAACAGGGTGGATAAAGAATGATTTGAGTCAACAGGGATCGGTGGTTTGGTTCAAACATCTGTGGATTGCCTATCTAGAAGAAATGCACAGGAAAACTAATGTGCAATGACAATGTGCTCAGAGGCCTTGGTTATCAGATGGTGGCAGAATGATGTCCCTCATTGTCCTCTAGCAAGAAAACAAAATCTTTCCCCTTCCTGTATACTATGGCTTGTGGGGATGGTTGCATTCAGAAGCAATCGCTCTCTCTCAGAATCGTATATTGAAACCTACTTCTGCAAAGAACATGTGCATCCAAATTTTGATCGGCAGTTCTGTGAGTAAGGTGCAAGAACATTAAAGCAATTGGGAAGGCATAAATGTGTTCACAGGGATCTTGGGTGATCAGATGTGAGAGCTGGGCAATTTTTATAAAGAGCAATTGTGAAAATGGCAAAGTTAACCGTGGACTCAGGTAAGAATTATGCAAGATGTTGGGTGGCTTACAAGGGTGACGGTGAGGTTGATAGAGTAAGTTAGACTATCTACCTGTTTCTGTTATAGAGTTTAGCTGTCAGAATAATCCAGTTATTAAAGATTGGACACCCATTGTGATGGTGAGAACATTAGTGGTCAAACATATTCAGGCTGACACTGACTTTAACTGATGGAACATGAATGTTGGACTTAAACATGCTCATCAGGGTGGCATTTCACTCATGGAAATGTAGTGGGAATGGACCGATGTGGCTACATGAAAGTGAGTTCAAGTATGATGTTTGAGGGGAGGTATTGAAAGAGAGAAGGTATAGGTTGAGACATGATATAACATTTACCTATCTCAGACACAAGGGAAAGATGTACTGCCTGTCTCATTGGCACCAACGCAATACGCCTTGTGATGGCATGGAGGCAGAAAACATTGTATAATGCAGACCAAGAGCTGCAAAAACAAGAAGCTTGGGGTGTTTAACATTCACATTGGAGGCAGATGCAAAGGAAATGAAGACTCAACAAATCACTGAAGATTTATATTACACATGGGGACAAGGATGTGATGGCCTTTGCAGGCAACATGCAAATGAAGTTAATGAAAATGAGGTGGGGGGCGCTTAAAAAGGAGATAGTGTGAATGACAACATGGATGGCCCAGGCTCTGTTACTGTAGAAGGTTGTGTCTTTGTCATTGACATCTACATGGCACCCATCCTGGGTGTAGTTTGAGAAACAATTAGATATTGCAAAGCCTGTAGCAAAAAATACGATGTGAATACATGTTTGATTAACACTGGTACAGTTGTGAAGAGATTGCAGATAACAGCTTCACCGCAACATCCAACATTACACATAGAGACAGGGACACAATGAACTGTGCATGTGACATGGGAATGTTGAAAGGGATAATGTGGTGTTTGTTGACTTTCATTGACGACAGTGTGGGTGATGCCAGACACCAATACACATTCCTGGCTGTGGCACAGAGTTTTGGGTGCATGACCATTTTACATTTAAAGACTGTGACACTTTAGATGTTTGATGTGGCAATGGAAGGCCTCTTAATATGTCATGGTTGGAGCAAGCCAACTAGATACTTTGATTATGTATTGTCCTTATCTGGCTTTATGACCATGATCTCAAAACAAGCAAGTGATGCAGCATGTGTTGGTATATGGCATTGACAACTCTTTGCTTTGTGAGGGTGAGACCTCGCTGACATGATTCATTCCAAGTTGGCCAACAAAGAATGGAGCATCCATCTGTATTCTGCTACAGTTCTCATTAACAAGCATCTTCTCATACCGCCATTACTTCGTGGCCTCTTCCTCAGAGCATCTTTTCCACTCCAATGGCACACAGCCAACGAGCCCCTGAAAATAGACAACCGCAATGTCTGCCCCCTAACACCATCAGCAAAATTTCTCTTCATTGCTATTAGCTCTCTCTTGTGTTTGTGTCTGAAGAGCACAGTGCTGATGGGAAGAACGAGGGTGAGGATTTATCAACAAGATATTTAGATGCTTGATTACTCTCTGTGAGTGACATTTCTTTCAGGTATGACTGGTTTCCTGGTCACTTCAATAGATATATTTGCATTGTCTAATAACATAACGCCTTGGCACAGGCTTAATATTCTCCCTGAGCTCTTATTTTGCATTCGCTTAGTAAGAAAATGGGTTCCTAGTTGAGGGGGGTGAACCCTTCTCAAGCAGCAACTACAATTCTTCTCAGGGTGAGGCCACAAATAAACTCTAAATTAATCTGTGCTCAACCCTTGGGTAGCTTGGCACAGAGCTGTCAGGCTTAACTCAGAGGAATGTGTAAAGTATTTGTACAACACTTCAAACAGTAACATAGTCTAAACACACCACAAAAAGAGCCCACAACAGACTAAGAACAATTGAGTAATTTTCAATAAATATCAAGACCAAAATGACAAAAATGCAATTAGTAGAATCAGAGATATTCAATTTTAAAATGTTAGATAAAATATCACCAAAAGGCATAAAGTGCCAACTGTGGATATCTGTCGCCTCGCACCGGGACAAAGTCACAGGCCGACCACGATGGAGCACGGGCTGGTTACAGGGACACAGTTAGGCCTGCTGAACAAAGTTCTTTCAATCATAGTTTGCAGAGTGTTGCAAGGATCAGTGTTGAAGATGTGGCACACTGCTGATTCGATCCACCAGTTCCGGGGTACTGTAAGGGTGTAGTGCAGGGTCGTGTTGCGTCATTGTCGAGGATCTCAGCAATGAAGGCTTGCGATGAGAAGTCTGGAGTCGGGGATGCAGGGCACTGTAGGGGCATCGGTTCCGAGGTGCTGCGATGCTGATTTTATTGTCGTTGTCGATGCTGTCTATGATGAGGGATATGAGTGAACGCACTGAGTACGCATCATGCCGAGGTGGTTCTGATGCGGCGACTGGCTGCGATGCGATGCAAGTCTTTGCGATGGGTTCAATTCACACAGTGGGGTTGCACTGCACAGCACAGGAGATGTGTTGGTTCCACCGGATCCACAGACGCTGGCAAAGCACCTTAAGCACGCTTCCAAGGGTCCAGGACTAGGGTGGCAACACTTGACAGGGTAGGCTCACAGATGACAGAGTTCAGGTGTAGGTGCAAGGTTCTGGGAAGACTTTTATGTTCATGAGGCTTCAGATCAGGAGGCCAGCCATCTTACCCTTGAAGTCACTCTGGGTTCAAGAGATGTAGATTCAGTCCTTCTCACCAAGGCAGAATTCAGCAGGTCAGCAAAGCAGCAGCACAGCAAGGCAGTAGCCCTCCATAGTGCAGTCAAGAAGAGTGGCAGTCCTTCAGCAACACAGCAGTCATACTTTCTGGTAGAGTACCCACAGGTCTATAAGTAGCCTGAAGTGGTGGAATGTTAGGTGTAGTGTTTATCCAAGTTGCGCCTTTGAAGTGGGGGAGAAGCTTCTAGAGGTTACCCTTTCAAGTCCCCATGCATCCTGCCTACCTGTCCTGGCTAACTGAGGGGGTATACATCCCTTTGTGTGGAGGCAGGACACAGCATATTCGGTGTAAATGTGGTTGTGCCCTCTCATCCTGCCAGTAATGGCCCATCAAGGCACACCTAAGCTCCTTATTGTGTGTGGCTGTCTATTAGGATTAGACAAAGTCCACCTTTCAGCTACACCCAGTAATGTGGTCAGAGACAGGCTATAGGCACTAAGGGCCAGATGTAGCATGCATTTTACCAGTCACAAACTATGTATCAAGACTATTTTGTGAGTTAGTAGCCTATTAATATCTAGTAAAATAGGGTTTGGTAATTGCCTTTAGGAAGGGGAGTGTAAAGAGCGTCCCTTCCTAATAGCGAATTGCACTGGTATGTATGAGTGTTTTGTGGCCGAAAATGAGGTCGCAAAATATTTGCAGATTGCCACCAATTTCAAATTGGTGGTAAGCCATTCGTAAACGTGAAGGGGCCCCAAAGGGACTCCTTCCCCTTTGTGAATTAGGTACCCATATTTTTATCAGAGTAGACAGTGGTCCCACGAATCACTTCCTATTGTACAAATTTTTTTAAAGAAAACTATACATTTTATTATTTTTAATGCACTCCATTTCCCTTTAAGGAAAATGGGCTGCATTTAAAAGAAAAACTGAGTTATTTAAAAAGCAGTCACAGACATGGTGGTCTGCTGACCCAGCAGGGGAAACAGCAACTACAATGCGGGCATCACAACGCGATGCCCTTACAATGCGGTTGTTGCAACAACTGCATTGTTACCACGCACTGCCATTACTACGCAAGTCATTACATCGACTTGCAGTAGCTGGCATGCTAACATTAGAAATAGTATAGTTTACTATTTCAACACCTTTCCTACTGTTACGTAGGCTGGAGTTGGAATAGTAAATTATAAATTTCTAATGTCAGCACGCCATCTACTGCAAGTTGATGTAATGACTTGCATAGTAATAGCTTTGTGTGGTAACAACGCGGTCATTGTAACGACCGTGTTGTTATGGAACGCATTGTGATGACTCGCGTTGTAATGAGTCATATTCTCCCAGCAGGCCTCCATCCCTGTTAGTGCTGGCCATGCCCAATGGGTTGCAAATTGCGACCTGCTTCATGAATATTAATGAGACATGTCTCTTGCCACCCATTTGTGAATCGCAAACAGTTGCTGAGACACTGTAGTAGATCAGGTTTTGGGACTTGTAAATTACGAGTCGTTAAAAATAGTATTTTGCGAGTCGCAAAACTTGACGGTTGTACATGTGTCCCAAAATGGCTAGGGTAAGAAAATCCCAACTTTGTACAAGCAGCACTTTCTAAACTATAACTTAAAATCAAACTTCACAATAAGTTAGTATTTTAAATTAGGATTCCAGAGACACTGAGCATGAACTTTTTCCCATTTACAAATTAAAAATATAAAATATAACAAGGTATCTCCAATGTTATCTTATAGGAGAGGTAAGCCTTACAGTAGCACACAACTAATTTAAAGATGTTTTACTACCAGTACATGTAAAACTTTAAAGTACATGTTCTACTTTTTATAATATTGCACCTTGCTCTCTTGGCTGTTGAAGGCCTACAATAGGGATGACTCATATGTATTAGAGTGGAAGGTGCGGTCCTGGATAAATGTTTATTGGCAAAATGTTTATTTTGCCAGGTCAAAATGGCAGTTCAAAACTGCACACACAGGTTGCAATGACAGGCCTGAGACATGTTTAAAGTGCTACTTAAGTGGGTGGCAGAATCAGTGCTGCAGGCTCAATAGTAACATTTGATTTACCATCCTTGGTACATGTAGAATCCCTTTTCTATGGACTTCTACGTACATTTAATATGCTAATTAGGTGTAAGCCAATTCTACCATGTTTTCTACCAAGCACGTTAGCACTGGTTAGCAGTGGTAAAGTGGTAAAGTGCAAGGAGTTCTAAGGCCAACAAAAGCGAATACAGCAAAATGCGGAGAGTAAAGACAAATGTTTGGGGGTGACCCAGCAGCGAGAGCCAGGACCAGCACACTTTTTTACACGCGCTTAGACTTTCATATGCAAATCTGTGCACCATGAATTTGCAGATCTAGGCGTACGAAAGTTGACAGTCCTCCCATGTTTTTAATATTCAAATCGGTAATGGCATATCAAAGTCCTCCACTAGCGTAATTCGGCTTGAAAGTTGTGTGGTTTAGGCTCAGTGGGAGATTTTCGTACATTTATTTCTGCGACCCTCTGTTATCTGCTGTCTGCGATCAGTAGGAAATCACTTATGAGAGCCACTGTGGTGAAAACCGAGAATGGAAAATAAATTCAGAGTGCACTTTGACACTGCACTGAAAAGAAGGGCCGCGAGGCACAGCCCCGGGATGTTGGAACCCACAGAGCGAATCTATTAGCTGTGTTGATTTAGCTTGGTGAGAACAGTAAGAAAACATATTTTTCATAGTTTGACTGATGCATGAAGTGAGCCTGGGATTGCCCCAGGGCCAGGAAAGCCTAACATTGCTAGTACACTTTCCGACCTCCTCAGAAATCTTACTCCCTCCCCAGGGCTTTGCTCTGAATACAGACATGTTTTTTTTAATCCTTTTGCTCGTACTATGCCTGGTGGAACTGGTCTGAAATAATGGTGATGATCTAAGAAAAGACATGTTTATTAATAGGACCTCCTTCGCTATTTCATGCAGGATTTCTTCTGTGACTTTCTGTGATAATGTTCAGACAGACGAGAAGTGTAATTCAGTGGGTATCACACAATGTCTGGGACCTCCCTGGAGAGTGGGATGCGGTACCGCAGAGATATTGATTGGCATTTAGCTGAGAAGGGCCCCTATTTGAAAGTTGTGGGGCACCTGGGGGGTTTGAGCTCCCCCTCCCGTACCACAGGGGTTGAAAGAGCATATGTTACTCCCCTGGTTAAATTGTACCACCCACTGCCTTCATTTCACTTCTAAGCAGCTAGACATTGAACTTATAGGCCAAAGAATTGAGATACCCCTGTCCTGTCTTCTGTAACGCTGAATGTGATAGTACACAGGCTTCTGATGCATGTACTTTGTGCCTTTGCTGAATCATACAAAGATGCTGATCCGAGATCTTACAGCACTGTGAAAAAGGCCACTTGTTTCTTTTGAAAAGATATTTTGATCTTTGCTGCATAGATGCATTTTTAGATATTTAGGGTTCTCAGTTGCTCTTGGTCTACATGGGCACAGTCTGAGCAAGTCCACCGCTAGGTCACAAGGTCACAGGGATGGTAGTGCCGCCCTATTGAGTTGAGGGCTATGGTCACTGTTTTCCCTTCCTGAGGCTGCCATGCAGTTCCAGGAAGGAAAATGCTCAAATATTCATGACATGAAGGAAGAAATGTTCCTGCATGTTAGGGACATGTGTTTTACCTTGCAGCAACATGCCTTCACTTTTCTTTTATAAAGCAAAAGGGAAATTCAAAAGGACCAACTCAACGTTGTAGCTCTCCTGTCAGTTTAGTAACCCACATGGTCAGCGACTAGCTGCCGCCTCCCCCCCAATCCGGCACCCAATACCCAGGAACGTGGACACGAGACGTCTTTACTTTTTGGAAGGCGGGCGCTAGTCGCCCGGCCGTATTTATTAAAGTATGAAATTAAAAAAGGTTTTAATTGCATAATCAACAATTTATACAAAATTCAGCAGGACATTTAGGTACATAATTCTTAGCAACACTAAACATCCTCATCTAGAATTTTGTACATTTCTGGCCATATGGCAGGGTCACTACCGGTGTCAGGTCCTACAAGCCGCGCCTCCCCTCTGGATGTGCGCATGCGCAGTGTTACCCCGGGAATTGCCCGGTCTACGCCCTGAACTCCATTTACCCACTAAAGGAGGGCCCTTACTCTGCGCCGGTGGCGTCATGAGTCCACGCGCGCGGGGTGGCTACCAGCCTAAGGAAAGCGTGAACTACTCCTACCCGCGCTCCTTTGTTTTGCAGCATCTATTACCTTGCCCCTGGAGTTCTGGGAGTGGCCCGCAGGCCCCTCCCCCTGGGCGGGAACCTCCATAGGATGATGCCCGCCCCCTCAGACCTCAAATATGTGCTCACCGATAATGACCTTACCGCATGCCCCATACCTAATAAATACGACGACCTATGGAAAAAACACTAAAGGACAGCTACACTGGCTAATCAATAACAGCATCACCGTATAGCTACAAAGGGAAAAAAGGCCTAAAGACACCTGGCATCAAATACAATTCACTTCACACAATGATTGCTACAAAGGGAAAAAAGGCCTAAGGACACATGGCATCAAATACATTTCACTTCACACATTGTTTGCTACAAAGGGAAGGAGGCCTAAAGACACATGGCATCAAATACATGTCACTTCACACATGGTTTGCTACAAAGGGAAAGAGGCCTAAAGACACATGGCATCGAATACAATTCACTTCACTCATCGTTTGCTACGAAGGGAAAAAAGGCCTAAAGACACATGGCATCAAATATATTTCATTTCACACATCGTTTGCTAACAAAGGGAAAAAGTACCAAACAAAAGCATCACAAAATATACCAACGGATCCATCTCTACTACCCTGTGAGACCTGTGTATCGTACCTTCAAAACTTCACCATTCAACCAGACATAAAACTGCTACAAAACTTTTGTTCCAAGGGATGGTGGGTGGGTAAACAAAGAAGCCCCGAGCGCGGGGCACACCGTTACGGCGAGGGAGCGTCCAGGGACAAGGGGGTCTCCTGGGCGCTCCCTATCTCTTTATTCTCGAGGGGCCAGGTGGCCCCTCCTATCGCCCGCCCCCCCTGACCCGGACCCACTTCCCAGGATCCGGGTCAGGGAGGCCGCCAGCCAATCGGCGGTGGGCCGCGCCCCCCAGGGCACGCCCCCACCGCCGAATGGCGACAAAGGAGAGAGTGGGGGCGACGGCCGCCGCGCCGCCATGCGTGCGGGGGGGCCGAGGGCCCCCCCTTTTCACATGGTCAGCGACTAGCTGCCGCCTCCCCCCCAATCCGGCACCCAATACCCAGGAACGTGGACACGAGACGTCTTTACTTTTTGGAAGGCGGGCGCTAGTCGCCCGGCCGTATTTATTAAAGTATGAAATTAAAAAAGGTTTTAATTGCATAATCAACAATTTATACAAAATTCAGCAGGACATTTAGGTACATAATTCTTAGCAACACTAAACATCCTCATCTAGAATTTTGTACATTTCTGGCCATATGGCAGGGTCACTACCGGTGTCAGGTCCTACAAGCCGCGCCTCCCCTCTGGATGTGCGCATGCGCAGTGTTACCCCGGGAATTGCCCGGTCTACGCCCTGAACTCCATTTACCCACTAAAGGAGGGCCCTTACTCTGCGCCGGTGGCGTCATGAGTCCACGCGCGCGGGGTGGCTACCAGCCTAAGGAAAGCGTGAACTACTCCTACCCGCGCTCCTTTGTTTTGCAGCATCTATTACCTTGCCCCTGGAGTTCTGGGAGTGGCCCGCAGGCCCCTCCCCCTGGGCGGGAACCTCCATAGGATGATGCCCGCCCCCTCAGACCTCAAATATGTGCTCACCGATAATGACCTTACCGCCACAGGCCAGCATTGTTAACCGACGATCTGGCCTCCCCCTGCCTAGACCTACCCTAGAAAGTTCTCACTTTAGCAAAAATCTTCCACCCAGGCCCTGACATCATCAGACCACAGGACCCTTCCTCCCTCCGTCAAATGGACTCCCCTCACCAGGTAGTACAAATACACCCATGTTGGATCATCTGCAACCGAGGGGGGGCTTGAAATAATTCGTCCCTCTGTGTGTCGATCCTCTTTATCGAGTGATTCAACGCCCTGACAGAGTTCCTGCCACCACGGGATAAGTTGAGACCCTACTACTGTGCCACCCGGGCAAGTCTTGAAGACCCACCCCCAGTGGAAGATGAACTCATCAATGAGTATTCGCCTCGCCAGTTTGGCCAATTCAGTCTCCCCTAGGTGAAGTATCACCACTGACAAGGGGTCGGGCTGCTGGGCTAAAAGTCCCTGAAAGAAGTTCCTGAACTGACCATGGCACAGACCCTCAAACCAACTCTTCCCTGACCTGCGTCAGCCTGTTGCCTGAGCTGGCACATTGTAGCTCCTCCACTTCTGGTGCTGAGTTCCTCCCCTGCGTGACAGGTTTGAGAAAATGCAAGAACCAGAGAAAGACCAAGAAAACCTGGGTGACAATTCCCACTTCCACCTTAGGGAATGGGTAGCACTTACACCTGCCAGCAATACTTGGGCCCTTGGTGTCCTCTTTCTCGACGTATTCTTTCGCTTTTGACGTCCACCCGCTGCTGATGTTGCGGTGTGGGGCACTCCTCAGATATCCGCCATGGACCCAGCCGTGACTGACGTAAGCCCCCCTTGGGCTGTCCACCTGTTGCCGCTGTTGTGATGTGAAGCGCTCCAGGTATCCACCCGGTCATACATAAATTGAAAAGATAGACACACACCATTAGTGTTTCCGGTGATAACTGCTGTACACGCGTTAGACTTACATTACCATCAATTGCTAAGTTTTAGATAATCTTAGTGCCAGATTACAACACATTAACACGTCGACAGTAAATGTTAAGCATAGCCTCAGTTTGTCAGTTTGCTAGTGCAGCATCTATGTCGCTAAGCATAGGATCTGCGCCGCCCCAACCATGGTAGGCTGTAAAAATTGGCTTCCTATTTTCACAATCATTGTTACACAAGAAAGTTGAGCTGTAGGCGAGGCCATCGCCTCTGAATCCTGGTTGTCTACCCACGTCACTATGCATAGGGTCCATGTGTAAAACCAAGACAGTCTATTTAACAGTGCAGCATCACCGTCTTTAGCTAAAAGAATTAGCACAGCCCCAACTCCGCCAGGCCATAAGCTGGCGCAAGGACCTTTTCCGCTCGCCACTTTGGCTTCTGGGAACTATCTTCCCAGCCAACCGGACATGATCACATGCATCCCCAGGACTATATGAAGCCACAACTAGGCTCTTGGGCACCTCTTAGGTGTGACATCAGGGTGTGTAACATTATCAGGACCCCGAGTAGTCCTTCTTTAGGCTCTAGGCCCTGTCTCTTATGCCATTCGTGGTTCCCCCACCATATTAGTAATATATGGTAAGGTACACCCCTAGAGCTCAACGTATATGGTGCTAAATTACTGTGTGCCATATAGGTTTTCACACTGTAATTATTCGCCTCAAATCTCATTATAGGCTCACGTATATTGTGCTAACTTACTTGTGTGTCAAATAAGTTTACTGACTGCAATTTCTTGCTTTTAGCCTCGGAAAGCAACTAAAGGGGTGTGTTTAGTAAAATTACATATATTTGCTGTTATACTCCTGTTCTTCCTTCATTTACTCATTCATGATATTAAAGACTAGTAAAACAAGCTGCTCTATATTCCCTCAAGACTTAACCTGAAAGCTGCACGCAATACTGCTAACCCTGGGATAGCTTGCTAATGATGTTGACTTTAACCTATCATCCCTGAAAGGTCGTTTGGACACCTATCATCCATGAAAGGTCTTTTGGACAGGTGCCATGTTTGGACTGGTGCCACTTCCCCCCTAGAATAGTGAACAGCACTTCACATGGTAATTACCTCCACAATGAAAGCAGTCCATTGTTTAGCTTACTGTTTTGGCTTGGAAAGTGAAGTGGGACCTGGGAAATTGGCTCTCTCTGTCTCGTCAAGCCCTACCCGTAGAGTCGTTAATCCCCAGGATGACCCCGGGCGAAGGTGGTATACCCTATTCGTGAGTGGTTCCATGACTGTTCTAACTATCACCTAGCTGGTACCAATGATAGTTGTTCTAGAGTGTCAAAATTGACTTATGTCAATGACTGTCCCTTGCGTGAGAGACATAAGCAGCAACCATGGCTCAGATCAAGTATTGCAAGTGCTTAGAGGACATCAATAAAGCAGCCCAGGAAAGTCAACATCCATCCTACTCTCCAGGTGAAATTTAATGTCCCATGTAGCGTCAGCTCCGATTTTGACAATGAGTTTTCCAAAACTGAATTCTGAAGCAGCATTTTCACTGTTTCTGACCATACTATGCACTCTGCGAAAAACAATTTGCCCCTGGTTGGCAAAAAAGCAATTAATAATCAATTTAAAGGCAATGAATTGCCGTTTACATCACCACTCCTTAAACCAAATGCTCTTTCTATGTTAAGCCTATATGCAACAGCCAATGCAGTTACTAGGCAGCATTTTATTTAACTCTACATGTAAATTGAATGCAGGATTTCATGCCACACTCCCCGGGGTGATGTATATGGATTTTTAACCAGATGGCAAAAGAGTTAATCACAACTTGAATTTTACAGACCTATTGCTTTCTGAAGTTCGAGCTCACCTTCCTGTCGGGCTCCCCCCTGCCAACCCGGGCACCAACAATGTGAATTGAAGACCTAAAACGATGCCTCAGACGAGGGGTGCATCGGTAATTAGGAAGCTATTAACCTCTCTCATAGGCCCCACATCAACATACCCATGCCGCAGGAGACTCACATGGACAATGGAATAAGCCACCCCGTGGCGGGAACCTATGCACCCACTTGCGATAGTGTAAAGACCGGTGTGTACAAATGATTTGGAACAGAGATGCGAATTAATATCGTACCCATCCAATAGGAGGCCTAGAGTGTCTGCCTTATTTCTCACACCCAGGTGGACAGAACCTAAACCTTCTAACGGCAACCATAGCCCCTTATTAGCTGTACCTTGTAGACAGCAGAGTCTTAATTGTTTATTTGCCGTAGATCATATAAACAGTAGGCAAATCATTATGGTACAACAACAAATGTAGGTTTAGTTAGATCATTTTAGCTAGTGGCCCGTTTACTAGGGTACAGGTGAAAGGAAGGGGCCACAGTATTCTAGAAATGTTCTAACACACGCATAGGGAAAAACCTGTTAACTGTTCCAAAGCACATCAAAACATCTCTAATTATATATATCAGCGGCATGGAAAGCACAATCAAGGTACTTAAGTCGGGTGATGTCGAGTTACATGCCGAGGGCCCCCCCCTTCTCATTTAGGCTGGCATGGACTGCTAAACTTGGGTGAAACGACGCACAGGATGTAAGTGATTATAGAATACCTGACCTCCTTGGATGCGCAAGATACGTTCCAAATATGGTTTCGTTAAATGATTGAAGACTGCCTATTGACATAAATGTGTCTGTACCGTACATATATATGGCAAAATAGGATTAGAACATCAAAAGAGAACGGTTTCTCATGTCTATAGTTAAAGCCCTGCTGGTGGGAGAACAGGACGGTTTGCAAACATCAAATGAACATGTTCTAGGTTCATTGTACGGTGTCTATGCAGCTCGTAGGCCGCTTCCAAGAGTGGAGGGCTCGATATTTCGGGATGCGAACGTGAGAAAATAGAATTGTTTTATGATGTGGGAGAATACGCCATTGCCATGTGGCAATGGCTCCCACTAGTATTCAGTGTGCAGTTCACTATATGAAATTGAAGACCCCTAGCCCACAAACGCATTTTTTGTCGCTTTTTGATTCATAAATAAGCAGGGGGCGCACAGAGGCGTTTCTAGTCCCTTCCGAGCTGTAGAGAGTGATGTTGCCGCCTATGGCGCCTCCGTGTTAGCTCCTAGAAATGTCTCTCTGGATGTAGTGCTGTGATTAATTTAAGAGTGCTCCATCATGAGATAATAAAATAAACCAAATAGCCCTCGCATGGGATTTGCAGCATACAAGCACTAGACAACTCACTTCGTGGCACTGTGACATAAAAAGGTGTTCATTAATCCGCACATTACGTCGGAAAGCCTGCCTCCACCCCCGAGCTAACACGGCATGATCCCGTGACACCCAAGTGTCCTGAAATACAATGTAGCGCCCAGAGAGGCCTCGCACGCGGCGCTTATGTGCTAGTCGAGCCTCTTCATGTAGTAGTTCACTTGTCCACTATGTGATTCTGACCACATGCCAATGGGACCAATCGCAACTCTACCGTGGCCATGCTGGCCGTCTAGCTCCTGAAGGCCGTTCAGTATCGCGCTGTCCCGATGTCCCCATCCAAACATTCATTCTATGCGTCCCTCTCTCATCCCGTCAAACAAAGGGGGGGGGGGGACCTATTGTACACGCTCCTTGTGCTTGTCCCACCGTGTTATGTAGCGCCCAAAAAAACAGAGGATCTTCCGCTAAGCCGCCAAAATCTCAAGTTCAATCCCAGCACAATTAAGGAGAATTGGCAACCACCTCCCATTCCTAAAGGCACTAAACGCATGGCTCATCTTCTCACTGTAACCAAGGGTGCTGGCGGTGATGAGTATAGTGGGTAATTAGGTCGGCACCATTGTGGCGCGGGTCTTTGAATCATATTCGCTGCAAACACCACCCACAATGTAATTAGAGCGCCCTGATGCCCCGTAAGGATAAGCAACATACAACCTCACCATTCCAATACCCATTGGGAAGCAAAATTACACCCGCCTGTGAGCATTTCACTATTCGCTATAAAGCGACCGCATCACCCCAGCACCAGCCACTCCCCCATGCAGGATTTTCCCCGGAAAGTTTACCTTTAGCTGCGCGCTTCTAGTACACCGTGACAGAACAATGTATATTTCTCTAGTACATATTATGGAGAACCATATATTGCTACCCTTCGAAATGGAAATGTGCAAAACAAAGTGCAGCCACATCCGTTTTGCCGCCCATGAAAAGGGGGGCGCACAGAGGTGTTCCCAATCGGCGCTACGTGCTAGTAGTATATTTGAGGCAGGCATGATGAACAGCACCACAGTGCACCTTTCCCCCTTTGTTCCGCCTACATGAGCACCACATAGGCGCCTAGCATGCACAGGCCCACGGCAAGCTCACCTTTGTTTCGCCCCCAGACCGAGTCGTGCCCCTACTGGAGCCCTATGCTGGGTTGGCGTGTTGTTCCTGTTCGCCACGGCACTCCATGGACGCCTCCACACCCGCCGCCTCTGCTGCCGACTCACGTCCCTTTAAAGGCGATGATTTCCCGGCGGCTGCCCAACGACGCTGGTCTTCCCGGCGACGCTGCTGGGCGGCTGTTCGTAGCTCCACGCGGGCTCCCTACACAAACATATTAAAAAATTCCACCACTGTCGCCTCGCGTCCACGGTGATCTCGGATCCATCTCTACGGTCCGTTTTCCCGCCTGAAAAACAAAGGGAAAAGATTAACTAAACAAAGAAGCCCCGAGCGCGGGGCACACCGTTACGGCGAGGGAGCGTCCAGGGACAAGGGGGTCTCCTGGGCGCTCCCTATCTCTTTATTCTCGAGGGGCCAGGTGGCCCCTCCTATCGCCCGCCCCCCCTGACCCGGACCCACTTCCCAGGATCCGGGTCAGGGAGGCCGCCAGCCAATCGGCGGTGGGCCGCGCCCCCCAGGGCACGCCCCCACCGCCGAATGGCGACAAAGGAGAGAGTGGGGGCGACGGCCGCCGCGCCGCCATGCGTGCGGGGGGGCCGAGGGCCCCCCCTTTTCAAGTGCATCGGCCACACCACCGATGCACTTGCACTAGTGATCTCCATGATGCACTTGGTGATCACTAAACACTGCAAGCATTCCTCCACATAGAGAAGAAGGGGCTGCTCCATCTTCTCACCCAGTGGGGTTGAGGGCCACCAGTCATAGTCTAAATGACAACCAAATCATTTCAAGACCTAAATATTTAGATCCAAATGATTTTTAAACTAAGTGTTAATTTCTCAAAGCCATTTGAATATTTAAGTTCATCTTACAAATGTAAATGGAATGGTTTGAGACGTGATTATCAAATGTGACTCACACTGATAAATCTATTTCTTCACATGAGATATATCCTGAGAATAGGCTACTTGTACATGAATTTAAATCTCCTCCCAATGGAGAGTATTGGACTTTCTTTGGATGTATTGGAAAGGAATAGTTTGTGCGCTCGCAGAAATATCTGAATTTGTGGTTATTCTCAAACCTTAATTGGACCTTACGAACTAGAAAAATCAGAGGATTAGCAATGTTACTGGCAGAAGTAAACACTTTTCAGAATGCATTTGGATGGAACACACGCAACATTGATGAGTTATGTGGGCGGAAGGAGTTTTTCTGGGATAAATAAAAACTATAAGTGAACTTGCATTTGCTCTGATAATTTCAGTCGAGTAAGAGTGCACAGAATGCTCTAATCATGCCCCTTCCAAACTGCTATTCGGTATGTACTCTGAAGACTATGCAGCATTTTGGTATCATGTTGTGGAATCTAATTTTCAGCTTGTACTTCCCCATATGCTATTTTGCATTTGCAAAAGCTCCGTTTAGCAAATCAGAGGCTTTTTAGCCTTGACTCAAAACTTCTGATTGTCTCCTCCTTTTCTTTTCTTTAAATGGCCCTCAGATGCCTTTCCATCCTCTGTATGACTCCTCTCTTTGAGTCCAGTTTAGTATAAGTCATGTGCATGTTTTCCTTAATTTCTGTTGTAGTAGTTCTGCAAATTAGCCTCATCTCGTCTAAAAGATCACAACCTCTCCTTCTTTGAAAGTCATATCCTTCTTCCTAGCAATGCCTAATCTCCTCTATCTCGTCTACTAATCCCACTAACCATCTGAATGAATTTGCTTATCCCCTACATGATTAAATGTTCCTATTTTTTTTAATCCACCTCAAAAACACAGCATATCTTTCACACGTTGATCTCTTTTGAATCAATCAATGTGTGTTACAAAATATCAAAATAGTGAGATAACAATTCCTGAAATGCATTGCGTCATTTGCAATGTAATGCATAAAGTACCATCTAATATTTCTTTCTTTGCCACGTAACATTCCTTTTGTTTGCCATAGAAGTTAGACAAGTATGCCTCATAATTTTACATTTTTCTGTATAGTATCAACGATCCTGGTATGAGCTTAGTTTAGTTCTTTTTGGCTTCTGAGTCTTTGAACCCATAAAATGTATTCAAGTCACTAGTGCATTTCAACCACACCAGTGGTTAATTTGTAAAAAAAATAAGTGCCAGGGCACTTGCACCAGCCCATTTCTCCTGTTAGTGCCACCTAAAAACAGAACCAACTACTAACCATGAAAGTGGGGAAAGGATGTGTCATAATGGACAGAGCAGCCAACTTTGGAGCTGGGGAACCTGGTTCTCGGTATCAGCTCAATATCCTGTGATTCTGGGCAACCGTAAATGAATGTGTCCTTAACTGGTGCTCATGAAAAGCGCCGTTGTTGGTGATTAAGTGCCGGTGCTGTGCACCGGCAACCACAGGTTCAAATTAAGCAGTGGACCACAATCATCAGACGTTTTTTACTTGCCCCTATCCCAACCTAACAGTTCCCTCTCATTGAGCTGAGCATTGTCTGACATGCAACATGGTCCCTGACATCACAAGATGTAAATATATTTTCGAAGTTAATGTGAGTTGAGATTAGAAAGATTTTGGAACATTTTGGGACAGAGCACAAGATGGATGCGAGCTTTACACCGGAGGGTTTTGTTCCTGACAGAATAACAAGGACATTCATAAAAGGAGTGACAGGTCTCTCTGGCTGGAGAGTGTCTCCGGCCCTTCTGGGCTCTGTTCCTTGTCACGTGTTCATGCCTGTTTCTTAGTTACTGCTTTGTAGGAGACACTGTAAGGTTAGCACACTCCACACTGCACTGCTTAGGCTCCACGTTCAAAGGCTGCAGAATCGTCGCTCTGTCCTTTAAAAGTTTCAGCATCCAGGCTACATAAATAATGCCCTCTTAACTGGAAGGGAAGTGATGTTTAAACTCTACACGCTGCACGGAGAGTAGAATGCCACTGTATTTTCACTGGAGGAATGACCAGGGCAAGTTCAGGCATCCAAAACAGGCTTGTATAAGCTAGGGCAGGGCAGATTTTGCATAGTCGTGCTAAGCAAATCCCCGCGAAACGGTAAAAATCTACACAAACACGCAGTGTTCTGCGAACATGCGGAATTGCTTGTTCCGCCCGTTCGCGATGCTTTTTTCCTGTGCGTGAACGCTGTTTGCGTGCTTTGGTGGAAATATCTCGCGAACATGTATTTAGAAAGCGCGAACAAGCAAAAAAATATGCGAAGCTGCAGATCGTGGAATTTTTGGCAATTCCGCGTTCTCCGCGGAACGCTAAATTATCCAAATTTTGCAAATTCCGCGAGCGGAACGGAATTTACCGCCCAGGCCTAGTATAAGCTCCACACACATTGCAACCCATCTGGGCTGTTCACAACAGATTCTTCGTTCAATCTTTAAACTATTTGTACAAAAAGACTGTTCTACATAAAACAAATGTGTCCTAATCTGGCATTGACATTTATAAATATTGCTTCTGCAAGTACCTTGACTTCCTTTTTTGTTTTCAATGGATCTCTCTGCCCAGGTCTGCCTGATCAGTGGAGACAGAGCCGTTTTAAGGCAAGGGCAAAGTGGGCTCTAGTCCAGGACCCCAGCCTTTCGGGGGGGCCCCTGATAGAGCCGGCTCTGAGAATCTTCCCCTGAGGACTTATGTAATTCTTAAATATATTGTTTTAAATACCATTTTCATGGAGCATCTATAAAATAGTTTTTTTGGATCCAAACAGGTCCTCACATATGAGAAATGGAGGATGTCACTGAGATTATTTGCAGTAATATTAGTGAGCTGCTGTTGTATTTCAAAACCTAGGTAACTATCCCAGACTATTAGATTTAAATACATTTGGAATTTGGACGAGTGTGCCTGTGGCCTGTCAGTGACCTGGCCAAAGAGGCCATGAAAGGGCTGAAATTGGATCATAAATCAAAAGTTGTTCACATCAGGGGCCCTCAAAATTTGTTTGACCAAGGGCTCCCAAAATCCTTAAAATGTCCCCTATTGCAGACACATCTACCCACACCACCTCTCCCCTCCTCTGTTCCTCCTAATAAATGGATGACTATGATTTTCAAACCACACAGGCTGTCTGCAAAAGAGATTTGCCCTGCGCGGAAAATGTTTCATAGCCTTTTTCACTTTCTTTGTATTGCTGAAATCTTGAGCACGTGCGTTGATATCCCTTAACATTGTGAAATTGTATGACTTGGGTATATTGAATGAGTACATTTTGTAACACATTTTTAAAAAGTCCCATCTGGCAGCTCATGAAATGAAGATTTTATTTTGTGGTGTGTGAAGTAACAATGTCCAGGACTACACAACTTTGCAATTTTGTTTCTAGACATCATAGGATAGCAGAAAGGGGGCAAAAATGGGTTTCAAGCAGCAACAGGAACAACCCCACTGATTTCTAGGGCCCCTCTGCCACTCAGGGCCTCAAGCACTCAGCTTTGACTGTTGCCTACATTATGGACACCTTTCTGTAATGGGGAAGAAGATGATGCTGCCCGGAAAGATAAATACTGTCTACTCTAGGCTAGGACAGCCTTGAGTGACAGCGGATAAGGTTTGTTCCCTGCATCCTGAGGTCGTGTCAATTATGGGCCAGACATACAGCTGCAGACAGTGGGTCAGCTGATGTGGACCCTTGCTTTGGGAGTAGTCAGGAAACTCTGACCACCTTTCAATGCGGAGAAACAGCGGCCCTCATCCTCCTAGACCTCTCCGCGGCATTCGACACTGTCTGCCACCGCACCCTAGTACAGAGCCTCAGCAACGTCGGAATCCAGGACAAGGCGCTGGAATGGATCATCTCCTTCCTCGACGGAAGAACACAGAGAGTCCGCCTCCCACCGTACAAGTCAGAGGCATCCGAAGTCATCTGCGGCGTCCCTCAAGGATCCTCTCTGAGCCCCACCCTCTTCAACGTCTACATGAGCCCACTCGCGGCCATCGCACGCCAACACAACCTCAGCATAATCTCCTACGCCGACGACACCCAGCTGATCCTCTCCCTGACCAACGACCCAGCCGCCGCCAGAGCCGACCTGCACGAAGGGATGAAAGAGGTAGCCGAGTGGATGACGACCAGCCGCCTGAAACTGAACTCCGACAAGACGGAGGTCCTCATCCTGGGCTCTTCACCCTCCGCCTGGGACGACTCCTGGTGGCCTCCCGCCCTGGGCACCGCACCCAAACCGACAGACCATGCACGCAACCTGGGCTTCATCCTGGACTCCTCCCTCTCCATGACCAGGCAAGTCAACAACGTCTCCTCGGCATGCTTCAACATCCTACGCATGCTACGGAAGATCTTCTGGTGGATCCCCACCGAGACCAGGAAGACCGTCACCCAGGCCCTCGTCACTAGCCGACTGGACTACGGCAACGCCCTCTACGCCGGTACCACCGCCAAACTCCAAAAAAGACTCCAGCGGATCCAGAACGCCTCTGCCAGACTCATCCTCGACATCCCACGAACCAGCCACATCTCCGGACACCTGAGAGACCTTCACTGGCTCCCCGTCAACAAAAGAATCACCTTCCGCCTCCTCACCCACGCACACAAAGCCCTACACGACCAAGGCACGAGCTACCTCAACAGCCGAATCAACTTCTACGCTCCCAAACGCCACCTCCGATCAGCCAACCACGCCCTCGCCGCCGTCCCCCGCATCCGAAGAGCGACTACAGGAGGAAGGTCCTTCTCCTACCTGGCCGCCAAGACCTGGAACTCCCTCCCAACCGACCTGCGCCTGACCCAAGACCACCTCTCCTTCAGGAAGAAGCTGAAGACCTGGCTGTTCGAGCAGTAGCGGCACCCCCCCTCCCCCAGCGCCTTGAGACCCTACGGGTATGTAGTGCGCTCTATAAATGTCATTGATTGATTGATTGATTGAATGCCATAGGTGCCTGACTTAGCTGGCATATGATTCACTATCCCTACTGCTAATATTAATGTAAAATAAAAGTATAAAATGAAATTATAATTTATATATCTGGTACTGTAATGGCTTGAGCAGGCTAATTCCCGCTTCAAAATGTTAATTCTTTGAAAGAAAGTTTACCTTAAATTAAGAAAAATTATACTGTACAGAATGACAGTGAACACCAGGAATAAAAGGATCTGACAGAAACTGACAATGAGGTGCACCATTAACTTGGATGTCAGTGTTTGTAGCCCCTGGGACCAGGGGCGGCTCCTCTGTAATGGCAGAGGAGCACCGCCCCCCTGCTAAAAGAGGAAAAATAAAATTATAACAAAAGCATTTTATTATCATTTTATTTTTGCCTAAAAGCTACAGACCGAGTCTTCAGTGGGGCGGGGCGGGCCAGGCAATCCTGTTGGAGAGGTGTGGCAGGGGGACGAGTGGTGAGCACTTTTAAGTGCGCAGGTGTGTTTGGCCAGCTGTCCTAGGCTGGCCAAACACACATGTGCACTTAAGTTTCTCCAACCCGGCTGTGCTGCACAGCCAGGTTGGAAAAACACCCAAGGCTACAATGCACTGCCTGAGTGGCAAACAAAGCCGCTCAGACCAATCCCAGAACTTCTCTCATGCTTCTTGCATCTAAGAGCCTGCATAGTCACAGTCCAGGATCTGCAGAGAGAAGGAAGGTCGCGGCTGTCAGAGCACAAGGTAAGTGTGTTTTTAAATATTTTTTTGTTGTGTGTTTAGTTTTTGATTTGATTCCCCCCGCACACCACTAAGCACTAATAGTAGCCGCTACTGTCTGTGACCTACAGTGCGACCCTTGGGATTTTACAAATTTGGCTATTAATGCATCCCTATCATCAGATCAGTCACTGTTAATTAAGATGCTACAGCCTTAGGTGTTCAAAAAGAACCATTTAAACTTTGTGTGGTGTATGTCAATTCCTAATATTTTGTGGGTGTATAAAGGCATGAAGTTTCACCTGTACTACCCATGTAATTATGTAGAAATGACACCACTGTAAATAATCTGGAGCTGGTTAACAATGCTTTTACTAGGCTTAGCAACGTTGATGACAGGTAAACAAAATGAGATATTAATGGGACCTGAATACACAAATCTATTAGTTAATCAGTGATCGGGCAAACATTAGATGATATATAATATTTGTAGAAACCTAACGCCTGAAAATCAATGCAAAAATTATCCCTGCCTATCAGCAACTGTGCAGTTTTCTATTAAAGGATTATATTTGTCTGGCGAGAGGCTCTTTTTGTCCCTTTGGCAGTATTTGGTATAATGTTAAAGATCTAAGTGCATTTATTAACCTGTGGAGGAAAGGTTGCACGTTTTTGGATGTGAAGCTTGAAGAAGAAAGGGTTCGAAATTATTCTATTTTGCATGGGCATTTGAGAGCAAAATAATTTATATTACTTACAGGTAAGTGGAACCTGGGAACACACTACTGGAATGTAGTGCATCCACCAGTCCATGCTTCTGTCCCTACATCCTGCCACTGGTTGGTCAATATCTCTATTCTTATGAGCACTCATACATCTGGCCATTTATTCATCCCTAAATCTATTAATCCGAAAACCTCAGTACACCCATTGCTCTGTACACCCCTCTGTCCATCCAGTAATATATATGTGTGTGTTTAGAGCCGGTTCCCAACTGGCTAGCATCCAGCTGCTTAAAGTTGAATGGGGACAAAATGCAGGTCCTGGTGGTCGGCAACAATCCATCAATATGGGACAACTTAATTGGCCCACTTCCCTAGGTGACCACCCACCCCACAAATCAGAAGTAAAACGTTTCAGATCACATTGGATAAACATCTCACCATGAAATCCCAGGCAAAGAAGGTGGCAGCCAGCTCCTTCTGCCTCAATAGACCTTTGAGGAAGACCCTGAAATAGCTCTCCATGGCGATATGCAGAACAGTAGTCCAAGGCTTAATTCTTTCTCTCCTCAACTACAGCAATTTCTTTTACTTGGGCAGCCTGCACTCTGTCAACAACAAAAAAACTGCAAATCATCCAAAATTCTATTGGGTATCCCTAAAATCCTATCAGCATGCCCGGCCCTTACCTCCTTCCACTGGCTGCCAATAAGTAGTAGGATACAATTCAAAGCATTATGCATTACACATTAGGCCAAAGACAAAGTAGATCCGAGTATCCTTCATCACCTTGTCAATCCTCACCAGGTCAATAGAAATCTTAGGTGAAATAACTTGGGCCTTCTTGCTGTCCCCAGGATCCTCTAGATGTGACATTATGAGCCTTAACCGCTGTATGCCCTGGGACTCCTGAAATATTTCCCTCACCATCACAATAACAATATTTTGACATTGTGAGGTTATGTATCTCCAAGTAGTTAATCACAAAATAAATAAATTAAGCACAACTTTAATATCTGAAATGAGGCAGTTCAAATGTTTGTTAAAGAGCAAGTTGTAACTCCATAGCACATATTTTTTTTTTTTTGCAGAGTTTTATAAAGCGCGAACTAGACCCGAACCGAATCGGGTATCAGAGCGCCTTACATAGCACCAGTTACGTTACATAAGGACACACATTCATTTAAAAAAAAAAATTTTAGGCACGGGGAGATTAAGTTATTTGCCCAGAATCACAGGAGGTTTCGGCCTCGTTACCGAGACTCTAACCCAGATCACCAGGTCCGAGGTAATACTTCCCTTTCCCCCTGCTATGTGATGTGTGATAGGGTGCGAGGAGAGCTCATTCACAACAAGCACTTCAAATTTTCAATCAGATTCGCCCTTAGGTCTCAAGTATTGTTCATCCCATGTTAAATCCAAGCACGGACACAGACCTTCCTGGGACATCCATGAAGATACACCCCAGAATATGGTAATAGTGGAGGAACTCATGACTCCAATTGGAGAGAAAACAATAAAATATGGGTACTTTTTCCAGCAATTTTTGCCCATGCTCAGCAGCACACAGCCTCAGTCATCCTTTTTGCAGCACATGTGTGTGACACGGGGTACCTTTTCACTGATCCTTCCAAGGCCATCACTTGTGTGGTAATGAAGTCTTACTCCTTTCCCAAATTAAGACATTACCATCATGTGGGGTTGAAGCATAGGTTGCGTTTATGCTGCCTTTGTTTCAAAGGGAGCCAAAAGTAACATAAATCTGTTCATTAGTTACAACAACAAAAAATGCAGGTCCTTACCAAGAGACTGTTTAGTTAAAACCTAAAATTAAAAATCCTCTTTTTGACGTATTTGAGCCTCAGCATCCATTTTCACTCCCTCAGTGGGTCCTAAGAGATAAGTCAAGCAAGGGACAAGTAGATGTGCTGTACAGTACACATACATTCTTACCATCCACCTATGTGCATCTTAAGATACCCATCAATGTGGCCTCCAGTCATATACACACTTTCATTAGGTGTTTTTTAATCCCACTCTATATTGCAAGAAATAGACCTTGTGTCCTGCCACACTCCCACCACTGTCTTTATGCAGCCCCTTGAAATATATAGTATACTTCTCTTCCTGTTTCTATTTATTTTTGAGCAGACATCTTGCACAGCAGCAACTGAGCCAATGCAGACTGCATGTGCATGTCTACCATTTACCCCCTGTTTGCACAGACCTGCATACCACTCTCCATCTGCATGCTCCCTCTTGTAACACATACCTGGTGTCCTTCTATTCCATGATCATCAGGGCCACTCTATTTGTTCCACACACAGAAGCTATTATACCTGGTTTACTGCCCCAATCCCTGCCTATCCGTGCCACTCTATTCCACCCTTCAGAGTTTCTGGAGCGTTGTGCTTTCTTCAGCAGAAACTTAGCCCCTGCTGAGTGCAGGTGCAGGTCTCCTTTCTCTCATTCTCCATGGAATTGAGGGAGCCAGGAAATAGTAGATGGAGCTAGGGCTAAAGCGCCCAACTCACATTTCATTCCTCAAGATTGTGAAGATCAAAGAGTAGCGTCCTGCCAGCTCAGGTACTCACCACACAGGGAAAGTAGTTGTACATGCCTATATTCAGCTGCATAAAAGTCAGAACTCCACATTCTAAGCCTGCCTTCAACTCATCTCTTTAACGCTTACGACACAGGCCTACAGTGGGAAGCAAAAGAGTTCCAGTGTTCTTTAGCTTACAAGACACTACATTTCCTGCTTTGTTAAATAACGTTACAGCTTTTTAAAAATAGACAAATAAGTAAATAAACAAATAAATACATAGATAAAAATGGATGTACAGGCAATTATAATTCTTCAATTAAGCATCCTGGCGCATGCATCACACGCCCTTATCGGGCCACTGGAAAACAGGAAAGGGCAGTCGAAGTGTCAGTGATCTGCACAAGTGAACTGATATTTTCAGGAGACACAGAGTCATCAACAGTCTGTCAGTACCCAGTCTCTACATTGGCATCAATGTTTGGTGACTGATGGGCCACATATCTAACATGAGCGGAATCTCCTGTAAGGGACTTTCCAGGACGCTAGGCAGTCACTATGTGTGCTTTGGTGTTAGTGATGGTATTGGTTCAGCCTCAAAAGGAGTATCAGACATTATTTTTCTATGTTGTCTGACAAGCACCCGAACGCCTCTTGGTAAGGTGACATCTTTTACATGACATCGTCTCTCAGCACATATTTAATCTTCTGTTCTGGTCCATTGGGGTGGCTTGGACGTCATAGCTCTTACAAACATGAGAGTTGCAGGGGTACGGGTAAAATGTCTTTATTGTTTGGTTAGTTAAATCCTTTAGAATTATATTAAAACATTGGCATGCCAGCTGGTATTTAAAATTGCATTGCAAGTAAAAAAACATGCACAAGTAACAAAGAGTTAACATTTTAGAAGTAATAGGATTAAAATTGGATGTAGTGATGTTTTTGGTCAACTAAAGTGCAAGGTCCTACTTAAATCACCATCAGGGGGCTTAGGCAAGAACGATTAATATTGTAAGGCACTTTGCTTTTGTAAAATTGGGATATAGTTCGGTATAAGTGGAGCTGTCCCGCAGAAATAAATAAGCATTGCATCGAGTGGAATCGCATCATAATTCGATTTGCCACATTGCCCTCGCTGATGGCCTTCCACGAGCTGTCTGATCCATATGGCTGAGTTAGGCAACCCAACAGCTCTGCTCCAGGTGTGGCCCCTGGTCTGATAAAACCGTGTGCAATTTTGAAAGACTCAAATGGTACAGATTCCCACTTGTTACTGACGTGCCGTTGTGGCTTGAGTAATTGTGGTTTCAGTTTTAGTTTCCTTTCCATGTGTCACACAGACTCTCCCAGACCTCTTGCTCTCCTTCTGCTGTGCTTGTAGCTGTTTGTTGACTGAAGAAACTTTGTTGCCCTGCAAGCAAGCTGCAGCAACTGGCTATTCAAAATTGTATTCACAGCTGGTCAACAAGACCGCAGGGCTGGTAGTAATAGTTGCTGTCTCAGCGTGCTGACCGCGAGGCAGATGCACAGGAGATGTAATATGGTTTTTTCAGAGATGCTGCATAACCTGCAATGGGGCTTCTGCCAAGTTTGACTCCAAGATGGGACTTGGGGGCATATTACCAACAAGTAGCGATAATTATCGCTAAATAGGCTTAGCGACGATTTTTTTTATCGCTGCCTATCGCTGGATATGTTAGCGGAGAAAACATGCTATTAACAACATTTTTCTCCATTGTGCTAAAATATCCAGCGATATTGGCGAAATGCGTGAATATCGCTGAGAATACAGCGATATTCACGCATTAGCGATGAAATGCTCTTAGCCATGTTATCCACCTCCCATTGGATAACATAGCTAAGAACTGGTCTGGGCAGGTGTTAGTATTTGGAGATATTCGCGCTTAGCGCGAATATTTCCATCGTTACGCCTGCCTTGCTAATAGGCGATAGCGACGTTAGCAACTGCTTTCAGTCGCTAACTGGTTGGGTACGCCCACTTTGTATGTCATTAGTGATAAACATCGCTGACATGCAAAGCGGGCCCCAAACCGCTCGCTATCGCCTAAAAGCTGTCGCTAACATCAGTTAGCAACAGCTTGCTAATGGGGGGATAGAATTATCGCCGCTTAGCGGCAGAAAACGGTCGCTAAAGCGGCGATAATTGCCTATAGCCCTGCTTGATAATATGCCCCTTGGTCTTTTGATGTAAGGCTCCCAGGCGAAAAAAGGAGGAGAAAACGCTGTACTGATGAGGACATATGACTTATGAGGTAGGGTTGTGGGCTCGAGCTCTCACATGATTACAAGACCATCCATCCGATTTTTATCCATGTCATCTCAGCTTTATTGAGTGACCAGGCTTGTATTTTTGATGCTTTGTTGGTGATTTTTTTAAAGGCGGAGAAGCTGATGTTAAGGTCCCATGCTTCATTTAATTTGAGAGAGGTTAGCGCCTGTTGGAGCACTGTTGGCCAGTCATTCTCAGTTTTTGGCTGGTTCTCTATTTCTGTCCAGCATAGGGTGGTCAATGATTCTGGCTCTGCTGCTCTCAATCTCCAGCACAGTTTAATAAGTGCGGAAATCCTAACCATAGACTGGTGGATAAGGCTGAATTCCAATTGCACCAGTGCCTGAGAAATGAATTGCGGGAGGCGGAAGATACATCTAAACAGAGTGGGTTGCTGTTGGTTCAGTATAGTAGCATCCTTTGCCTTTAAGAGTTCTGAGCCATACCTTAGTGCGGGAACAAAGTTGGCTGCAATTACTAGTAAAAGTTTTTTGTGGGACGGGCACCACAGCTGTGTTCGTAGTGTGTTAAATGCAAATCAAAGTTTATGTGCCTGAGCCCGTCTGTGGACTTGGTGATTTTTGTATTTAAATTAAGGGTCCGGGACCACCCTTAGATATTTATGCGATCCAACCAGATCTAATTTTTTCCCTGCTACCGTCCACTTGAATTGCACATCGTGAATGTGCCCATTTGCAGAATAACAAATCACCTTTGTTTTGTTATAGTTTAACTTAAAACCAAGCTCCTCCATGTATTCGTGTAATTTATATATCAGGTGCTGGAGACCAATTGGTGTCTGGCTGCATAGGGCTATGCTGTCTGCATATTATAAGCACCTCACTGGATGATTCACTAGCTTGGGTGGATCGCTTTGAGTTTCCAACAGCCATTTGTCCAAGTCTGCCATGTGGATAGTAAATAGACTGGGGGCGAGAACACACCCCTGTTTTAGGCCTGTGTACGTAGGAATCTTCCCTGTTGCCTAGTTTGACGCGGACCTATGTTTCTGAGTAAAAGTTAACTATGGCCTCGAGTAGCTTGGAGGGAATACCCCATTTAAGCATATTTGACCATAGACGCTTTCTCGGAACTATGTTGAAAGCCGCTTTTAAATCGAAGAAGCAGGTATACAATTTGGTGGTTTTGTAAACAGCTTTTTCAACAAGCAAGGTAAGGGCCAAAGGGTTGCTCATTGTGCTGGTGCCCGGTCTGAAGCTAGTTTGTGTGGTTGGAATGATGTTCTTGTCCGTAGCCCATGCACCAAGGTCTAAACCATGCCAGGAAGTCTAAAAGAGTTTCAGGGCTTTCCCCTGTCGTTGAGTGAGGGGTCGAATGATAAGCTCAAAGAGTAGTGTTCAAAACAACTTTGAAGTTGAGCGTCTGCAATGCAGCATGCTGAATATCTCTCTTTAGAGTACTTATGAACTGTTCTACCAGACCATGGGCCTGGGGCAAAGAGGAGTGCTTTTTTCATATTTTATATTGAGTTGATTTAAAAAGTCTTTGAACTCTCGACTATTAACCCCTTCCATGCTCATGACAAGGTCAGCTCGTCATGAGGCACACTGGAGCTGTGCTAATGACGAGCTGACCTTGTCATGAACAATGGGATTCTCAATAAATCAGCACCAAGCGGGAATTGCCTTAGCACCAATGTGGTTAAAAGGTGGGCCATTGTCATATTTTGAGATTGCAGGTACACCACATGTCACAAAGATGCCATCTAAATTCTGAATAACCTTTTCATGTGTAGTGGATGAAAGGTCTTACACCAATGGAAAATGGGAGTATTCATCAACAATAACTAGGAGAGGATGTCCAGGCTCCAGAGGATCAAATAAATCATTACTAATGTTCTCCCAAGAATGGTGTGGCAATTCTGACATGTTCAAAAGATGCTGAATAACTTGAGATGCTCTCTTAGTGCCAACTATTCCTAGTTGTCCCTCATGGGCAATGTGGATTACTTGTTGTCTGAGACTCTCGGAATAACAATTTATGTACCTCACAGAATGAGGCCTTCTTAAGTCTCTGAAAGCTTATCTCTTTCATTTTCGAACTTCAAATACTCACAGTCATTAGTGAGAAGTCTAGAGTGCAGGATCCGCGATTTATGAGCAATAATATCTTTTAACTTTAACATGTAACTATCTTAGCTTGCGGCAGTGACAATTTACTCTAAAAACATTCCCGTTGGGGCCCCTTGATTTCACGATACAATTGAGTAAGCCTCTGCTGTCTTAGATGGGGTACCAGAGCATTGCAATGGCACTCTTGAAAAATAATCAGCACGGTTCTGATCTTTCCCTGGACAATGAAGAATTGTATAGTTGTATTTGTGTAACCTCAAACCCCATCGTTCCATTCTAGGAGGCATTTTGGCTTTGGGATTGCTGAATATCATCAGGAGTGCTTGATGATCAGTCACTACTGTGAAGGGCTTTACACACAAAAACACATGGAAATATTCGCAAGCCCTAACCACTGCCAAACTTTCTTTCTCAAGCTGCAAGCATTTTGTGACAGGCTTTTGGTGGTGTATGCCACAATATGTCTCCGGGCATTTGGCTCTCCATTGTGCTGTGCAAGGAGTGCATCTAACCCAAAAGGGCTAGCATTAACCACAACCTCTGATTGCAGTGTGGTATCAAAGTACGTCATTTCCCTGGCACTCTCAATGGCTTGCTTGATTTTTTTGAAGCTCTTCTCACACTCGTGTGACCAATCAAAAGACACATTCTTTTTTATTAGTTCTAGTATCTGGGAACTGACCCTAGTAAAGTCTTGTATGGATCTAGAACAGTAACTTGCCATTCCAAGAAATGATCGTTACACAGAAATGTATTGTGGGGAATTTACAGTAGAGAAGCCATGTCCTTTAGCTGGATCAGGTTTCATACCGCCATCAGAAAAGGCATGCCCAAAGAATTTCAAGCTTTTCTTGTGGAATGGACATTTGTCAGCATACAGAGTTAAGCCTGCATCGTTCAGCAAATAACATACTTGCATAAGACGTTTGCCTTGCTCTTTCTGTATGGCTCCAAGAACCAATATGCCATCACTATAGTTAAATGCATTTACTACAGGTTGTATGATACGTCCAATGACTTCTTGAAAAAGTTCTGCAGCATAGGCTATACCAAAACTCAATTGCTTGCAGTGAAACAAACCAATATGACCAGACAAGGTTGTAATTCTCAATAAAAATTGGCATCTTCTAAAAGAAAATCCCACAATATCGGAAGTACTACATGAAAAACCTCAACTTAGTTTATCCAGAAGCAGAAACCTGAGGGACATCTTATGTACTTCCTTCCTGGATATAAAACAAGAACCCATCAAGCTTCTACAGCAGCCAAAGGGCTTTTATACTTACTCTAACTGTTAAATATGCAAGTTGGGAAAATCTTAGACAAAAGAGATCAACATCAATAACAATGTCTACAAAATAAATGACTTCATCAATTGTGAAAGCACTAACACAATCTACCTCATTCCTGCCCCTGTAACCAACATTACATTGGGAGCAACATCAGGCCATTGAAAATTCGCATCCAAGAACATTACCGTAACACCCATAAATCGGATACCCGACAACCGTTGGTGGATCATTTCTTGAGACACCATTACCATCAACAAAATTTCACTTTTGTTGGCCTAAAAAAATTAAAGCAACACAAACAAGGTAGAAACTTGGAATCACGCCTTCGCAAATAAGAGAGTGCACTCATAATAGGCTTTGGACCAGGGGAAAGAGGTCTGAATATAGAATATGAATGGCATCATTGGCTCTAAGAGAATCAGAGGAACCTTTCCCTTGCTACAGAGACTGCTACACTTTTGGACTGTTGTCCCCTTTTTTGATACGACTTGAACCAATTACAAATGGTAAAAAAATCTGTGTATTATAGAACCATGATGCCAAGTAATACCTGTATGTAATATAGAGAGCTATTTTGGTTCCTAAAAAGTTACTGTGAATATTTTTTCTGGCACAATACAAAATGAAACCGGTATATTCCATCTAGTTACTCTACGTTAATGTATCTAACTCTATAAATTCAATGTTAGTATACCAAATGTAAAAACACTCTGCCTACCTCTTTTCTAACAAATCGGTGAGGACTAGTATTCTCTTTATCTAAAAACAGGTTTTTCACCTTAGGTAACTGTGAGAAGTTTGTCGGCTATTGTAAACAGTGCATGAAACACTCTGTCACTGTCTCCACATTTTATCTTCTCATAAAGTGGAACACTCTTACTATAACAAAATAAGGCATTCATTTTGCTGAATAATTAGTCTAAAAAAGGTTCTATGAACCATAATGACAAAATTAGGTTTCCCAAAAATTTTGTGTCTGAAATTCGTTATATTAAGAATATGCTCAGCTGAGACTTAAAAAACCATTGGGTCTCGCTTTCCTTGCCTATTCCAATATGGCACCCGTATATATTTCTTTCGTAATATCCCTTTCATTAACACTTGAAATTTTATACAAGGGTTTCGTCAATCTCTCCAATCATGACTTTTGACGTAACATTTTGAGGGGTCTTATGACTATAGAGGAGCAAATGCAGTTTTCTCTCTCGCACGCGTCTGGCTGAGACTCATACTCATACGGTCTCAATTTCTTTGCCCATTCCATCATGGCGGCTGTGCATATATTCTTCGTATTACCTTTTCCAAAAATATTTGGTTTTCTAAAATATGGGTTCCCCCAATCGATATAATCATGATTTTAGAATAAAATTTTGAGGACTATGATGATAAACTAGGCACAAATGCGATTTCTTTCTCGCTCGGCTATCTAGCAAACTCCTTGTGATCATGTGGGTGAGTTTTTACTTCCGGTTCGATAAGGTAAAACAGGGTATTTCAAATGGCCACTTAGAGATTGATATTAAGCATAGCGGATTTATCCGGTGAAAAGAAGTGACACTCCTCTTCGATTGCGGTTCAAGTAAGTGATCCTTCTGTTAAAAAGTAATCGACGAGCATGAACATCACCGGCGCCATCTTGCCTAACAAGAAGCCATTGTCCGCACGTAAACGGCATCCATTTTAGGTGCCGCGGCCATCTCGCGCTTTGCAAGTCACCTATGATTCACCCTGACCCTGCAACAATCCCCGGTGCCCTGATTCAGCATGACCAAATGCACTAGGTCATAAAACCTTGTCAGCCTGACAAAGCCCCGGAGCCACTTCCCACCGTAAAACACATTTGTCCTTTTATCCCCTGCACATGAGCCAGGCCTTCTGATAACCCCCAACTGCACCTGGTCACTTGATCCGGTCCCAAGCTGTAAACCAAGCCTTGCGGACGTACTTTATTGATTTACTTTACACAGCAAGACATTGTTGCACAAACAGAAATGCTTGATCTTTTCACTTGCACAACCTTTAGATCTGACCGATCCCACACACTATTATGTCCTGTTGGAATGTCCAGCTGCAAGATGGCAATCATCTGTTAGATTTGGAAGGGGGAACGACAGCTGGTGGGTCTGTGTGGGAACCGGCTGGAGGCAGGAATTCCTAGGATGTTTGGCCACTAATAAAGTTACTGTAAATGGTATAAAAAGGAGGGCAGCAGAGAAATTGTTAGAACACCTCCTGAAGACATTGATTGTGTCAGGCCTGTTGTGCTCTCCTCTGGAGTAATAAACCTGTTCTTGCTTTTCAGTTCCCAGCGCCTGTCGCTTTATTTGGTAATTATTGATATTGGGGATTAGAGGCGTCTTGCGCCAAACAGCCTTGGTATTCGTTAAAGATTGGCTGTTTTCCCACACTTCGTGCTACTTCTGGTTGAAAGTTGCGTTAGCCCGGTTCTAATAAAGTCTCGTAAGAGATAACTTCTAAGCAACGTCCGTTATATAACTCGGCAGTCATAGAATGTTTTTCCGATTCACTTACTATGTCTCGCTCTTTACTTAATCACTTACGGAAATCACTCTTCCGAAATAGACTTCGGCCAACAGCACCCCAGTATGCTTACACTCTTTGTAGCTATTTATGTCAATACAAGGTTGTGCTCGCCTCCGTCAAAATATGTTTTATCGGTTTTTCCAGCCTCATTTCAATAGTGACAAATAAGGCCGACCACCGTACAATATTAATAACCTGACCATAAGCGCATCACTGATTAAGATGTATTGTCGAAAGCGGAAATCAGACCATAACTTTTATACTTGAAAGTAATTTTTAACTTTGAAAGTATCACGCTCAATACCTGGCGTAAGATGTTCATATACACAAAAATGCCAAAACGTTTCACTGTTTTGCCACATTATTATGAACTATGACTGCGAGTGTGCTTACGTAACATGATTATTTTCACAGACTTGGACACTTGCTGATAAATTTCAACAAAAATATGTGAAAATGTAAGAATTTGACGTTGAAACACTGTACACATAGGAGGATTGTAACTAGGTATTATACTTTGGGGTTTTTCCCCATTGTCCATCACTAAGCATGATCTGACCCTGCATGACATCTTTTCACACCTGCATGCCGCTGTTTTTTCGGCAGATTTTTTAGAAAGCATTTATCTCTTACCTGTCACTCCATTCAATTTAAAAAAATGTGAAATATCTGCACGCCAGTACCACCTTTTTTATGGACTATAATTGGTTTTACTAACTAGCTATAGCAAAGAACCATGGAAATAGATGTTGGACCCTAATGAGTGTACTCCCTTGACCTTTTTGATCACATCACTGTCTATAAACAAACCGTTTTACCACTTTTTCATTTTCCTTTGGCACTTTCGGGATTAAGTGACACCACAAAACATCTCCCTTCAATATCCCTCTCCACTTTAACACTTAGTTGGTATCCCTCACCTTATCCAACAAGAGTTATTGACCCCAATAATTATAAAATTTCCCTTGTTTTTCTCCCCCTCCCCTTTTTCTTTTCTCCCCTGCAATTAACAGCCTTGAGAAAGCCCTGGCTCTACTCGCCAAACAGGGCAAAACACGTGTCGGCTGTTCCTTTTTGCTTTATCAAGAATATTTAATATGGTAAAATTACATATGAGTGAAATGGATGAAATGAAGTGAAAAATATAAATAAAAAACCATCCTCACACCAACGAATATGTACTGTGCTGTTTTCCCAAAAAAATACAAATAGAAGATTGACCCATTTATGGGGGTGAACATATGTATCTGGAAAGGAGGAACAAATGCTCAAAACTTTTTCTATACAAAGTTGTAATGTACCTGGCCCCAATTGGTGATATCATTTATTTAGGTCGAGTTGAGAGATGAACTTCGCACCCTTCAATTGAGTTATCATATCAGCAATGTGCGGACTGAGATGTCTCTCTCGCTCATTTGCCTTGTTGACCGGATATATGTCAAGGCATATGTGTACAGCTCCTTCACTGCCTCTTTTAGGTACATGGACCACTTGAGCATTCAATGATGTCATGCTTAAGCAACAAATCAAGTTCCTTTTCAACAGCTTCCTGCAAGTGAAACGCAACTCATCTGTGTCTTTGAGCAACATGACGAACATCCTCATTAATTTGCAACTTTACATTCATTGTTTCGAGTTTTCCTAATCCATGAAATAATTAAGGAAATTGACTTACAATTTCATGATGAGCATTCATATTGTAGTTCATTGATATCATTCCCATATCAGCAGCAGTGTTGAAACTCAGCAAACAGGCACTTGAAGATGTTCCTTGAAGTACATGAATAGGATGTTGCACCACAGTTTTCTTATGTTTCATCGTGGCTACACATGAACCTTGATTCTTTAACGGCATTGAGGCAGTCCATGTGTATACCTTAGTCTTCGTAAGCTGTGGTAAATGAGATCATTATTGATACTTCTTCTCAGGCATGGTATCAATTATGAATGGCCTTGAAGATTCATTCATCTTTAGAGTGTTCTATGGACAAAGTTTTAATGACTGGTGCTTTTTCACATCGATTTTTCTTCACTTTGGATTTTTCCTCATATTTTGCTGGTCCCATATAGGCATGCCTTTTGGAAGTAAGCATCGATATTGCTCAATTGTCATTGTCACTTTCACTGGAAACTGATCCTGAGGAACTCTTTTTCAATGATTTATATGATGAGCGACTTTATTTGATGTCAATTTGCCTCAGTTGTAGTGTCTCTGCTTGACCTGTGTAAGCACGTCGAATGTCGCTGAGGTCGCGTTCAGTCAACCGTTTTCACCCTATGATGCACTTACTTTTCCCTTTGTCTTGCATGTCACCACAAAATGGTTGCTTTGCCACAGTCGATGCATATCTGTCCAATGGCGGGACATTTACCTTCATGTGGAAATGACAGTCTACATCTGTAACACATTTTCTTGTTCTGTGTAGACATCACCTTGTGTCTCTCGCCATTCTACCTTGGCTTACTTTTCATGCTCATGACTGATTTGGGCCTCCGGCCTCCATGTCAGTCACTTGACGATCAGCGCGCTCTTCAGCATGAGCTACCTTCAGGGCTTGTTCTATGCTCAGATGTTTCTTCAGCACTCATCTTCGAAAGGAATCTGACAGACATCCATTGATTACTCTGAGGCAGGTAGCTTCCTCATCGTTGAATTCACTGAGCTTGGAGTGCCTCAACAGAAAATCCAGTCTCTGAACAAACTAATCCATCCTTTCACCTGGTCTCTGGCGTTCTTTACTGACTGCATATCTTTCATAATCCACATTTGGCACTTAATTAAATTTGACATTAAAGGCAGTTTTTATTTGATCGTATGTCACTTCATATTCATGTGGTTTCTTTTGTATGGCTTCTTTCACTCCTTCACCAGCCATATTTTTCAGGTACTTTATAATCTTTTTATCGTGTTTTTCATATATTGTACCTATGAAATCTACAAAAGTCTCTATCCATGCAGACCATCTAATGCCAATATTGTGATTTTTGGCAGTATCAAATGCAGATGGTATTTTTAAGAATGTAGCAGCCGATATACATTGATGGACAGTAGTGTTCTCAAAGGGACTTCTTTTGAAACTGGATCAGAGAGAGTCTCTCTAGTGCCTTGTGACGTGCTGGCTTCGGGGTCACCCTTAACTCTTCTCAGAGCTTGGATCTCGCCCTGGCTATCCTTCGGAGATCTTTACTTGATGGTAGTCTAGGGAGTTGTTCTGAGCCCCTGCCCGGCAGCCTTGGTGGTGGGTTGATTCATTTTGGGAACAGCTCTGGTAGTACAACCCGACCATCTATCTGGGTCCTCTCTGCAGCACAGTTTTGCATGATGAGTCATTAGTGGTTGCGGTAAGTTAATACATCTTTGTACACTTAAAGTCCGTGAAAGCAGATAATGTTATATTTGGTCAGCTTTATGCTTAAATATTTCTTCACAAACAACGTATTATTCTCACCTTCAGAGCACATGAATTTCAGTTTGACTGGTACTGAACTATTGCTGTGCACTGCTGTCATAACTGGGCTGCATCCGTCTTTAGAATTCTTACTCCGTATAGCTTATGGCGTTAATATTTACCACTGTTTCATTCACTTCCAGGCCACCAACACATACACTTTCAAATGTTGCTTTCTTTATCTTGAGGCATTTTATACAGGCTTGCATTGCGCTGATACTCCACAGGTGCCAACGTTGATTCTGCACTTCGACTGCGGCACACATAAACAGTTTGTTGGACCACTGCAAAATCTTTGGAAGAGCACTTTCAGTGTAAGGGCTTCACATCCCATATCTCATAGCCATTTGGAGTGTCCTGCCAGCCTAGTCACTTGCCATTTACCACGTAACAAATGGAGAGTAGTTGCGCACGTCTTTATTCTGCTGCATGTAAGTCAGAACTACACATTCTAAGCTTGCCTTTAACAAATCTCTGTAAAGCTTACGTCACAGGCCTACAGTGTACATTTGGAACCTAAAGAGTTCCAGCATTCTTTTATTTACAAGATAGTACAAGAAGTTACCCAGAAAAAGAGTGGTTCACACAATGTGCCTCTCCCCCCTGTTCCCACATGTCTGCAAATCTTTAGTAGGGACCAGTGAATATGGGAAAAAGTGGTGTTGTCCCACCTTCTTCATCTCCATTTCTTGTGGGTCTGTATAGATGAGGGAGTAATCAAACTAGAATCAGACTTTCCCACACTTCCCTCATTTGCTAGGATACTCAGAGGAAGAGATGAAAGGCAGTTGCCATCCCTGGGGGGTCATGGCTGTTGACAAATAACTTGGTGTTTACTTTAGGTGATGGCAATGTAGTTGATAGCAACTGCCAGAGCCTTGGTTTATTAAACAACACAGCTTTTATTTCAATCATATAGAGCATGCTGTTCTCGAACATTAGAGAAGAGGTCTCACATCTACGACATAAACACCTGATCTAAGACTCTGTCTGTGTCTCATGACATGTTAGCTCTCTAGCTTCATGGGGACTGCTCTTAGGGCCTCTCCAGTGACCATAAACTTGGCTTTTAGCCCCCAAGATGTTAGCATGTTCATTGTTGGAAATTGAGTTTCTGGCTTTCAGAGCATGCACCATGTACAAGAAGGAACCACAATCCTAGTCAGTCATTATCAATTAACTTTTTCTATGAACAAGATACATGTACTTATGTTGCTATTCATAGAACATCAGAAGACTGAGGTGAGACCAGCTCCATGGCTCACCCAGCACATGATGAACATCCAGGCACAGGCTTTGAGCAGCAATGTTCTTTGTGGTGAGTACAGGGATGGGGCTAGTCAAAGACACGAGGCCTTTCTTATCTAAATTAGTGGTCCAAAATCTTTGAAAGACCTTTCCCTTAAGAGGCAATGATAGCAATAGTACAGGATCACTGTGCCTGGTGTAATATGAAGGTAGATCAAGTGGCCTTCCTCTTAATATTCACAAATAATACTGACCATATAATTACCTTCCTTCCGCTCCACAACATTAAAATGTAATACCTCCATTATTTAGTCGGGGTCCTTCGGTCTCCTCTCTAAGGTTAGCTCTGCTCCCTAGCTGACGTGAGACAGTCAGCATAAAAAAGCACAGTGTTTACTATGGACTGATATTTCAAAACATTTGGTAACACAGGACACGACTCTTGAAGAAAAAGGTTTATTGTAGATGAAACGCAACGACCCCCAGAGACCAAACCTCTTAGCTCCACAGCCAAGCTTCTCTGCTGGACTTCACAATCCAGATTCCAGCAGAAGAACCTTGTTACTAGGAGCTGATAAGAATACAGCAATAGCAATAGAACATAACACATCTCCTTTCTCAATAAATGAAGCAAAACACAAACATAAATCTAACAATAAACTTGGTTATGTACACGCATAATCTTCTAATTTCTTAGGTCTTATTTTAAGTCGTTCACTAGGATTTCTATTAAAATCTTCTGTGGAATTGCTAATGCTTGCAGTACTATTCTTCAACCAAAATCTCACTTCAGCATCATTGCATTTGACAACCTTACAAATATTCCACCATTTCCCTTCAGAAACTTTAACTAAATTACCTTCAACTTAAAAAAAAATTCTTAGGATCCGATAATTTAGAATTTCCCATTTCACAATGGTGCCTGGACAAACTCTCACAGTCTCCTTGAATAAATACTCTTTTACACTTACCAATTTTGTCATTGTGTCTTGATTGATAACCATCCTGATATTTAGCAACTTTTGCACGTACTTCTCTTCATTTATATCCTTCCTACCACTCCTACCCATCCATGCCGGTACAGCTGCAGTACAAGGAACCCTTCCTTTTAGTAGACAGAAAGGAGTTTCTCCAGTTACAGAATTTGGATTAGTTTTGTAGTTCCATAGCATTTTTTTTACTTGTGTCCTCCAACACATATTTAAGGATACAGCCAAATGAACACTCGCTTCTAAAACACGGTTGAAGCGCTCAACTAAACCATTTCCCCATGGATGATAAACTGGAGTTCTCAAGTGTTTCACCCCCCATTTCCTCAGGAATTCACTAAAATCACTTGAAATGAATTGAGGGCCATTATCTGATATGATAGACATCCTTTTCTCCTAAACATTTCTTCACAAAATGCAATGACATTATTAGTTTTAACATCAGTCACAAAACCTACTTCTGGCCATTTAGATTAATAATCAACCGTTACCAATCCATATTTTTCCGAAGTACCTAAACCTTCAAATGGTCCACAAATGTCAATAGCTAATCTTTCCCATGTTTTTCCAGGAAATGTTGTTGCTGTTATGGGAGAATCTCTCAACACATGAGATTTATCACTACAAGTACAAGATATGCATTCCCTCACAAACCTTTCTATATCTCTATCCATTCTAGCCTTTCTTTTGACAGCAGACATTCCTCTGTGACCTTCATGTAGCAAACCCATTAACTTAAGTCTCAATGCAACATCTACAACCAATTTGTCACACCATCTAATCACACCATTTACCACAGATAATTCCTCCCATACATCCTTGTACATCAAAATATCATTCTCCAACTTCCCACCAAAAGCAGTGGATAAAGTGCTGATCACTTTAACCAGAACAGAATCAGCAGCAATAGCTTATTTCCATTCTTCCTCACTAATAGCTTGATAAACATCTACAATGTTAGTTATCAACAATTCTTCATCTTTACTGGCATCTTCCATTTTATCATCCACTGGTAACCGCGACATACAATCGGCATTAACATTCTTCACTCCAGGTACAGATCTTAAATCCAATGAATACTCTTGCAACCGATATATCCATTTGGCTGTGAGTGGAGTTGCCCTTCCTGCACCTGTGTTAGTGAAAATGTCTGGCAAAGGTCTGTAATCAGTACACAGTTCAAATTTGGTGCCCCAAACATAAACACGGAAATGTTGTACACCCCACCAACAAGCCAATGCTTCCTTTTCAATGGTGGAATAAGACAATTCTGCACCCTTAAGAGTATGTGATGCAAATACTATAACACTCTCTTTGCCATCACATTATTGCATTAAAATCGCGCTTAAGCCATATCCACTAGCATCTGTTACAATTATTGAATGACTTCAAAGCAATAGAATTAGCTACAGCTTTCTTCACTGTCTCAAAAGCTGTTTGACACTCTTTAGACCATAGAAAACGTACTCCTTTCTTCATGATTTCACGGAGTGGATGTGCCATTTCAGAAAAGTGATGCATAAATCTGGCATAATACTCGGCTAAACCAAGAAATGATCTTAACTGATCCTTGTCCTGTGGTGAAGGGGCATTTTCCAAATCTTCCACCAAATTTAACTTAGGTTTGATACTCTTGTGAAACAGTGTATGTCCTAAATACTCTACTTCTTGTTGACAAAATTTACATTTTTGCAAACTGATGGCAAGGCCAGCAGACTCAAGCTTAGATAGTACTTCTTTCAAAACGTCATCATGTTTATCTTCATTCATTCCCATACAAGAACATCATCTTGAAATACTAAAGCATTTTTAACATCCTTCAATATCTTTTGCATAATCCTCTGAAACACAGCAGGTGCTGAGGCTAGCCCAAAAGGCATTCTGATAAGTTGATACGCACCTTCAGGTGTAATGAAGGATGTTAAATGCTTTGATTCGGGTTGTAAACACACCTGATGGTAAGCACTCGATAAATCTAATGTGGTGAAATATCTACCACCAGCAACACTCGATAACATTTCATTTATACGAGGTAACGGATACCTGTCAACCCAAATACAATTGTTCAAATCTCTCAAATCCAAACACATGCGGATCTTGCCATTAGTTTTGTGTGCGGTTACATTTGGATTTAACCAATCTGATGCCTCTATAGGTTCAATTATCTTCTCCTTGCATAATCTCTTTAATTCTTTGTTCAACTTCTCCCTCAATGCCATTGGAACGTTCCGTACTTTGTGTACCTTAGGTATAGCATCTTTCTTAACTATGATTTGATGCTCAAATCCTTTTAGACATCCCAGTTCTTCCTTAAATAACTTGGGATATTCCTCCACCCATTTGTTCGACTTACCAACTTCTGTCAATAACACTTGCAAAGGATGATTTGGATTAAGAACAATGCCTAAGTTTTTCTGTTCCTTCCACCCCAATAAACACCTGCCAGTTTCTACCACGTATATCTTTGCTATGGTAGTTCGTGCTTTAAAATTTACGCTGGAATTATTATACCCCAACACAGGTAGTCTAGTTCTACAATACCCTAAAGGTTCAACATCATGATTTACTGGTTAAAAATATGAATGAACGATGAGATCACGCTTAATCATTCAATTATTAAGGATTGTCAGACGCTGGACAATGTTCATAAAATCCCCTGGTTGGCATATATAAGAACTGGATTCCAGAGAATAGGACGTACGGGTTTATTTACATCTCCAGAAACCATAACTAAAAAAGACATCAGTTTAACGAAAAAAGCCCTCTTGGATCTTCTCTCTCTAGAGCGGGAAGGGATTGAGATGGGAAAATCCAGGGTACGAGAAAATTATGCACTGATAACTTGTACAGGGCCGGAACCGTATCTAGTCATAGTAAATAAACCCTATCATCGGTTTCTTTTGACCAGATTCCGGCTCAACTGCTCCCCTGAAGAAGCAGTCCCCTGCTCTTGTGACAGTTTCTCACCCCAAAATACCCTACATTTCCTGATGTTCTGTGAACAGTTTATTGAGTGCAGGAGGAAATATTTGCTGCCAATCCTGCGAGAGGCAGGATTTTTACAAGTTAGACCGGCACTAGTGTACCTAAAACAACTTGGTTCACCAAAAATAATGTTTCATGTTGCCTGTTTTCTAATTGCAGCAAATCGAATAAGAAGGAGAAATGTCGCATTCCCACCACTCTTAAATATTTGTGATAATTAGACGCCTTGAACACGTATACTTAATTTTACTAAGTCATGAATTGATTTTTAAGGCAAACATTGCTCTATTTTTATGAATCTTCTAATCTTATTGAATATTTATTGCAACTGTAATCAATTGTACATTTTTTAATTCAATTTTCTTGTAATTACTTGTATGTTTATATGACTGTGCTTTCTGTCTTTATATGATATTAATTTATCGAGAATAAAGGAAATTGACTGACAACATCAATAGGGATTATTTTGATTGATCCCAAATTCTGCCAATTAATCCTGTCTATCAAAGTAAATGGGAAACACGAATCTGCCCACACTTGCACATCAGAATTATTATTGGTTATGATACACTTGGGAGGAGAATATGTCATAGATTGATTATTATGCAAGGTGTTGACATGTTCTAAAACCATAACTTCAATGTCAATGTCATCCTCAACATTTACCTCATCTCTTGTGTGTGTCACTATAGGATTGTCTATAGTATTTACCCTTTTCTTCATCTTAGAAGCATCATTGGTTTTGCATACCCTTGAGAAATGACCAATTCTCCTGCAACAACGACTTTTAACAGCAGGACAATGCATATCATCGGAATTGTGTCTATAACTTCCTCTCCTATAACAAGACTTTTGGTTATTCCATTCCTGTTTTTTATAACATTAGTATTTTCATCATTATCTGCTTTAACACATTTTTTGTATTGGAATTCAATGCGCATACTTTATTTGGATCTATGTCGCCCCTTGGAGTTATTTTCAGTTAATTCTTTCACATATTGGGAAGTATTTTCAAAAAGTCTAGCAATTTCTATAGATTTGTCCAAGTTGAATCTTTTTAATCTAACAACTTTTCTTGAACTCTCTTGTTGTTAGTTCTATTTATAAGTTGATCCCTAATTATGCCATCCCTTATATCTTTAAATTTGCATGTAATAAATAATGTCCTTAATGCAGCCACATATTGTTAAATTTTTTCTCCTTGTTTCTTGGATCTAGAAAACAAATGGTGTCTTTCTACAACAATACTTAATTTCTTTCCAAAGTTATCAGCTAATGCTGCTAAAGCATTTTCATATACATCTTCTCCCTCTTCGTCTGCAGAATCATCAATATTTCTAACACTAGGTAGAAAATTAGGTAGCGTACTCTAAACATTTCAGAAGGAAGAAATGTATTGAGTATGTTACCTCATTTTCATCATTATCTGCTTCAACAACATTTTTTGTTTTGGAATTCAACGTGCATACTTTATTTGGATCTATATCACCCTTGGAGTTATTTTTAGTTAATTCTTTCACATATTGCAAAGTAGTTTTAATACATCCAGCAATTACTATAGATTTGTCAAGATGGATCTTTTAAATCTAACAACTTTTCTTGAACTCTCTTGTTGTTAGTTCTATTTATAAGTTGATCCCTAATTATGTCATCCCTTAAATCTTTAAATTTGCAGGTAATAGATAATTTCCTTAATGCAGTCACGTATTGTTCAATTTTTTCTCCTTGTTTCTGGAACCTAGAAAAACATGTGTGTCTTTCTACAACAATACTTAAGTTCTTTTCAAAGTTATAAGCTAATGCTGCTAAAGCATCTTCATATACATCTTCTCCCTCTTCATCTGCAGAATCATCAATATTAGGTAACGTACTCAATACATTTCTTCCTTCTACTCCTAAACACACTTTTAGAATAGCTAATTTTCTTTTGGCAATAAACACATCAACACCAATTGCTTCAAAATATGTTGTAAAAGATTCCTTCCAATCTTCCCAGTCTATGCATGGAGATCCAGGTTCTTGTAGGAATGTTGGTGGAGTAGAAATGGATGATTGCGTAGCCATATCCTTAATGATAGTAAAATAACTAACTCTAAGTACACCTTCTTAAAAATAATAACTATTCGCAAATTTAAACAACTGTACTTTGTCAGGAATCAGCAAATGCACTTAGTCAAAATTGTCTTATACAAAATTTTGAATGGTCACACTAGGTCTCAACAGTGCGGTTGATCGATCCAGTGCTGAAATATCGTAGTTGTAAATATTCATAAAAATAGCTCCCTGCATACGAAATGTACAGTCACGGAAAAAAATTGTATTACAGCAGAATCTGCGATGTACAGTCATAAGGGTAAATGCAAAATGACGTCTACTCTTACTGATTGTAGCTCATGACCCCTTCTTTAATGTAATTCCACTCACCGGATAACAAAGCTTTTTGTACCGTCTTCTACCACTTCCAAATTGCTTTCAAATACAAATTGGACCCAAATACAAAACAACTTCTGTATGTGAAGCTGTCCACTAAGGTATGGTAACTCGAACAAATTGGAGATTAAGTCAAAACAATCTTTTTTTAAATTAAAAAAATATGGCGGAACACGCGCCTTCAGGTCACGATAGCACGTACATCGTTGGTTCACACTGAAGTAGTAAAGCTAGATCCGTTGCTAAGAAACCGCTGTTGCATGGTAAACATGCTGTGACATCTCCCTAAGCGTATCCTTGAGTCTCCTGTGATGTCTGCCTGCGCGTATACTTGCATCTTCTACGTGGAACAGCTCGGCTCTCACCTCTCGAGACAGAAATCTCTAATTCATGTGATGCTTCTTGTGGAACACCACCAAGATGAGAACGTTGGATTCCACCACACGACTACAGCAGTCCATGCATGCGACTGTCCCTCACAACAGTGCCATTGCCAGGTTGCACCGCCTCGCACTCAGGTAAAAGTTTACCTTTAAACTGCAACTGTCACACCAAAAGATCGTGGCTCTAATGACTAGGAGTATGCTTTCAAAAGTCAAAATCCAGTCTTGGGCACCATCCACACGACTGACCTTTCTATAGGGCGATGATCAAGCTGGGGGTCATAAATCCAACATTTTCCGATGTTTTTTTTCTGAAAATCATTCCAAAAAAATGTTCCAAATGCAGTCTTTTAGATACTGAGCGTGTCCTCCATGGTGATGTATCCCATCCTCGTCGCCATTTTTGGGAAAATGGGACACAACTCTTGAAGAAAAAGGTTTATTGTAGATGAAACGTAATGACCCCCAGAGACCAATCTCTCAGCTCCTTAGCCAAGCTTCTCTGCTGGACTCTACAATCCGGATTCCAGCAGAAGAACCTTGTTGCTAGGAGCTGATAAGAATGCAGCAATAGCAATAGAACATAACACAATTGATCCAGCGCCCCTATAGAAATTCTGTCTCAAATACATTACCCTACATCAAATACTCACCATTAATCATAAATCACTCACAAGGCCCATTTACTAACGAGACAGTTTTTGGGCAACTGAATCATGTGACCTAATTAATCAGAACTTATTCATAAACAGTTAATATATTTATATACATTACCATGGTTTTAAGCAAATAACATATTAATTAAGTCACTAAGGTAAATGGATCAACTAATGATAACAAGACCATGAATAAACAAGACCTGCTTGTTGTTTCAAAATCTTAATTTTATTAACTTTAATAAAATAAGTGCATTTTATTTAATACTTTATTAATAATTTTAGCAGCTTCATTGAGGAATAACACATTAGACTGAAAATTCAAAGTAAATCAATAAGCATATTTTTAGTAAAATAAACGGTTTCCATCACCTAAGTTTCCTGTCAAAAACTCACTTCATTCAAAGGAAATAGTCATTAACCCTATTGATCCTTACGTGCTCCAAAAAGTCCTTCAGCATGACACGCCTTTCTGGATTCAGGAAGCGAGAAGCGCCCTCCCTCCAAAGGGGTCAGTGTTTATACCTTTTCTGACTAGCTAAAGTAACTTTATCACACATTCTTTCTGAAAATCCAAACTTCTTATTGGCTGAGCCATGTCAGTCCACCATTAGGTCATATTCTCCTGACCAAGTCCGGGGCCTCATCTTAGCCCTTATTGTTCTTAGTTTCTCCATCCTTTTTGCTTGCTCAAAAAGAAACATTCTCCGAGCACGAAACATTTCAATTCCTAATCTTGGCAGGCCATGCCGAATCCTGTCCTTGGAAATGTCACCAAGAACACATTCGACTCGACCACATTTACTTCTGCATTAAAACGTTGTCAGTTCAGCAAAATTGCTCTTTCATCTGCGCATGAGTGAAGGCTTCACTCTGGTCAAGTTTCATATTCTGCAGCATTGGCAGCCATTTTCTTAGGCCCATTCGTAAAACTAATGTTTAAACAAACACAAAACATCAATTAATGAAAGAATTAGAAATCATTCTGGTACCCAGCCTCCTTTGCTAATTATTAACCCATTAATAAATATTACCTAGCCAAAGCATTTCTTGTGCAGCATAAAGACGAAAAGACAAAACATAAGCGCACACAAATAAGCACATGCCATTAGTTAAACAGCCACATTTAATACTGACAAAGACAATAGACAAGGTTAGTATATTATTTTACAAACATATACTTGCAACAAAGAGCACATGTATTAGTCCCTCATGTCATGTATGCATTTTAATCTAGGTTGGTTAATACATTTCACTTCATACCGATTAATACAATTATTTTATTATTAAAGTTTAACTTTGCGAGTCAAAAACAAATATATTTCTGAATCTCGCTCCATCAACTTCCTCATCTGGTGATTTTAAAATCACCAAACTACACCCAAACATTTAGCAAAATTTTATTCCAAGAACATGTTTTGATTTACACTGTATTAGTATTTCTAAAGATTTGTCCCAGCTGTTTGCCTACAATTCTCATATTGAGTTGTACGAAACTCTTCCAGTTCTATCTCCCTCTCTTGTTCCTTTCTAAGCTTATTAATTCTCTTCTTCTCCCTTAGGTACTTCTTTCTCTTGTGTAACATGCAACTGATCTTCAACAAAAGTATCACAAAGACTATAACTAATAAAGGTGTCAGTATTGTGCCTAAAATTGAACCACCTAACTCTTGAAACCAGGTTTGTTTTGATTGCTGTAAATCTTTTGCTCAAACATTCTGAAAAGTCCTCCTCCTCTAAAGGTTCAATTTCTGAATGAATCTCTGAAATATTCTTGATATACATCTCAATACTCTGACTCTTATCAGGGATATAGGTACAGCAGTGTTGGACATGTAAAATGCCACAAACTCCTCCTTCTTTTGCTAGCAGAATGTCAAGTGCAAGACGATTCTGCATTACCATAGACCTTATAGCAATAAGCTCGGTATCCACTAATTGGAAACCACTAGATGTATCAGTTGACAATCTGTCAACTATTGTGGACAGTTTTCTGATTTTAACCACATTCAAGGTTATACCTACTAAAGGTATTACTGCTTCAAAGATGTCTCCCAACATTTCTGAGAAACTTTCTCTTTTAAATCTACTCAGATGACTGTTAATCTCAAATGAACCCTCTGCATTTCTGTCAACATGAAAGATTTTTGGAAAAACTAAACCACCAAAGCAAGCCCCATACCAGTGAGCTGGGAGGTTGTAATAGGCTTTATCTCCACACACAAAATAAATTCCAGGGAAAATTGGATCGTTGCCACCTTTGAATCCCCAACCCCCCATGATTTAATAAGTGTCTTCACATTGACTAGCACCCACAAAGTAATTATCAAACAACGTATTATCTCTTCTGATACAAAATTTTCCACTAACAGGTTTATCTATGTGAATAGCAACATTTTCATAAGATTTGCCATTTAACTTTTCATCCTCTATTTGACAAAATCTCGATTTGGTTTGCTTAAGCATTTAATTTCTCTTATAAATTGCTCTTCTCTCTTCAACTAAATTAAAGAAAGATTTTTCTTCAGTTCTCAACTTACAAGTTAAATTATTTTTAAAAGCATACTCATAGGTAAGTTCATTAGTAACAATAAAGAATTCCCTCATCTGTTTAGCTTGTTTATGCTTATTCAAGCTTTTGTCAATTTTCAAATTTGCAAAGATTTCATCATGGTTCGAATAGTAATATTCTAGACGATCAGTCTGATAAAATAAGCTAGCTATCACACTACAGGTTATGCCATAAGTAAGAGGTAGCATGTTGTATGTCACTCCCTCTGAAAGAGAAGCAGGCAATTTTACACAAATATAACAGTCTTTGACTTCCATCACTTTAACATACTCTGCTAAAAGTCTTGAAAAAGTATTACTAGAAAAATCACCAGTAGATCTATCTTGATGAATCTCTGGTTTATGATCAATAATTCTGTTAGTTTTACTTATTACAACATGATTATCTTGTTTCACTGAAGCTTTACTTGTCATATTAGTTTTGTGCGTTTCCTTTTCAATCCCAAAAGGGAAAATGACAGCTAAAATTAACCAAAGCAAGATTATTAAGATCAGACAAATATAAGACATTTTACAGCATCTCCTTAAAATAGAACATCTAGAATTGGTATTAGTATAAGTATAAGGCATTTTCACTCTGATAACAAAAGCCTTACAAAGAAAACAAAAATCAAAAATTAACATTCTTCTAAAATTTCTAAATTATTCACCCCCCTATTTTTTTTTTAAAGAAAACTTAACCTACTAACAGCTTTTCTTCGACCTAGCGTCTTACATCAATTGTATTTTTCAACTAACACAATTTCTTCGACCTTGTGTCACCTAACACATTTTCTTCAGCCTTATGCCAAAATTAAAACCTCAAATTTTTACAGGAACATTTTAATCATTGTCACTAATTTCATCTATCTCTTCCTGACTACTACTGTTCACCTCCACCACAGGTGGGATGATTATATAAGTCCATTCAGGGGACTTGTATTTCTGGTTTGGTTTTACAACTCTTTTTGCTCTACTGCTAATAACTTCTATTTTCTTTCCTACTTCACTTTTCTTTTCAGAGTCACCTTTTTGACTTGACACCTCATTCACTTGTCCTTTTGATCTGTTCACCAATTTGAATTTTAGGCCTTCATTTTCACTTGGCCAGTTATCACCTTTTCTTAGAAGTTTCTTCTTTGGCTCCGTTACATTGCATTCAGTTCTCCAAGCTCTTTTTCTGAAATTTCTTATTTGAGAATCTTCATCACTCTCATCTGAGTCTGTATCTGAAATTTCAAAACTGATTTTAGGATCTTCTTTACTCGGCAGCTTCACTCTGTTAGGTACATTATCCTTATGGATGTATGACATTACAACGCATACTTTTAGCACGCATACCTTTACAACGCAATTTTTACAACGCAGGATCCATTACAACGAACTACCATTACAACGCATTTTTTTACATCGCAGATGCCTTTACAACGCATACCATTACAACGTAAGTATTGGTAAGTATATAATATTTTTAAAAATGTAAGTAATTAAAATTAATATAATTTAATTTAATTTAATTTTAATTTAATTTTATTTAAAACCCAAACCTAGCCTTCAACCCTAAAAATACCCCTGTACCCCAAAACCCAAACCTAGCCCTGAACCCTAAAAATACCCATGTACCCAAAAACCCAAACCTAGCCCTGAACCCTAAAAATACCCCTGTACCCAAAAACCCAAACCTAGCCCTAAACCCTAAAAATACCCCTTTACCCAAAAACCCAAACCTAGCCCTGAACCCTAAAAATACCCCTTTACCCAAACACCCAAACCTAGCCCTGAACCCTAAAAATACCCCTTTACCCAAAAACCCAAACCTAGCCCTGAACCCTAAAAATACCCCTTTACCCAAAAACCCAAACCTAGCCCTGAACCCTAAAAATACCCCTGTACCCAAAAACCCAAACCTAACCCTGAACCCTAAAAATACCCCTGTACCCAAAAACCCAAACCTAGCCCTGAACCCTAAAAATACCCCTTTACCCAAAAACCCAAACCTAGCCCTGAACCCTAAAAATACCCCTTTACCCAAAAACCCAAACCTACCCCTGAACCCTAAAAATACCCCTTTACCCAAAAACCCAAACCTAGCCCTGAACCCTAAAAATACCCCTTTACCCAAAAACCCAAACCTAGCCCTGAACCCTAAAAATACCCCTTTACCCAAAAACCCAAATCTAGCCCTGAACCCTAAAAATACCAATGTACCCAAAAACCCAAACCTATAACATTTTTAATATAATTATATACTTACCAATACTTACGTTGTAATGGCATGCGTTGTAAAGGCATCTGCGATGTAAATAAATGCATTGTAATGGAAGTTCGTTGTAATGGATCCTGCGTTGTAAAAGTAGTCCGTTGTAATAGTTGCATTGTAACGGTTGTTTACCTTATCCTTATAGCTGGTACTTGATAACTCGTCTTCTTCTTGAATTAATTCTAATTTCCCAGTTTCAAAATTTCCGTTCTTGCTTTCAGAGCTTCTATTCTGCTTTTCAATACTCTCCTGATCATAGGTCACTTTTTGCTCAGACTCTTTTTCCACTTCTTTTTCTAACAGATATTCATCATTATCAGAGTCTACTACCACGATTTCTAAATCTTTTCCATTCAATGCCTCATTCGCAGTTGAATTTCCCAGATGTCGAATTTCTTGTCGATCTTTAGAATCTGGATTTTTCTCAGGTTCTCCTTCAGAATCTGAATCTGCTGTAGTGTCACCTTCGTCAGGATTTTCAGGTGGTGGTACACGAATTGTATGACTTGGATGAATCCACTTTTTCAAACCCTTACACTTTACTGCATTTGTTGTGACAAGAATTATCTATCTTGCTTTTTGCCACCTGGGTACTAGACAATTTCTTCTTCGGTGAACTTTTGTCCTCACCCAGTCTCCTGGTAACAGATCATGTGCTTGCTCTTTGTCTCCTGATATCACTTCAGTTCCCACCTGATGGAACACAGAAGTCACGACGTCAGAAAGATTCCTGCAGTACTCCAAAATGACGCTATCATTTATACTCATCAACTTGCCTACAGGTACAAATGCTTGTCTCATGACTCTGACCATAACAATGTCATGTGGACTTAAACCTGTCTTTTTATCAGGAATACTTCTTAAAGACATCAAAACAAGTGGAAGTGCATCCGTCCACTTCATTCCTGTGGCTAGACACATTTTACTAATCCTGTTCTTAATTGTGCCATTAACTTGCTCAACAACACCTGATGCTTCTGGTCTGTAAGCATAATGTAACTTCTGTTTTATGTTCAGTGCTTCACAAATCAATTGTAATAGTCTGTTTTCAAAATGTGTTCCACGATCACTTTCTACAGTCACCGGAAAACCGTACCTTGGTATGATTTCCCTTAAAGCAATTTTGCAACAGTAACTGAATCATTGTGACGTGTTGGGAACGCTTCAACCCACCTTGAAAACAAACAGATTATCACAAGGACATAACGTAGTTTGTTGTGAGGTGGCATATCAATGAAATCTATTTGCTACCTAGTGAAAGGACCACCCTCCCGTCCTATGGTTCCCATGCTTACAACTGTTTTTCTGTTAGGGTTCATTTGCTGACAGATTAGGCATCTCTGACAAAAAGATTCTGCAATTATCCTGAACTTTGGATTAAACCAAGTCTGTCTGAATAGCCTAATCATGGAATCTCTTCCAATATGTCCCTGACCATGATACATTCTGGCCATATCAGCAATCATGCTATTTGGTAAAACTGGTCTGTCATCTTTGTAGACCCAAATTCCATCTTCATCTCTCTGTCTACATTCTGCCTTTAACCATGAATCTTTCTCCTCATCATCTGCCTCATCTTGCAATTCTTTTACTCCTTGCCATGTCTCAACTACAGATGTTAGCATAAATGAATTCAGAACATGTTCATAATTTTTCTCCCGATTAATTGAATAATTGTTTTTTACGCAATATTTTGCGATTTCATCTGCATAAGCATTCCCTTTTGTGATATAATCCTCACCTTTCTTATGAGCTGCACATTTCACGACAGCAATTTTTTCTGGTAATTGAATGCCATCAATTAATCTCTTGGTCAATTTTGAATTTCTGATTGGTGTTCCTTTTTTTGTGACCAGAGCTGACCATAATCATGGACAACTCCGTATCCATACTGACTATCAGTCACTATGGTGATCTTCAATTCTTTTGCTCTTTCACAAGCCCGAATCAAAGCAATCAATTCCGCTACTTGAGCTGAACGAATTCCTTCGAGACATGAAGCTTCAACCACACTTGCAACTGTGCGGACAGAATATGCTGCTCTCAGAAACCCTTTGTCCGTCCTCAAGCAAGAGCCATCAACAAAGTAAACAAAATCTGATTCAGGCAAAGGAACATCTTTAATATCCTGCCTTGGCTTGGTACAATATTCTAAAAAATCCAAGCACTCATGATCGATGTCATTTTCATTTCTGATTTCAGTCACAGTACCATCAGGCAACAATGTGGAAGGATGTAAATTTACACACCTTGCTATCGAAACATTATCTGATCCCAGAATAGTTTTCTCATACTTTGTTAACCTGTTACTTGTCAAATGCTGTGTTTTGCTTCTAGTAAGAAGAATTTCAACAGAATGTGGTACGTAGACTTTTACAGGAAATCCCATTATTATTCCCTCACTTTGCTCAAGGCTCACACTTGTTGCAGCTACTGCTTTTAAGCAACCTGGTAATGCCTTCGCAACAGGGTCAAGAACTGCTGAGAAGTATGCTATTGGCTTTCTCAATTTTCCATGTCTCTGAATAAGGACTGATAATGCACATCCTTCTCTTTCACTACAGTACAACTCAAAATCCTTTTCATAATCTGGCATGCCTAAAGCAGGGGCTTCACACAAGCTTCTCTTTAGTTTCTCAAAAGCTTCCATCTCAATTTCTGTCAGAACAATTGGGTCTTTTATGTCAGCTTTTGTTAATCTCTGTATTAGTTTTGCAATTACTGAAAATCCACTAATCCATTGGCGACAATAGCCAACCATTCCTAAAAACACTCTGACCTGTGTTTGTGTTTTTGGAGGTTGCATTCCCTGAATCATTTTTATTCTCTCAATTGTCACTTGTCTAACTCCCTTTGCAATTCTATGACCAAGATATTTTACTTCTTGTTTGAAAAGCTGTAATTTTGCAGGAGATACTTTATGTCCTTCATCTGCCAGATGATTCAAAAGAGTTATCGTATCTGTAACACAATTTTCTCGTGTTTCTGCAGCCACTAGCAAATCATCTATGTGTTGGACCAATGTTGACTTTCCAGGTAAATCTAGGTTTTCCAAAGATTTTTTAAGCAACTGATTAAAGATAGATGGACTCTCTGTATACCCTTGAGGGATACGACACCATGCTAGAATGCGATCCTGGAACCTGAACGCAAAAATGTGCTGGCTATCTGGATGCAATGGAACAGTAAAGAACGCATTGCAGAGATCAATGACTGTATACCATTCTGCATCATGTGAAATCTGGTAAAGAATCACTGCTGGGTTTGGAACAACTGGGCAACATGGAACAGCTATCTGATTAACCTTTCTCAGATCCTGAACTATCCTGTAAGTTCCGTTTGGCTTTTTAATCCCCATAATCGGTGAATTACAAAGACTGCTTTCAATTTCTTTTAATACACCCTGTTTTATACATTTTTCAATCACAGGAATAACACCTTTAATTGTTTCTGCTTTCATTTTATACTGAGGAATATTTGGAAAATCTATTCCCTGTTTCACTGTAATTTTAACTGGATCAACATTTTTCATTAAGCCCATTTCATTTCCTGTCAGATCCCAAATTTCAGCTTTCACTGTCTTTTTTTATTTTTCAGGAAGATTATCCTTATCAAATGCAGGAAACGATTTACTTTCCTCTGCCTCAACCATTAACATTGTTAATTTGTAAAGTCCATCCTCTTCAAGAGTTTGGAGTTTAATACCTTCCGGTGAGCAATATATTTTGCAGTTCATCTTACATAAAATGTCCCTTCCTAACAAGTTCACAGGACTGCTATTACAAACTACAAATCTATGTTTGTCTTTGAATTTACCAATTTCGACCTTTACAGGTTCTGTTAAATCTGTTTTAATTTGTTGATTAGCTACACCAACTACTTGGATACAATCACCAGAGAGAGGCAGCGTTTCTATTTCCACTGATCTAACAGTAGAACGGGAAGCACCAGTGTCCACAAGAAAAGTGATTTCTACATCATTCACTTTACCATTTATAAATGGACCAGACTGGTCAACCTCAAGAGTGGCTCCAAGCACACACTCTTCCTCCTCTCTCAGGCACCGTCATAAATAATCCTCAGAATCACTTCCTCCATTTTCTGTCATCAAAAATTGTCGAGAAACATTTGGCACATTCACTCTTTGCGGTCTGATTACCTAATCACCTCCGCAGCATCCCGTTTCCGAATTGAACCTCTGCACATTCATACAGTTTGGAAGCGGTGGTTGTGGTATCTGACTCTGCTGATTCACTAACTGTTGCTGTAGCTGTTGCTGCAGATTTAGCTCATTTAACTGTCGCTGTAGCTGTTGCTGCAGATTTACATCATTCTGCATCTGTGGATTCAATGATGCATTTTTTAAATTTCTGGACGGATTTTTACATTCGCGCTTCCAGTGTCCAATTTTGCCACAATTAAACAAGGCAGCTTTTGTTTCAACTCCTCTATATTAACATTGAATTTTGGCCTATTACCTTTAAATGTATCTTGATTTTGATTCTGATTAACATTAACACTTTTACTTTCTAAATTTGCAATTTGTTGTTCTGCTACCTTCACTTGTGCCCACATTGCCTTTTCTTTTAACTTTTTCTGATTCGCATCTGTCTCATCACTGCAGTATTTAGCCTTTCTCAAAATGTCGTCAACCGAGAGGGATTGCCAACCGACAATCCCATTTCTAATCATCTCCCCGATTTCAGGTCTTAAGCCATAAACAAATCTGTATATAAAATGGTTAATGTCCTTTTCTCTTAACTTTTCATAGCCACTGTATTGTTTAAATACTAACAATAATCTTTCATAGAATGAATGTACTGATTCTTTTGGCTCTTGATTTGTTCTGTCAATTTTAACCCAATCCACTTCTTTCGGGGGAATCTTGTTTTTCAACCAATAAATTACCTTGTCATACAGACCCATGACTTCTGATGATGGAGCACCTGTTGCTGCATCTCGAACAGGTTCTACCTTAGGCCAACTTACAGGAACTTTACATTCTGTCCAAAGATCTGATGGGACAACTATGTCAAAGAATCCGACAAGATCAATCCACAGAACTTTTGAAACTTTAATGAATCTATCTACCTGTCGATACCATTCCACTGGCTTTTCTCTCAGCCGAGCAAAATCATTTGTAAACAATAAGATGTCCTGTCTTGACCAAGGAATATGCACATATCCACCTCCTGCTATTTCCCTCATTGGATACTGATTTGCTACCATACCCCTTTCTCTTCTTTCTTCCTCTCTTTTCTTTGTCCATTTTACTCTCCATTTACTTAAATCTCCCAATCTTTTTATATATACGATCAAATCTTTTATATGCAATATTCTTCCCATTGTGTTGAAGTTCTCAATGTCTCTTTCATTGAACTCTAATCTGTAGTGTTTACCCAAATCCTTCTGTTTGGTCAAATCAATTTCTAATTCATTAGCTAACTCTTCCAACTGTTCATATTTATTTTTCGTTTTCCATTGTACACTTTTACAAATAAATAATAACTCATCGTCTTGATAATGCTTTAAATTATCAGGTCCAATTGTGCCAATTATTAATTCCTCTAAATCCGCGTTTAGTCTTGCAACATCAAGTTTTGGGGAAGTTACATTTGAATTTTCAACACTTTTTTCTGGGGTTTCAGTATCAGATTCTGCACCAGCTGGAGTTTTACATGTTGGACTTTGATTAAAAGTTAAATCTGGCATCCTCATTGACCTATCTCGGTGAATTTCTGACAAATCTGAATAACATTTTTCAGCTACTTTCTGAATTTCTGTATTCAATGGAATAGTTAAAGCTGAATGTCCCATTTCCTTTTGACCAAAAACTGGGTTAACTGGACCAATCGTTATTGGAACTGTTACTGCTTCCATACTTTTAGTTAATTGCTTTACTAATTCTTCTTTCGATCGGAAGTAATCTGAAGTATCTGGTATTTCCTTACTTTTTTCTAATCTTGGGGTTTCAGGGAAATTTCTACTTTCACCATATGTACTAGAATTAGTTCTCGAATCTACTCTTTCAGGAGTTTCTTTATTATTTGAGTAAAATCTAGATGATTCCTCATTGAGTGGTGGTGCACTTGGAGTGGTTTCTGTAGAAACCATCGGGGTAGACCATGCACAAGCTGGTTTAAAAGGAGTCTGTTTTCTATTTGTAAGATAAATTTCTTCTAAGACTGAATCCTCTAATTCACTTTCTTCAATATTCTTCTTCTTTTGGGTGTTCTTTTGACCTGGTATCTCTGTAACCATCACTCTTACTGGGTACAAACCATCACACATGTCTGCTTGTCTCCATCGACGCATTCTATCTTCATGATTTTCTCTATTTATATTTAATTTTGGGCCTCTTATAATACCACTATTTTCTCGTGCCAGTTCAAACATCTCATCTTCCCATTCAACAAGAGCTTCAAATTGAGTAGGTCTAGGCTTTGGCACAAGAGCCATCATTTTTTCTCTCAAGTTTTTCAAAATCCTCATATTAAATGACCCATCTTCCGGCCATGCTAATACACCATCATTTTTGGTATAATCCATCCAATTATCAAACCAAAGGCAAGTATGATAACCATATTCACCTTCCATATATGCTGCAGGTGACTTGTATTTATGAAGCAATTTCCCACCTCGCGTTTCGATTTTCTTATCAGGTGTAAATATATTTTTTAATTTCTGAAGCCATGTAAGCTTCTTCTCCTCTTTTTTGTAGTAATAGCTCATGTTTCTAATCAAATCCACTTAATTCTAAATGTTTGTAAACGTTTCCTGGTTGTTCCGCAAAATCAGCCAATCCGTGCGCGAAACTCACCAACAAGCCAATCAGGTTAAGCTACGTCACCACCTTGCTCAACCAATAGAATTGCCGTTTTCAGAATGAGCCAATCAGCTAACAGCTCGTCTGAGTCACGTGAGCCAATCAGCTCGCTAGCTGTGATGTATGTTAGCCAATCACAGCGCGGACCCTGTGACGTACACTGCCGCTGCAGCTTCTCGTCTCTCACTCCTAGAGCTCACCCCTCCTTTACAAAATATTTTCACAGCGTCATTTTAAGAAATCTTTTTCAATGAATTTCGATTAATAACAACAGAAAAAACATACCATTTGTCTGTTTCACTAAATAAAGTGATAGTTTATACAATCACTCAGGTATTCTTTTGCGAAGAATAGACAACGCTATCTTCACAGAATATTCAATCGTTGATAAAGTATCACTACTCTACCCTTCAAACAGGCATTAACAAACTCATTTCCCTCTGAATGCACATAAAGTAACAATTCATAGTTTGACTCGAACGCAATTACAAAATCATTTACGCACATTCAAACGGAAGAAACCCTAACCATGCATAAATGAAATCTTGGTAGGACTTTAACCAACGATAGAAATCCACATTTGTCAGTAAAATAAACGACGTTACCTTACCCGTCACTCAAGTTTGGATAAATTCTACTACTCTTTTCACAGTGAGTTTTAAAACAGGCACCAAGTCCTTATTCTCAAAAGCTACGATTTCATAGACAATCCTCACTATACATTCTACCTAGCACACCTAAAATCCCTAAACTTGTGCTGTACGTCCACAACACTAGTGATATATGACAATACCACTATTTTGAAACAGAACAAATGCACTGTGCAACATTACCTGTCACACTACTCCTGTACCGGTACACAACCAGGAATTTTCACACTGCTAGAAAAAACCTTTCGACTACATGTAACAAGTGAACAAACTCAACATATGTTAAAACATCAATCCTATGTAACTACCATGTAGCATGTCTGTTACCATAGTAACCATAACTCTGCTACCAGAAAATTGATCCAGCGCCCCTATAGAAATTCTGTCTCAAATACATTACCCTACATCAAATACTCACCATAATCATAAATCACTCACAAGGCCCATTTACTAACGAGACAGTTTTTGGGCAACTGAATCATGTGACCTAATTAATCAGAACTTATTCATAAACAGTTTATATATTTATATACATTACCATGGTTTTAAGCAAATAACATATTAATTAAGTCACTAAGGTAAATGGATCAACTAATGATAACAAGACCATGAATAAACAATACCTGCTTGTTGTTTCAAAATCTTAATTTTATTAACTTTAATCAAATAAGTGCATTTTATTTAATACTTTATTAATAATTTTAGCATCTTCATTGAGGAATAACACATTAAACTGAAAATTCAAAGTAAATCAATAAGCATATTTTTAGTAAAATCAACGGTTTCCATCACCTAAGTTTCCTGTCAAAAACTCACTTCATTCAAAGGAAATAGTCATTAACCCTATTGATCCTTTCGTGCTCCAAAAAGTCCTTCAGCACGACACGCCTTTCTGGATTCAGGAAGCGAGAAGCGCCCTCCCTCCAAAGGGGTCAGTTTTTATACCTTTTCTGACTAGCTAAAGTAACTTTATCACACATTCTTTACTGAAAATCCAAACTTCTTATTGGCTGAGCCATGTCAGTCCACCATTAGGTCATATTCTCCTGACCAAGTCCGGGGCCTCATCTTAGCCCTTATTGTTCTTAGTTTCTCCATCCTTTTTGCTTGCTCAAAAAGAAACATTCTCCGAGCACAAAACATTTCACTTCCTAATCTTGGCAGGCCATGCCGCATCCTGTCCTTGGAAAAGTCACCAAGAACACATTCGACTCGACCACATTTACTTCTGCATTAAAACGTTGTCAGTTCAGCAAAATTGCTCTTTCATCTGCGCATGAGTGAAGGCTTCACTCTGGTCAAGTTTCATATTCTGCAGCACTGGCAGCCATTTTCTTAGGCCCATTCATAAAACTAATGTTTAAACAAATACAAGACATCAATTAATGAAAGAATTAGAAATCATTCTGTTACCCACCCTCCTTTGCTAATTATTAACCCATTAATAAATATTACCTAGCCAAAGCATTTTAGTAACAAACATGATTCTTGTGCAACATAAAGACGAAAAGACAAAACATAAGCACACACAAATAAGCACATGCCATTAGTTAAACAGCCGCATTTAATACTGACAAAGACAATAGACAAGGTTAGTTTATTAGGGAAACAACCATTACATCGCAACTTTTACAACGCACTACCATTACAACGGAACTTTTACAACGCAAAAACCATTACAACGCAGGTATTTACAACGCAGGTATTTACAACGCAGGTGCTATTACAACGCATACCATTACAACGTAAGTACTGGTAAGTATATAATTATATTTAAAATGTTATATGTTTGTTTTTTAAATGGGGTATTTTTTGGGTTAAGGGTCAGTTTTGGGTTTTAGGGTAAAGGGGCATTTTTAGGGTTCAGGGTGAGATTTGGGTTTTTGGGCAAAGGGGTATTTTTAGGGTTCAGGGTCTGTTTTTAGTTATTGGGTAAAGGGGTATTTTTAGGGTTCAGGGTCAGTTTTCAGTTTTTGGGTAAAGGGGTATTTTTAGGGTTCAGGGTCAGTTTACAGTTTTTGGGTAAAGGGGTATTTTTAGGGTTCAGGGTCAGTTTTCAGTTTTTGGGTAAAGGGGTATTTTTAGGGTTCAGGGTCAGTTTTCAGTTTTTGGGTAAAGGGGTATTTTTAGGGTTCAGGGTCAGTTTTCAGTTTTTGGGTAAAGGGGTATTTTTAGGGTTCAGGGTCAGTTTTCAGTTTTTGGGTAAAGGGGTATTTTTGGGGTTCAGGGTCAGTTTTCAGTTTTTGGGTAAAGGGGTATTTTTAGGGTTCAGGGTCAGTTTTCAGTTTTTGGGTAAAGGGGTATTTTTGGGGTTCAGGGTCAGTTTTCAGTTTTTGGGTAAAGGGGTATTTTTAGGGTTCAGGGTCAGTTTTCAGTTTTTGGGTAAAGGGGTATTTTTAGGGTTCAGGGTCAGTTATGGGTTTTTGGGTAAAGGGGTATTTTTAGGGTTCAGGGTCAGTTTTGGGTTTTTGGGTAAAGGGGTATTTTAAGGGTTTAGGGTCAGTTATGGGTTTTTGGGTAAAGGGGTATTTTTAGGGTTCAGGGTCAGTTTTGGGTTTTTGGGTAAAGGGGTATTTTTAGGGTTCAGAGTCAGTTTTGGGTTTTTGGGTAAAAGGGTACAGGGTAAAAATAAAGTAAAATTAAATTTAAATTAAATTAAATTAAATTAAATTAAATTAAATTAAATTAAATTAAATTAATTAAATTAGAATTATTTACATTTGTAATTAAAATTATATACTTACCTATACTTACGTTGTAATGGCATGCGTTGTAATAGCCCCTGCGTTGTAAATACCTGCGTTGTAATGCCATGCGTTGTAATGGCACCTGCGATGTAAAAGTTGCGTTGTGATGGCATGCGTTGTAAATGCATGCGTTATAACGTCATACATCCGTTTATTATTGTACAAACATATACTTGCAACAAAGAGCACATGTATTAGTCCCTCATGTCATATATGCATTTTAATCTAGGTTGGTTAATACATTTCACTTCATACCGATTAATACAATCATTTTATTATGAAAGTTTAACTTTGCGAGTCAAAAACAAATATATTTCTGAATCTCGCTCCATCACAATCACTTAGAAAGTATTAGACACATAAATCATTCAATATATAGGCAATATTATCCCCAACAAAAATTAACTGAAAAAATGTATTTGTTAGTACAAATCAGTGCTCAGAAATGTGATCAGACAGTGTGACAAACATGAGAAAGTGAAATGTGTGTATTTATTTTTTTTTATTTATTTTTTTTATTGAGAAAAATACATTGGTACAGAACAATATTTCACAACAAAAGATTGCAAAGGGGAGAATGATGATTCAAGACACAAGTAAATTATAGATTACATCCATCAACAAGTCCCGCTGTACCAGAAAGTATACCATTTTACAAAAAAATGTCTTACATCAAAGCGGTAAATAAAATAGAGATACATACAAATGCAAAAAAACCTAAGAAACTAATAACCTAGGCAGGTCAGGGGTAATCAACCATTTGTTTCCATATATGAGCTAACCGAGCCCCAGATTTGTTGTCCCAAAAGCCTTTTTCGTCGCCCTTTCATGGCATATAAGCTATATTCAGTGTTAAACATAAAGAGGAACCTCATCCGCCATGATTCAAATGAAGGAGCGTCTTTTTGTAGCCAACACGAAGCTATACAAAGCCTCAGCACAGCGGTGGCTACAAATATCAGATAAGCAGTGTTACTAGAGGCCGGGACTTCACCCATCCCGGTTTCTATGCCCAATAAAATCTGTGCCAATGAAAGCTGGACAGGAGTACCCAAAATCTCAGACAAAAATGTGGCCACATGCCCTAACAAATGCCTCAATTCTACACAAGAGCCAAAAATATGTAGCACATCCGCCTGTGCTACACCACATCTGAAACATTTTCCATCCGGGTCACCCCCCCATTTTGAGATTTTGTCTGGCGTGTGATACAGATAGAATATAGTCTTATAATGTTGTGCAATCAAATTAGCAGACATAAGTATTTGTCCAGCTAAATCAATAGAAGTTTCTAATGAGATCCCTTGGCATCCTAATCTATTCTCCCACTTACTAACATGTGAATCTAAATCATTAGGCATAGCATCCAACATTAAGTTATAAAGCACCCCTATCCTTGCTGCTTTCTTACTGGCTTCAATTAGCGGATTAGATTGGATAGATGGGCGAGTTTTCAACAGATAGTCGCGTATTTGTAAATATTTACAAAAATGCGAGTTTGACAGCTGATATTGTTCCTTAAGCTGTTCATACGATTTAAGTCCGCCTGCTGTATATAGATCACCCAAACATTTTAGACCTTTCCTTCTCCAACTACCCACTACGCTATCCCAAAAGACACTAGGGAGAAAAAAAGAGGCAGTCAGTGGGGTATATCTGGAAACCTTTTCAATTTTATATAATTTTTTTATAGCACTCCACACTTTATAAGCTGCCATTACTACCTTAAATCTTGTGTGTTTGTAGTAATTCCAATCAAGATTGAGAAAAAGGCGATTTCTTACTTCAGTACCTAGCAGTATACTGTATATTGAAGGTTGTTCGGCTGGGTCAGAGGGTCCCGCCCCAGTGAGTAGTATATTCATGTGTTGGAGCATGCAAGCATAATAATATAATACAAAATCAGGTACCGCCCAACCACCAACTGCCTTTAGTAAAACCATGAATTTTTTTGCACGCCTAGGTTTTCTCCGGGACCATAAAAATTTCATACAGATTGACTGTATTTGCATGAGACTGGCTAGAGGGATCTCTAATGGTACGCACCGAAAGAAGTACAACATTTTGGGGAGTACCATCATTTTTAAAATGTTACGTCTGCCTACCAATGTCAGGTGCAGACATTCAGCATGATTAAGTTGTTTGCGAATCCCAGTCAATAACCTCTGCCAATTAGATTGTACCAAAGCAGCTGCTGAAGCTCTGATCTGTACCCCCAGATAAACAACCTCTGAACAAACCCTCAAATCTTTATAAGATCCGATATTCACACAAAGAATCTGAGTATTAGCAGTATTTAATTTGTACCCAGATACCGAGCCATATAAAACTGCTATTTCTTCAATCTCAGGCATTGCCACCGATGGTTTGGGGGAGATTACAGCCACATCGTCCGCATACGCAAGTACACGATAATCTTGCTGGTGTATTCTGACTGACGGGATCTTGGGATTACTCTCGATCATTTTTAAAAAGGGATCGATATAAAGGGCGAATAGCAATGGTGAACAAGGGCAACCTTGCCTTGTTCCCCTCTGTATAGGAACTACAGCCGATTGTAACCCCATTATAGAGATCCGAGCGTTAGGTTGCTGACACAATGTCTGTATGGATTTAATGAATTGTGGCCCAAACCCACGCCTTCTCATCACGTCCCATAAAAAGGGCCAAGAAACTTGGTCAAAAGCCTTCTCGGCATCTAAAAGTATAAGGCTCAGGGCTTCACCCATACCATTAGCGTAATCTATTAAAGTGATCCCACGATTAACGTGATCTGTTGTTCCACGCTTCGGTATAAACCTGTGCTGACGCGGTGACACCAGCAAAGGAATCACTCCTGAAAGCCTTGCCGCCAAGATTTTAGAATAAAGTTTACCGTCCACATTTAACAATGAAATGGGCTGGTATGAGGCAGGTTGATCTGTAGGTTTTCCCTTTTTGCTAACGACCACTATACTGGCCTCGTCCCATGATTTAGGATATACACCAGTCTGCGCCAGCCTAAACATCACTAGCATATCATACTTCAGGGCCTGAAAAAAACTTTTATAAATCTCAAGCGGAAGCTTATCAGGGCCCGCCGCCTTACCCGCAGGAAGTCCCTTTATTGCCGCTTCAAGTTCTGACATCGTTATCGGAGCCTCTAGCCTCGATGCTATATCCATGCCCAAGTCATGTTTACAGAATCGTTCTAGTAGTGCTGCAGCTTTGTTAACATCATAGGCTTCGCAAGTATATAGACTGATATAAAACTGCCTAAACACTTCCACTATTTCCACATTGCTCTCTACCAGTTGCCCACTGGAGTCCCTTAAAGCACTAATTCTTTGTGAGGCTTCCCTAGATCTCATCTTCTGGGCCAGGCACCTGCCACTTTCCTCCCCATACTCATAAAGCAATTGCTGTTTAGTGGTGTATGTTTTAGCCGCCTCTTGACTCCACTGGTAATTTACCTTCGCCTTACACCGGGCCACTTCTTCTTCAGAGTCCTGAGTGTCTTTTGCTAAATGTATATCCTTTGCCAACCACTCTTCAGCCTGCCCTAGGCCTTGATATAACAGCTGCAACTGCATCCGTGCCTGCTTTTGAGCGTATAGCCCAAAACTAAGAACCTCTCCCCTGAATGAGGGCTTAAACTCATCCCAAACGAACCTCATCTCTGTGCTCTCCCTGTTGTGATTAAATAACTCAGCAATCCAATTCATCATATAATCATGAAATTTTATATCTAACAACAATTTACGGTCAAAAGAGAATTGCCGGGACTTGCTAGCTGCCGATATAGAGGTTAAAGTCCGGACTACAGGACCATGATCGGAAGTGGCTCTTGGGTAGGCCTGTATATGTGCGCCAGAAAGTAGATATTGTGGAGCCAAAAAATAATCAAGCCGCACTAACTTCTGATGAGGTGGAGAGTAAAAAGTATAACCGGGGTTGCTACCCCTAAGATGAGACCATGAATCAATCAGCCCGTGTGCAGTAAGGAATGCTTGCAATGACTTGAACACTTTTGGTTTTCTACCTACATAACGATAACTTTCATTGCATAATGAATCTGGTTGTAGGTTTATATTCAAATCTCCGCATACTATTACAGGAGTAGGCCAGAGTGCCAGCTCAACATTAAGATAATCCAAAATCACAGATTCATCAAAATTAGACCCGTATATCGAGCATAGCGTACATTTTAAAGAACCAGCAACACATTCTGTTATTGCCCATCTTCCCAAACCGTCCTCTAATACCCGGCCAGATCCTATAATATTATTTTTTGCCAGAATAGCTACACCACGGGAAGTACACGTTTGTTTAGTGCATACTAAAACATTATACCCCAATTCAACTAGAAGATTCCTTTTGGACCATGCTACGTGTGTCTCCTGGAGACATACAATGTCACAGCAAAGCCACTGAAGTTCCCTAGCTACACGCTGTCTTCTAGTCTTAAAGCTCTAGCTATCATTACATAGTTTCAAATACACAATAATGTCATTCATCCACCACCCTGCATACCAAAAATAAAGAAAGAAAATGCACTCATGTATTGCTTTTATGTTTACCTACCCCCCACCCTGCCCCCCCCCCGAGCCATCCCCACCCTCCCTAGTGCCCTCCCCTCCCCTACCACCCAAAACAGGGCTTAAGGACATTGTCCTCAGTGATGAGAGTGTGTGTATGCTCCACGCCCCCCCAGGGACCGTACCAGACAGCCACCCGCTATTCTTGCTTAACCCACTTCCTAAAAAAAAACATATATTTCAGCACTGGTTGGCAGAAATGAATTCATATCTTCAATAATGAACAGTGTATGATGTACCATGTCAAAAAGAGAAAGAGGAATCTCTAATGCATTTAAACCTTTAATCAAAAAGAAATTGCCATCCAGTCATTTTCCCTCAATAACAATTATCCTTGTTGATCACCTCACAGTTGAGTTTTTGCTTATGAATACATAATTTGTGTATGTAGTTGAACTATTAAATAAAAAAAGAGTACACAACCAAAGAAGAGTTAAGAAAAACATTACATAAGCACTCCTATACCGGTGGAGGTGATTTTTAGGGCCCAGCACACAAAAAAAACCTGTTAGAAATTATATATTACATTGTATCATTAACCATCCAAGGACTTCAGAAAGTCTTGCGCCTGTATTTCAGATATGAAGTATTTAGTTTGACCTTTATAAATCACTTTGAGTTTGGTGGGATTTAACAGAAATACTTGTGCCCCCTTAGCTTGGAACAAAGAAATCAGCTTCCGCAATTGCCATCTCTGTTGTACAGTGGCAGGGCAGAAGTCTGGATGCACGAAAAACTCACACCCTTTACCTGTGCGACGTCTATCTGGACGCGCCAGATCATAAATTACCTCTCTCAGTATGAAATTGTTGAGACACATTAAAATTGCCCTAGGCAGGGGGTTTGACACCCCTGCTGCACTAGAGGTTCCTGATTTCTTTCGCTGGGTGAAAGGAAATCTGTGTGCCTTAACAACCTCATTCTCCCATTGCCAATCACTTAACTCAGGGAAAGCTTCTGTAAATACTTCAATAATGAACTTGCGGACATCTTTCCCTTCTGTAGACTCAGGTATGCCCAAAACGCGTAAATTATTGCACCTTGCGCGATTTTCTAAATCTATTATTTTCCACTCGACATCCGATCTTGTTGTCTGTAATGTCTCTATAGCTGCTTGTTGTTTAGTCAGCGAGTCCTCTGCGCTAGAAATGCGCTCCTCAGTTTCAGTGACTCTGGTGGCTAGCTCATTGTACGACTTTGCCATGCGTCGCATTGTGTTTTGGAGCTTCCGCACTGCTCCCTGAGTACGGCTACTTTCTGCCTTAGTCTCTGAGCGGTGTGCCATTATGTGTATGCAGTAATACAGCTGACTTGAGGCTCAAAATATGAACAGACAAGAGCACAGTTTTGGAGTCTAGCTATGAAAACGTCGACAGTGTTTTGGCCTCTTATATTACTTGAAGGTCTTCATCAGAACTAAGAAGAATTTGAGCACTATGGGGCTGAAAGAGGGGGATAAAAAAGAAAAAAAGTGAGATTAGACATGCGGAAGAAAAATAGCAAGAACTGTAGGAAAGTATTGGGAACTTACAGAGAGCCAAGGGCCCAGTAAGGATTCTTCCTATAAATTCAGGTAGTCCCACAAACGAGGAAAGTGGACAAGGCACTGATCAGATTATAACGAAGTAAAAGAGGTGGTAATTAATGAAGAAATGGCCAAACAGATGTGACTGGGAAAGGCTAAGTAGCTGTTAGTACTCACAGAGGCAGGAACCAAAATGAAAATATTCACAAAGATCAAAAAATGAGAACACTCACAGAAGGAAATCCAAGCACTGAACTGAATTTTACTATACTAATATTAACTATGTTTTTAATAATTTTTGCATCTAATAATTGTCTTTATGTTGTCTCTGCCCTTAGTTTCTGGGTGGCATATAGGCTTTGTATTCCTTTGAATGACATGAAAAGGTGTCTTTCATTTGCAGTTGTTTTTACTGGTTTATGCATGATCACTGAATATCATACTGTATTCTTTATTTGTTGTTTGTTCTTTAGTTCTATTCTAAGCATTTATTTGTAATATTTTTATTCCACAATATTTTCATTCAATGTTACTTTGCTTGTTTTCATGCATCGGCTTTAACAGCATTGTATAGTGATTGTCTGAGTTACATATTAAAATAAATGCAGTGGAGACAAAATTTGTTCAGGTTTGAACGTATGGGATATCACTGCTCTTCCCTATTGTGAATAGTTTTCACTTTCCCTGGGCTGTAGAAATAAACGTGTGCTGTTCTATACCATTAGTGCATCTGATTGTGCATCATATTGGATTCGAACACACAAGCAAGTATATTCATGGTGCACTTTGTTTATAAATAATCCTGTTTTCAGATCACAACATGCTATGCGGTTCAGGTGTGCACTTCTAGTGAGTTTTGCGCTCCTGGAAATCTCACAGTATGAGCTGCGTTAGGTTCATTATGTTCCAACCATTAAATTATAACTATGTGGCCCAACATGTCATTTAAAAGCAAATATACATTGGTTTCCATAGCCTGGTGGCCCCATTCCAAGTAATCATTAATACGGGGGAGAGTATAATCAATAACGGGCTGTTTTGCCAAGCCGTTACTGGGCCATTATGAGTTGTGACTTCCGGAAAGTGGAAGAGCATGCCAAAAATTGGTTCTACTGCACTGATTCCTTCATATTTTCCCCAACTTCCGCTGTGTTTTCCAAGCATGCTCAGGCCCGTAGCCAGAAGTATATGTTTGGAGGGAGCTGACCCCCAGGTATTACCAAACATTAAAGCTGCGCTCTATAGGTGCATTCTATCCCATATACTGGTTGCACTATTAAATACAGATTCCTAGAAGATTGGGATTCAAGAATATCAAGGACAGAGTATTTAAAGGTCAGTGTGTATAGGGAATTATAGATTAACTACTCCTAAGCCTGCATCTACATACCTTGAAGATATGTATTATGTAGGTACATATATGTAGAGTAAGGTATATAAATACTATACTTACCTGTCAATATTTTGGATAAAATATTCAGCCCTTGATATTCTGTGCCATTGATATTCTGGTCTCTATATTAAGGTACACACTGTGTGATTCTATGTGAGGGTATATGTGGATTTTCTAAGGCACATATTAAAGCACACTCAATCAACTTTTCACAATGCAACTTTAAATCCTATCAATAAGATGTGATTTAAATTAGAATAATTTAAAGTTGTAAAGTAGGCTGATCACAAACTGTGGATTTTCTATAGTGTTCAAGCTTTTTGCAATGCAAAGCTTATCAAGTTCTATTTTTGTAAAAATAAGTTGGCCTCAACTGAGAACCCTGCCTCCCACACCTTTTGTCTAAGGTGGAGAATGTTCAGCCTCCACATTTAAAATGTTGTTTGCTGAAGGATGTCCTACCATAATCTGCATCAGCAAATCATCACAACTGGAAGGCTCAAAAGGAAAAACTTTTCTAGGACACATCATCTGAATCATAAAGCATTGAGTTGCCTAAATCCTAACAAACTTTGTAAGTGAAGTTTTGATTTGACTCCCCCCTAATTTATAGTAACTTTACAGAGAGTTGAGAAATAAGAGGCAAAAAGTGTGTTTTAAACATTTAAGGGATGCAACAATGTTGAAATGAAATGGAATTTAAATGCCCTTTTCCAGGGGAAGTTGGGAACTTTCCACAATGAATTTCACTATAAGGTTGTGACAAAAGATGGATTGTTTAATTACAATTCATCAAAAGCACCAATCAAAATGGCATGGACTTGAAACAGGATCCAGCATTGGCATACACTTCTCATAGTTATAGGCAGGTTGTGCAAAAAGTGTTGTACAATAGGAGACCATTGTTAGAAATCGACCAGCAAGACAGGTAGGCATGGAAAACTGTAGATGATTGTGACAGCCAGGAATGAGTCCATTTGAGGCCTGTGGCCTGACTAAGGACAATAGCAGCAGCATGGCCTCTAATGATCTGAGTGGTGGTTTCACAGTTTGCAGCTAAGACCCTGCTCTATGATAATATCTCTGTTTAATGCTGCCTGAATGGCATCTCCCATTTGGAGTCCTCTATTTCTTAAATTATGAATATTTTCTACTCTTTCACTTGTAGTAGACTCCCTGCATAGGATGCTCAAGGTGGCACCTCTATGTGGCTACAATTGCTTGGATGGGCCTGGATATTTCTGAGTAGTTAATGAAGAAAACATGTTAGCCTGCAATGTTTACTGAAAATGGCAAATGTTTTCATGCAGAGGGATTGTTTGACATTACTACGGGTGCAGATAAAACTCAAGCTCATGTTATGAAAACTGTTAAGAGACTGCCATATTTGAATGTACAATAGGAAGCCACATCACTTCCTTAATAGAACGTTAACTTCTCAGTAAGTGGTTTTACTTTCCTGTTACTATACCAGCAAATGTAGACATGGCTGATATGAATTAAAAGAGAAGGTTTCAGAAGTTCTCACCAAGAGCATATAGTAACAAATAACAGGTGGGTTCCAATGTAAAGCAATTTGCAAAAAGCAATGTGGATCAGGTAACAACGGTTGGACCTTATTAAGATTTTAAAGACCACTATGCAAGGTGATTTTTGGATCTAATTCTAAGATCCCTTTTAGAAAATAAAGTGCAAAACTGTGCTTTGAAATTACACTGGAACAGTTGCATTGGCCAAAACTTAAGCTATAAATTCCACTTAAAATCTCCAATCACCATTTCTCTACATGTGTCTAACTCTAATTATGCTCATTTAGGCTCCCTCCTACTTTTTCTATTCACTCCGGATCTCCCAATCTCTGCCCCCGCCTCTTCTCTCAACCTTTTCTGCACTATTCATTTCTGTTTGCTGTTGAATCTATCTTTTCATTCCTGTCTCTCATGCTCTCTCTTGATGTTTCTGTTTATTCTCCTTTCCCTCAATTCTCTCTCCTTTTCAAGAATCTCTTCTCTCTATCTTCTTTTCTATCTTCTTTGTGCGTCTCAATATTTTTTATTCTCTCTCTAGCCCTCCTCCATATAGACCATGTATGACAACTGAAACTTTATCTTCGCTATGCATGGCCATTAGCAGAACCTGCCACCTTTCTTTATCCACAATGCTTTTCACTGTTCACCAGTCACTGTAGCCTATCATCCTGGGGTGCTCCTAGATCTGAAAAAGTCCACCAACGATCATGGAGCAAAAAAGTTACTGCAATTGGTCTATCATATCCCTGCACCTTGTTGTCAATTTTTGTTGGACAGGACATCAGGCTGCATGGATTTGGTGGGCTTTACCTGCTTTAGGGCAGACAACAACCCTTGACATCTACCACACTACTTTCACAGTATAGTTTGCTTCAAAGAGTCATCAACAGTACTGGAAAAGAAAATGCTACTTTTTAAAACACTAGAAATGTTTTCTTTTCCAAAATCAAAGTTGACATTCAAGGAAAATGCTTTCCACAAATCCCAAGTTCGATTTTTTTCTTTTGCTTTATTGCACAGCACATTGTGCTAACTGATGTTACACAGCGAAACAAACGTGACAGCAGATCACGCTAATAGACTCTGCGGGGATCCACAAATGCCCTATCACACAGCATTCCTACACTCAATAGTACCCCATTTATGTGACTGACAGGGACGGCCCCTCCATTAGAGCGGAACAGCGTCACACACCAACTAAAATGCCCCCATAAAAGTCCCAGAGATGAAAAATAAAATGGTAATAAAGTTAATTTATTACTATTTTATTTTTCATTAACCCATCCCAAACCCAGTGTGAGGACAGGGCAGGACCTACTGAGTGGCACCAGCAGGGAGGAGTGGTGGGTTACATCTGCACTTAAATTTAAAGAGTGCATCGCCATTTGGCAGGCTGTCTTGCAATGGCCAGCCAAACATGTTGACTTTAAACCTCTCTAACCTAGCTGTCTTACGACACCTCTCATGCTGGTTAACAGAATGAGGGCAGCGCAAGGATTGGATAAAGGAGTTGGTCGGGGGCCCACTTTGGAACCTGGATTAGTGAAGAACACCGGACATGTTATTTACTTTACCAGTACCTTATATGCACTTCATATGTTTAATTGCATTCTGCATAGTGCAATCCATCGCTCGGTGACACCTGACTTAGTAATGATTGTCACGCGCCTTTCATGCATGTCGTAATCTCGCTCTAGCTCCGCTTCAGGGAATTTCAGAGAAGCCCAGCAACTACTACTACTGTCTTCTGATGTTTACTTCTCTCACGGATAATAATAATAATAATAATAATAATTCTGAGCTTTTAAAGCGCCTGGTTACACTTGCCAGTGTGTCCCCGCGCTATCAATGCGTGTGTTGATTTAGTGGATAAACTGCAGATTTGGGATAGAAAACAACGTATCGCACACAAGAAAATGTCTTGGTGTAGGCCCTTGGTAGGTTATTTCTATAAGGGAAAAATTAGCAGCCGCATCACTGCTGCCCTTCGCGAGCACTGTCATTACAGTGTCTCCGTGCCGGTATACCCCCACCACGTATTTGTGTGCCTCACCTTTCTCGGTAGATGCCAACCGACACAGGTGACTGACCTATCATCCACAAAAGGACAAGCTCCATCAGACACAAGGAAAGATCCAGACTTTGCCTTGCAAATTGACCAGTTCTGGCAATATGGGTAGCTGTGGTACATAGTCCAGAGCTCAGTTGGCACTGAGGGAATCCTGCCCGGCCCAGACATTTATGAAAACAAGGTTCAGTCTGGGGTGGTGTAGTTTGCGGGGATCCCAATACATTTTCTTAACCAGACTGCCCTGCAAACACCAAACTTTAGCTACGTCACTGATTATCCTCATATTTCTGTGAGGGGAAATTCCAGAATCAGTGAGGATCCATAAAATTCCTACCATCCAGTGTTCCCACACTTCTCCCAATAAAACCACTACCCCACATGATTTCCAAATAATATGTATTTAGTATATTAATTACATAGGACCTCATAACAACAATTTATTTGATATGACCATAAATTAGATGAAAATAAAGTTACATTTTAAAGGAGTCAATGCATTTCACAAAGCAGAATCTTACTACACAGATCATAAATTACAAGAACAAGAGGACTGAAAATGTTAGTTGATGTTCTTAATATATGTTTAGAGAGGGAAATTATAATACAAATACTTTCAGCCTCAGATGCCCTGATTATGGTTCCCACATTTAGTTCAAGGATGTATCCTCAGTGTATTGACCCTGGCAGGATCAACTAGATGTTAATCCATTCCAGGTAGTCTATGATAGCAGCCCTTTGTGACATGGTAGGCTATATTGGGTCATTTCAGCTTCACACTACTGCTAGTTAGAGTATCTGCACTGCTCTGCAGCAGGCACATTAACCTAACAAACTTTCTCACTCCTGCAAACCACATAAAAATCTGTAGAGCAGATACATTAACTGACCAGGCTATATTTCACAATAGGTCAGTGTATGCTGTAGCACTGTCAGTGAAATACAAATCGCACCTGATTTTTTATAACTCTGCCCCAGCACAACAGGCTAATCAAAGCACCATACCATATTGGAATATGGAGTTTCCTGACTGAACATTGCTTCTGAATGACTGGTAGGTTTGGGTAGTGTCAACCACTTATATATCAGGAATAGGAAATTCCATGAAAGTTACTGGTTTAGGAACAATATGACTCAATGTCCTGTGCAGTTGTGTAATCCCTTCACACATACAATTCTTGTTTGACACACCAAATGTGAAAGGTGAAAAGGGAGTTTTTCTTGGCCTCTCATCTGTGACAGTGAACTAGTGTTGACAATGTTGATCTTGGCGATTTTAATCTTTGGGAGAACGATAACTATGAGATTGCCGTTAAAGAACTGCACCAAGCCTGTGAGAATACTAATTTGCAGCAGTTGGTGTCGCGCCCCACCCATCTGGGAGGTCATGCGCTGGACTTAATTTTTGCTAATGACACAGATGTAGTTGTGGGGGAAATAAGCCTATTATGCTGGACAGACCACTTCTTGGTTATTTTTTCACTAAGGCTAGCCACCATAAAAAAACGAATCCTTAACCCGACACATACTCATAAGGGTAGGGTCTGGTCTAAATTATTAAAACTGAAAGAGCTCCCACGACTTATTAATGACAGTAGCTTTGATATTAATAAAAAAGGTGGATGAGAATTATGAGAATTTGAGCAATCAGATTACCAATACATTAGATCATGTGGCCCGTTGAAAAAAGTCAAAAGCAAAAAAAAGCTGTCTGCTCTGTGGTACAATGAGGAGTTGAGGCTTATGAAGACCGAATGCAAACAGGCAGAAAGGAAATGGAGAAGGAATTATGAGGAGTTAGATAATGTTGCGTTGAAAAAACTGCTACATATCTATGAAGAAATGGTGGGTAAGACCAAAGCTAAATACCTTGTAAATACTATCCTGAATGCACCTAATAAGTCAAAAACTTTATTCAACATAGTAAATAACATGTCTAACCCTGACTGCGCAAAGAATAAGATTACGGCCTCACACGAGTTGTGTGATGGTTTGGCAGTGTTTTTTGAAGAAAAAATCAATCACATTTTAATTGGGCTAAATACTCCTAGTGAAGGAGAGAAGGATAATAAAGCTGATACTCAGGTATTGCTTAGTAGCAGTACCCTTTATGAAGGAACTACCAGAGAACCTATGCCGACTTTGGAGATCTTTCAGATCCCTTCACAAGAGGAGTTTAACATAATTGCAGCTGGTATCTCCTCAGGCTCTCCCTTGGACCCACTCCCACATTAGTTGGGAAAGCGTTCGGAATGGAGCTTTTTCCATATCTACACCAATTATGCTCCCAGTCTCTAATTAATGGCACAGTCCCAAAGTTCTGGAAAAAGGCAGTTGTGTCCCCTCTTCTAAAGAAAGCCTCATTGGACCCTCTGTGTCCATCTAATTATAGACCGATCTCGCTGCTACCCTATCCGATAAAGATCCTGGAAAGAGTAGTGAGTAAGGCCATCTCGAAATTTGCGGAAGAAAATAAGCTAGATGATGTGCAATTTGGGTTCCGCCCAGGACACGGTACCAAAACTGCTCAGTTGACAGTCCTTGATGACCTTCAAATGCGGGCCGACAATGGCCAAACTGCCATCTTAGTGCTATTAGATATGTCGGCCACATTCGACACAGTCAATCATAAGATCCTGATTAAAAGACTCAAGGAGAATGGTATTGGAGATAAGGCACTGGACTGGCTACAGTCTTATCTCTCAGGTAGGCAGCAGGTAGTAACCCTGTCGCCATTTCTCTCTCAGAAAGTCCTGTAAAACAGGGTGTTCCACAGGGTTCGGTTATTAGCCCAATCATTTTTTACTTTTATCTGCGTCCACTCATTTCTCCTATAAAATACTTTGGCATTGATGTTATTAATTATGCTGATGATACCCAACTTGACTTTTCTTTTGAGGGCAATAAGGCAATTCCCCTGGAAAAAATGTCATAGCTGTATGCAGGAAACAGCAGGATGGCTCAGGGTTAATTCTCTGCAATTTAACGGCGATAAGACGGAAATACTCTACTGTTCCGCAAGTATAATTTCTCGTCCTCTACCGTCGGATTTCTGGCCAGCCTCTGTAAATAATCCTCCGATGCCTGTTAAGACAGCTCGTAACTTGGGAGTACTATTAGATAGTAACCTACAGTTTAACTTCCAAGTGGACAAAACAGTGAGCACCTGTCTATCTCTGCTCCGAGCTTTGCGAAATATTCGCCCATTTTTAACAACTTCAGCTAGACCTCAAGTGGTAAGGAGCATTATTATGAGCAGACTAGACTACTGCAATGCGTTATTACTGGGAGCCCCTGACTCCCTGTCAAAAAAGCTGCAAAGGATTCAAGTAATTGCAGTTAAGCTTGCATTAAACAGACAATGCAGAGCTTCTGCTTCGCTTGCCTTACAGGTTCTCCACTGGCTACCTATTGCACAGAGAGTCCAGTTCAAGGCACTCTGCATTGTCTACAGGGCAGCTCACAAAATGAGGCCTAAACCTCTGAAGAGGAAATTCTTCTGGTATTCCCCAACTAGAAACCTCCGCTCTTCCTCAGCTAATCTGATGTGTACACCACATTTTAACAAGGCTCGATTAGGAGGCAGATCGTTCAGTCTTGTAGCATCCAGACTCTGGAACTCATTGCCTATCTAGATTAGACAAAGTAATACCTTGCTGAGGTTTAGGAAGGAACTGAAAACCAGACTCTTTACGAGAAACTCATTCTTAGTCCCTCTGTTTAGACTTTCAGTTATGCACAGTGTCTTTTAATGGTAATCTCAGTGCCAGGATACCCGTTGGGTGGCAGACGCGCTATAAAAGTGTTACTTACATTACGTTACATTACATTACATACCACCTTTCATATCAGCTCTGCACGTCCAACACTGTGGCATCCCACAGGGGTCCATCATATCCCCTCTACTATTCAACATATACCTAACTTACTTACCAAACCTGATTAAATCATTCAACCTCACGTGTTACAACTATGTAGATGACACCCAAATCATTTTTTAAATTGATGGTCTTGAAGACCTCTATGTCTTAAAACTTGATGACTGACTTTGGGCCATAAACACTGGATGATGAATAACCATCAAAAGCTAAATAAAGCTGAGACAGAGCTTATGACCTACATACACCAGCATACAAGTACCATCCTACTTCCATATGACCCGAGGAACATGATGCCCCTCCAACGATATCAAGAAAAGTCATAAACCTAGGAGTAACCATTGATTCAGGCCTATATGTGATACCGTATTCTAACAACATAAAACACAGTGCCTTCTACACAATGACAACACCACATCACCTCCTTGGATACCAACACAAATTGCATGCCATTATCTCACTCATAATCTCCAAGCTTGACTATGCCAACAGCCTATACCTCGGCATACCCTCATTCATAATACAAAATGTATTTTCTACCTTCACCCAAGAGAACACATACACATGACTCCATTCTTACAATCATTCCACTAGCTACCTATATCATTAGGACAAAGTTCAAGGCACTTTGCATTGTTCACAGAGCCTCCAAGGAAAAGGACAGCAATAACTACAAGCCAAATTCAAGCAATGCAAACAAATCCGGCACTCCAGGCTTGCACTACTTATACCACTTTGCCATGAGAAATCCGTGGGCACACTGCTTCCTCAGTACAAGCCGCCAAGCTCTGGAACACACTACCAGCTAGCATTAGAAGCATCCAGGAGCCGATACACTTCAGAAGACAGTTAGACAGTTAAAAACATTGCTATTATGAAGACAACTACAAAACCACACATACCAGGAATAGAACCTGGAAAGACAGTTACACCTTCAGACTCAATTGTTATCTTAAAATACACAGGTTGGAAACAACCCATTCAGCGAACTACTTTTGATAACTAGGTAAGTTAAGGAGAACTGACGTGTGATTTTGGTGCATTTCCAGATTTACTAAAATTAGTAAACCTGGGAATGCATCAAAATGCTACGCCTTCCCCAGTGAGGCACAATGAGGAGAAATATCTTTATTCTCCTTGTTAAGTGCTGCATTTTGCAGCACACATAGAAGGAGGAATATGCCTGTAAGAATGGTTTTTGTGCAGGAAGTTGCCCATTCCTGCACAAAAACAATCCTGCCTGTAAAACAGACACACTTGCACCTTGGTGCAATGGGTGCCTTTGTTGGTGCTCGGCTGCACACAGTGTGCCAGCGCTAGGAGACAGCAGAAATGAGCCATATCTTTGTAAATATGGTGCATTTCTGCTCTTTGCCTTTCATGCAATGCAGCACAGCAAGTTGCCTTGCTGAGTTGCATGAAATTTAAGTAAATATGCCCTAAAACACAGTGCAGTAACCAGCTAAGCAGACTATAATCATAGGAAATACCATAATGGGGCCCACAGAGCTGTTTAAAGCTGCTAGTGACTGAAAAACCATGAACAATAGTTTGTCTCTCACACCTTATCCACCACACTGGTACATTCTGCAACCTATAACATGATAACCGCACCTCTGTGTTCATCACACATGACATGGAAACTCTTCCTACATTGGATAACAAAACAAAGACAAAACCCTTCTACCACACTCCACCTTATAGGGTGTAATTTACTGCCCATGTACGTAAGCATAAGCACTTCAGTGCCACATACAGGGGTAGTAAGCTCTATACAAACGGGCAATACAATACAATATTCATCACTTGCATCCCCAAGATCTGCTTATGATCCTGCTAAAATCTTTGTTTCCATTACACTTCAGAATTAATAAACAAAATGCACTGCTGCTATATGTTGAGAGATATGTGTACAGTTCATTTACAGGTATATTATTTTTTTGTGAATTAGACACACATTTACATCCTACAGTATTTCTTTTCAAACTCCCTGTCCGTAAGGCCACCGCAATTATGAGATTTTGTGGCCATGGAACTATCCGCTTCTGCAGCCGATGAATTTTCAGCATAATTATGAATTTACCGCACTTGCCACACAATCCATCACCTGCTGCATATTCTGGAGATTTTCAAAGAAAAATGTGTTTCTTGCTGAAACAGATCAGAATTTACAAAAAATGCTGCAACATATGCGGCCGTGCAATGAAAGGTCCTCTGCAAATTGAATGGCCACCTTTTAAATACGTACAGCTGTAATTCGACGTTGAATCAGTACTAATGAAGTGAAAACTTTGCCTACATAGTGCTAAAGTGTAAACAATGACATAATAATGAAGTGATACTATTAAAAAATGTAGAGCATTAAGGCACGTAATTTGAGTTTTCTTGCCACCTAAATTAATCAACACTGCTCCAGAATTTAGGCCTCAGATGCTGCCTAATTCCAGTGCCCATGTCTATACTACAGACAGATTGTCACATAGTTCACTTTACAAAATCCTCTCACGTTCCAAAGGAAGAAAAGTAAACAGCATTTTCATGTTAAAAGAAGTAATTTGTTAGAAAGAGCCTGAGATTTAAAATGTCTTGGAACAGGCAGCAAATGTAACAAGATAAAAACAATACTTAAAGGGATTTTATTGCTCATTCACCTTCCTAACTCCTGCACCTTTATAGTGTGCCAGCTGCCTCACTCGTTTGGGGAGGGGTGGGGATTATTATAGGCTGGCCAGCCTTCAAATGCCCCCTCCCCTAGGCTACGACCCCAGACCTCTGACTTATACCTGCTTTTAGAAAGTAGACATGCCCAGAAATACCTCAAGACTTGCAATCCTATTTTTGGCCAAAAATCTGATTACGGACTAACTTGCAATGTGACCTTTATTTTTTCTTGATTTATTTTTTGAAATGTTATATAGCACAGCCATGGCTAAAAGGCTTTAGTCATATAAGTGTGTAATTTGGTAGTAGAAGGACAAGAGCATTTACTGACGCACTCACCCTATTCTATTGTATCTCTTTATGTTCTATTAAATTGTATTGCAACATATATAAAGCACTTACTAACACTTTGTGGGTCATTGAAGTTCTTGCCTCCATGGGTAGTAGGCCACACCTTGCAGGGTATGTGTTGGAAATGTGTTGTTTTTATTTTTATCCTACATAGGAAGTGTTTCTTTGTTATGCATGATAATCACCAAGTTGCGATTATTGTGTTATGGGACATAGCAAATAGGAGTGTGCTGAATGAAGAAGTGTAAGGGACAGGTGCACAGTTTATTATTTGCCTTGTGCTGGCACTGTTAAACAGCTCTGTAGGTCCCTTTATTGAATCTCTTTTGAGCATGGTCTAGTTTGCTGGTTACTGCAATGGGATGTCCATTGGAAGTACGACTTACTAGATCTAGACCTGTACTTCAATGTGTATCGGTCTTCGACAATATTATCTATCCAGTCAGAGCAAATAATCCTGTTTACCAATTATCATTTTAATTACTGTTCAGATGTTACAGTGTCTAAACAAATAGATACTAATATTTATTTGTAGTACCAGAGAGATGATAGAGGATATTTTTCCAAATAATGAAAGAATGTTAAAACAGGGAGGAACTTGCCTCAGAGAATGGCCACCTTGAAGTGGTTGAGGGGCTTCGTTGTCTCAGTGACCTGGAGAGCTATGCTGGCGGGATCTAAGGGGCCCATTATGATGTCAGGCGGATTCAATCCGCCTGACATCCGCATTTGTTTTCCCCCCGCAATATTAGTATGGCGGGGGGGACCTCGGCGGACGGAAAGACCGTCCGCCGCGTTTTCGCCCCGGTCGCCTTGCGGCTGGGGCGGAAAAGGAATAATATGGTGGCGGTGTCTATCAGACACCGCCAGCCATATTATGATGGGCAATTGTGGATGCCTTTCCGTGGCAGCAATGCCGCCACGGAAAGGCACGCGGAGAATCCCTGCGGGGGCCTGTTGCGGGCCCCCAGGGACTCCGGGGGGGCTGGGGGCTGCACATGGGGGGTACCTATTGTACCCCCCAGCAGTTCCATGCACAGCATGGCAGGCACCGCGTGGTGCCTGCCGTGCTGTGCATGGAAGTGCACAGCATGCTTTCCTGCCATTGTGGCGGGCGGTGCTAAGAGCACCGCCCGCCACAATGGTAGGAATGCGGGATGCACCCGCCACTGTGGGGAGCGCATCCTAATGCTACCGATGGCACCCCCGCCCTTATGGCGGGCGGTCCCTACTACCGCAAGGATGGCGGGCGGGCAAAGTCCGCCCGCCATCCTAATGGGCCCCTTAGTGTCCTGGTATGGTTGCCTAAACCAGACAGATTAAAATTTAGAGACCAGATGAAGTGAGATCCACCGGTCCTCCAAGTTTGGATTTATGCATAAGGCTAACAACCTTGTCTCATAAAAAGCATTTGTTACGGAAACGTCAGTAAGAAACACTACATCTTCTTGGCATAAAGGTCATCCAGAGTCACTGCATGAAATATGCATGATTGACAGTAGTCAGACTGCAAGGAAGCAACTGATAGGATGGCAGAAGTTCAGAGTGCCAAATGCAAGAGCAGAATCGGATTCTGGAACATATGGACTATGTATTACACAGTAAAGTTGGCTCAAGTAACATCTGAGATGAGATATTACAACCTACAAATCCTGCTTGTCAACGAAAGTAGGTGGCGTGGCTCTAGCAGAATGAAAACTAACACAGGACAGATGGTACTGTTGGTTGGAAGGGACGATGACTAACATCACAAAGGAATAACCATCATCCAAAGCAAGAGCACAGAGAAATGCCTAATTTAGTGGAAGCCAGTTAACAGTAAACTCATGAAAGCCAAGTTAGAAGACAGACACATCATTAACACCATTATTTAGTGCTATGCTCCTACAAATGATGCAAAGGAAACAATCAAGGACGTATTCTACCAATAGATGCAAACTGAGCTTGAAGCTGTGCTGAACCACGATCTGAAGACTGTGATGGGAGACTTGAATGCTAAAGTGGAGAATTACAACATGACAAAGCCATGGGAAAGGAAGGTTGTGGAACAATGAATGGCAATGGAGAATGACTGTTGGGATTTTGCACCATAAATGATCTGGTCTCTTCCCCCACCGTGATTTTCACAAGCTAACTTGGTGTTCATCGAGTGGCAGAGGCAGAAACTGGGTTGACCATCTGATAATAAGCGGCACCTGAAGGTGCTCACTGCAAAATACCAGAGTGAGGAGCGGAGCAGATGTGAGCAGTGTTCACCATCTAGTGATCTCTCTTATGAAGCTATACCTCGGAACACAAATCATCAGGGTGACAGTACATCGAAATAGCAAAATTAGAGGACTCCAAGACCAAGAAGGCATTAGTCTTAAAAAACAAAAACAGGCTCTAAAGCCTGGCAGATACGGAAGATTGTCCTGGGACAGCTGCAGATGCAGTCAATAAGAAATGGGAACAGGTCTCGTCAATATATGTGAAGAGCAGTGAAACATGCTTGAGGACCAAGCCAAGGAAGAGGAAAGATGATAAGCTACTGAAGGCAGGAAGGCAACAAAACAAGGACTCATTTAGGTTAAATCTGAAAAGCTGCAGAAGAAGTACAAGCAATAGAACATATAAGCAAAGAGAGTAGACAAAAGGATGATAAGAGCAGACGAGCAAGCATACATGGATAACCTTGCCAGCCAAGCAGAGGAGGCAGCCAGTAAAGGGGAATGGGGGAAGATCTGCATGATCACGAAGATAGGATATGGTAAATCTCATGCAATCATGGACAAGCAAGGCTTACTGCTGACAATAAGAAAAAGCAGGAAGCACACTGGGCCGAGCACTTCAGAGAAGTCTTGAACAGACCAGTACCAACAAGTAATAGATTACCGAGAAGCAAAGACAGACTTGGATATGAACACCTCCCCAACACAGAAAGAAGAAATTGTCACTGCTATCCAATCTCTCAAAAAAGGAAAAACTCCTAGCCAAGACAAACAGAACGCAGAAATGTTCAAGGTGGACCCTGATCCATTAACTAAGATCTTTCAAGCATGTTTTACATCAATTTGGGAGAAAAACAAAATACTAGACAACTGGAACCAAGGCATCATTGTCAAGATTCCATAGAAGTGAGTAATAACTGAGTTATAACTGACATTGAATAACCCTTCTGTCAATCCTGAGTACAATCCTGCAGTGCATTTCTGATGCCATGGACACGCATTTAAGGAAAGGGCAGAGATGGTGTGCTGATCAAATCCTTCCTCTACGAAACATCATAGAGCAGTGCACAGAGCGGCAGAGACAAATATTCATCAGCTTCATTGATTTTCAGAAAGCTTTTTACAGTATATAACAAGCAATAGACATCCAAGGAGAAGAGACATACTTGGATATGAACTCCTCCCCAACACAGAAAGAAGAAACTGTAACGGCCCTCTGGCGTCTACTGAAAGCCTGTGGCATTCCACTGCAGATAGTTCTCATCAAGAGCTCCTATGATAATTTTACCTGTAAGGTGGTAGTCAGTGAGTATAGCCTCAAGTCAAGACTAGTGTGAGACAGGGATGTTTGATGTTAGCATTTCTCTTCAAACTATTGATAGACTGGGAGATGTGATGCACCACAAAAGACCAAGCCAGTGACATCAGATGGATCTTATTCTCTACACTGGAGGACTTTGACAAATGGGGATAATACAGCCTTGCTTTCTAAAACACTGAGCATTTGCAAGACAATATATCTTGCCTCAACAATTATGCAAGGCAAGTGAGTTTGAAGATCAACACAAAGAAATCAGAAGTCATGTCAGTCAACTTCTCAAGCTCTTCACCAATCAACATGGATGGATAAGCTCTAGCCATGATTCAAGTGTTCACCTACCCAGGCAGTACCATCAGACATGATAGAGGATCAGGCAGTGACATCAAGAGCAGACTGCACAAGGTAAGGATGCTGAACAATGAGTGAAGAACATTCCAGTTGAGGACCAACACCAAGCTGAGGCTTTTATAGAGCCGTGTTCTGCCCACACTCTTATATGGGTAACATGGCATGGTAGATGGCCAAAAGCAACATTTCAAAACTGTTAGCATTCCACACTACTAACCTGAGAAGAACCTTGTATTTTTATTGGCCACAAACCAATCTCCAACCAGGAACTACTCACAAGATGCAAGCAAGAGAGCATTGACATCATCATTATGAGAAGAATTTGGAAATGGATAGGTCACACCATCAGAAGACAATAAGACTCCATCACAAGAGTAGCTCTCCACTGGACCCCAGAAGGCAAACAAAAGAGAAACAGGCCAAAGAACACTCAGAGGCAAACTGTAGAAACAGAAATGAAGACCCTGAACCACAGCTAGGGCACTATACAGAAACGTGTTCAAAACAAACAGTAGTGGAGGTCCTTCGTTGCTGTCCTATATGCTACCATGCTTAACAGGCAGTAAGTAAGTTTGGCCAGGGCAGACAATAAAGTTGGCAAATCTCTGGTTTACCTATGTGTAATGATGAACACATCCATAGAAAGAATAATACCAGAAAGACAGACAAATAAAGATAGCAGAAGGCCGATTGTGTCCGAATACAATAGGAACATGGAAAAGAAAGCAGGAATAGCTCACATGTAATAAGTGAAGAAAACCTCCATCAAATGGTACATACACTAATCTGTAAAAATCTCCAGCTGCACACACTATGCAACACTGATTCCAACCAAATAGATACAATTTTACTAATGCCACACTAGCAACGACCCAATGACTCTACTCTGCAGAAAACAGGCGCTGATCTGCAATGGAATACATGAGACAAAACAGTTGCATATAAATATGTTAGCCTACAATAAAGTAGTATTGCATGCATGTATATGTTATATTATAGGTTGAGTGTGCAGTAGTGTACAATTAATTTAATTTCCTCAAGCCACCTCAAAGCTCAAGCCACCAATTTTATCAGGTATCAGGTAGAATGCATTTGTAACCCAGAGCATGTTGTAGCAGTTAGTGACAGTATGTCCATCGGAGAGTCCAGATTATATTTAATGGTTAAATTGAACTACAGAAGGGCCAGCCTTGGCATGGAAGAATGGTACAGAGAGTGCTAAAGAAGCTCAAACTGTGCATTTTTCTCTTGCGTTCTCTGCATAATGTAGGTGAAATCTACACATTTTACTCAAATTGTGTGATGTACGCCATTTGTGTCAAAAACTGGACTTTGCAATGCTGTTTTTATCATGATATTCAAATTTTCACCATTTCCCTGAGAGTAAAATGACAATATTTAGCTTTCCATTGCAGCTCTCCACTGTCCAGTCACTCCTGAGGTAAAGATACATAAAGTATGCATTCACGTGCAAAAAGGTGTGTGATAAAGCGATGGTAACCCAGTTACTTAATTTGTGCGATGCATTTTGCTACCACAGATCAGTACATCTGAATGCAAGATGTTTTCCGCTCAAACCAAGCCTTGTGAAATACATGTGATGCCATACTTGGGTTTGAGATGAGACTGAGCTTCCAAAAGAAAATGTAACCACAGCCCTAGCCGACAGTCTAGCTATGACATGGGACAGTGTACACATTTGAAACCATGACCTGGCAATGGTGTGCAGAGTGGCAAGTCAAGCAGTGTAATCACTGGGGTTTCGCTGATGGAGTTTACAAGTGAAAGTCCAGTTATGGTCCCCAGAGAGGATAAGAGCAGTGGAGGGAACCATCAGTGATAGTGCAGGAGAGTGTGTGGCACGGTTATTATGCATGTGGAGTAAAAAGTGCAGCTGTGCTAGAGTAGTGCCAGTGATGGACTTTGCTTGCAATGGTGAGACCAACTGAGATAGTGCAGAGCCAAGTGATAGACTGCACAGAGAACAGTCTAGCAGTGGTAAAGAAGGGTTCTTTGGTGTATTGCAGACTGCGTAATAAGGCTACTACAGGAACGTGCTGGGTCTAGTGATGGACTGTGCAGTAAAGGGTCCAGCAGTACAGTGTAAGATATGATTGGGCCCTGTGGTTTAATGTGCAATGGAGGGCTAAGCTTTGATTATGTTGGCCAGTGGTAGATCAACTGATGGAGTATTCTGCTGCACATCTACCAGTGACAGTATGGGACCTAAAGATTGAGTGTGCAGGGGAAAATACAGATGTGATAGTGCAGGTAGTATTGGCTTCTGAAACTGGAATTCATGGTGTGTCAGTGATAGCATGAGAATATGTGGGACACATCTGTGGAGTGGGCAGTGAAGGGTCTAGCTGTGATACCATAAAATCTTATGTGCAGTGGAGATCCAGTGGTGCTCACTTAGAGTATGTTAGGCATAGCTTTGGCACTTTATGAATCTGTGGGTTCCTATGGGAGGTTGCGTGGTAGTAGGTCTAGTACAAAATGCTACAGGATATTGATGTAGCTCATAACGGATTGTGGAGTGAAACATCCAGCAGTGGTGTAGGATGTTGTGGGAAGGCTCTGGTTGTGACAGTGTGGAACAGTATTGGATCCTGTGACATTATTGACTGGAGAGTGGGACACTATTGGCCCATTGAAGGACTATGAAATGGAGGGTCTATTGGCTAGTTTTACACTTATTGCAAGTACAAAGTCATCAAAAGTGACTCAAATGCACGAAGTGCTGATTTGAGATTTTCGAGCTACAGAAAGTTGTTTTAAGGTAAAGCAAAGTAGCTTAAAAGTAAAGTGAGGTAGCACAAATGGAATGCAGAGTAGCACTATACTTTGCTATTCTGTGTGCTACTCTGCATAAGCGAGTGTCCCATGGGTGGTGCATGGGCTGTCCCATGCTACCAGTCATGTATTTTGACGCAAATACCTATCTACTAACATTTCTAAAGCGGGCGATGTGCCAAAATCTACACCTCCTTGAGGGAGGTGCAAAGTAGAAGAAAAGTAATATTTTCACCAAACTTTTACCAATATGCATGTTTGATGCCTGTACAGTACACGTCCACAGTGAGAATAGATTTAAAGTTAGTCTAAGATTAGTGTTTTGCACTGGAAGCTACCCTTCCAATATGCAAACTATGTTAGATTCAATCACACAACTTTGCACAATGGTGCAATGTGTTTGAGTGGCTTTAGGCAACTGATTTTCCCCCAGCACGTGGGAAGGGAGCAGAATCATAACTTTGTAGGTATAGCAGTGTCCTACTCTCCACATTTCATGAAACGTAGAGCAACAACCTTGGTTACTGTGCTGCCCAGCGTTGCGTGAAAAAATAGTACATTTGCTCTACAAGTTGTAGTGTGGGGCTGTGTAATACATAACTATGGCATTTTGGTGTACGATTTAACAGTGATAGTGTAGGACAGTACTCATTGACGGTTCTTGCAATGGAGCATCCATTAGCGACTTGGCATGACAATATGTGAAGCGCAGATGGAGTGTCCAGTGAAAAGACCACCGGTACGGGTGTGTAGAGCAGTGACGGTTTCTGCAGCATCTGATCCAGCAGTGATATTTTATTCTGTATTAATTGTTTCTTAAGTTTGTGCCATGAACTGTGGTTGACTTAAGGCACTGCTATATCCTAGCACGTGTCTATAAAGTATTGAACCGAAATGATGTCATCATCATCATCAAATTACTTTAGTCGATTAAGGCAAAAAGAATCATAAAAGTTCAAAATATACATCACATATAAAAGCTATGGGGCACATGCATCAATATTGCATTTTGCGATTCCTTAATTGCGAAAAATAAGGAATTGCAATTAAGGAATTGCAAACTGCAATGCATCAAAAAATCGATAAAAAACATAGGCCCACATGCATCAAGCATTTTTGTAGTCGCAAACGGTGCGATTCCTTAAAATCGGCCGTTTGCGAATGCAAAAGTGCTTTTTCGGATGCATGAAGCAATTTTAGAATTCGTAATATTTTTGCGAGTTCTAAAATTGCGGGTGCTTTTAAGAAGTCGCAGATGTGCGACTTCTTAAAAGCAATGCATCATTACTTTGACAAGTGGAAATTCGCAATTAGGGTGCCAAATTTACCGAGTGGTTGAACCACTCGGTAAATTTGGAAAAAGTGTTTTAAATGGTGAAAAAGTATTTTTTTCAACATTCATGTTTAACACACACATGTCTTTAGGACATGTGTGTGTGAAACATGATGCGAAAAATACATTTCAGGGGTGCATGGGGGGGTCCTTTGGACCCCCCCCTGCACCCATGAAATTTTCTAAGTGCCACTCGCAATTTGCATTGACTCCTATGGGCCTTTTGGCCCATAGGAATCAATGGGAATTGCGAAAATGTACTTAAGAATTCGGTATTCATTTGGGATTCGGTAAAAATTGCGATTTTTACCGAATCCCAAATGAATACCTGAAAATAATGATGCATAGCATTTTGCACTTCTTAATTTGCGATTCCTTATTTTTCGCAAATTAGGAAATGCAAAATGTAACAATGATGCATGTGGGCCATAGCGATTTCTTAAAATTCCTTAATTGCGATTCTCTAATTGAGAATCGCAATTAAGAAATACCTCCCCATCTATTCTTTTGGGCCTAGAGGCCCATAGGAATGAATGGAAAGACATTCTTAATTTGCAATTCACCATTAGAAATTCGCAAATTAAGAATGCAATTTCAAGGGTGAAGGGGTGTCCAAAGGATACCCTGTTGCACCCCTGAAATCTGCCTAGAAGTACATTTTGCACACACATATGCCCCAAGGGCATGTGTGTGTGTAAAATGGAACTTTGAAAAATGCACTTTAGTGCATTTTTCAAAGTTTTCGCAAATTACCATGAAGGTCAATTTCATGGTAATTTGCTCCCCTTATTTGCGAATGCGCAAATTTTTAAAGTTTGATGCATTGCATTTAAGGAATCTCAATTTGAGATTCCTTAAATTGCGAAAATTACAAAAATGTTAATGCATCCCAAAAATTGGAATTGCATTCGCAAACGGCCTAATTTTGCGATTCGCACCATTTGCAAATGCAATTTCCATTGATGCATGTGCCCCTAAATGATGTCCCGTCTAAGTCCCTGGCTAATGCTATATCCTCTTCCTAAGATCTTAATTTAGCTTAGTTTCTCCATGGACTGCAAGTGTTTGGACTGGTGATCTGCTTTTGAACACGCATGTCAGCATTAAGTATCATTAATTCAATTATTGATAATCTAATGGAGAACAGTATTCTGCCAAGCCTGCCATCTAGCCATATAAAGGCATTTCTTAGCTCCAACACAGAAACCACCCCAGACTGGAGTGCCTGTGACCTCTGGGCTGCTAAACTCCCACTAACTAAATAAAAACAGCCCAAGAGGGAGAGGGGAAGCATAAATCACTGCGCCTGAAGCAGACCACCTGGTATATACACTGCACGGAGGCCCACAGCTTGTGGTTCACTGCTGACTCTGCGACTTCAGACACTTTATAGACAGAGCTACGGGAGATACACCGTGTTTACATGTCGAATGGAAAGTTCATCATTGCTGAACTTGGCCTCACTTCCTTAACTTATTGTTTGTATGTGTGCAACTTTCTGTGCAGCTTCATGGAGAACTTCAGAGTTGACAGTGTGGCTGATGAGCAGAGGTCCTCCCCCTTCCTTCTTGTTAAGTGCCTCGTAAATGATGGTTAGCAGGTGTTGCAGACACCAGAGTTTTTCTAATTGCCAACTCTATGGCATTAGTATTTTATGATCCAATACTGTTAGAAGCTGCTCCTTGCTCAAGTTTGAAATCAAGCAGCATTGTACTGCCAGCCCCAAGAACCACTTTGCTCCAGGTGAACCCCACACATAAAAGGACCCTAGCATGGCCCAAGGTCTTTGTCTGTGACGCGGTAACTCTAAGCAGCCTTTTCTTGCACCATTTCCAAATGTTGTTCCAAGGTTATGCTAGGACACGGGAAAGTGCTTGGTTGGTTTTGTGGACCAAACATTAATGTTTAGGCGAATGGTCCAAAATGGGTTTTACTGGTTGGTACCGTTCTTTGTGGATTGGTTGGACACCCTACAAGATCACCTCAGCTGACAAATACCTCCAATAACAAGGTTGTTTTTAGAAGTTCAAATGTTGAAGGCCAGAACAGTGCTGTTACCTTACCTCCTCCCACAAATAAAGTAACTCACTTTCAGCACCCTATGCTCTATTTAATGTTGCAAGTGTAAACTGACTGCTACTGAGAGCTCTAGAGTGCAAGTTCTGTAACCCTTTCCTACTGGGAGACTCCACCTCAATGTCACAAACATTTTACTACCACTCTCCAGATCTTCCACCATATCAAGCAATTTTGAAAGAAATACAAGAGTTCTTACAACTTGGTGTGAATTATTTACTCATCAAATACGACCAGAGATGTATAACTATGAGGGAATTTCCCACAGTCATGAATGTAAAGTGGGGTTGGGGGGAACGTTGTTCCTATGGCATTATCATAGGTACTAGCATTGTAAAAGTGATGAACACAAGTGAAGCCTTGAATCTGTGATTATTCATCACCATTGTTTTCCCACCTTCGTTGCTCCTTGGGAAAACGTACCTGGCAAAATAAGCCAATGGAAAGTGCTGGAAACAAGACCAATTTTAGGTCTGGCCGTTGAGGCACCTTAAGACGTCGAGCCAAACTTTTTCGTTTTTCACAAATATACATATCATTGGACTTCATGCATTTGTCTGTTTAATTGTTATTCACGGCTTTCTTCTACCCAGCACATCATGCAACGCTGGTTAATGGGTCACCCCCTTGCTCAGTTCACTTTGACTGACCCCACAAAGACTGTACACATTGTTCACTTCCTCTTAATAAAATAGTTCATTTCTCTTCAGTGACAAAGCAAACTCATAGCGCATTTTTTATTTTATCTTCCATAATAACTTTACATATAGTTCCTTTCTGTTTGTGACAAAGTTGGTTCAAAGTCTATTTAAAAAAAAAAAAAAATCTTAAACACTGGCTACATTGCCTGCATTTGGTTCCCAGTTATTTTCTATCTTCTTTTTACAGATATAATTATGTAGTGGCTCTGTAAAACTGAGTGCTTGGTTAGGTGATTACTTTTTCCTCTCTCCTTTACAAATAGCAATAAAATCCACGCCACATCTGAAACCATTTTTACTTAAAAAAAAAACAAAAAAAACTAGTAAAACATACACGTCAGTTCATATTTTTTTTCAAAAGCAAATTATATTGATTTATGAGATAGTAAATCACAACATACCATATTGCGCAGTCATTTCGATCCATATCCTCATCACGATCAGCTCATTCCCCGGAATGCATGTTAGGATAAACTAGAAAGTTCCCACCATTTCCCCCATTTCTCTACATGTTTTCGGGGGCAGCCCCTCACTGCATAGATGGGTTCTTTGGTTTGTGCACACCAGTCCATTGCACACTTCTGCTCGATAATGCTAGGTGGTTGTCTTGAATTTCAATAAATATTTGAAAATTTTAAATGTGTATTGCAAGCACAACTCTAAAAAAAATATCCCCTAGCCAGATCTATTTGCAAGTGGCGGCTGGCATGTACTAAGGGTGATAGGGCAGGGGGCACAAAATAAATAAATAAAATATACTTACCTTCTTTGCTTGTTGCATGACGTCCTCCTCACTCGGGTCTTCTCTCATCAAATCAGGTTCAAAAGCTAGACCCAGCCAGCTCCCCAAACCATTCCTGGCACTGCTCTCAAGCTGCTCTGATGAAAGCACCAGAATTAGAGGGAGCAGCCTCTCTCCTTGCTCTCAAGAGCACGGCAAGCCAGTGCTTTCTCTAAAGACAGTTGGGTTAGAGAGGCTTAAAATGTGCATGACTAGCTGGCAGTCGCAAGACGGGCGGCAAAAGGGGCTGCACATTTCAAACTTTAGCACACAGCTCCCTGCTGCCGCAGGGCAGCAATGGCCCGACCTGTACTGACACTCAGTTTGGGACAGGTTGCTAAAAAATTTAATGGTAGTAAATAAACTTTATTACAATTTTATTTTTCAGCTCTGAGGCTTATGGGTCGAAACTCTTCCGCTCAAATGGAGGAGCTACCCCTGCTGTTTGCTTTACCAATGATTATTAGCTTATTTTCAAGTGGCATTGATAAAGTGATTAATTCACTTGGATAAATGTCTGTCATGAGAAGTGAAGAGCTAAAAATAAATGTGCTTTTAGCTCATTTACACTATACCTACACTAGCAACTTTGGTGTGTGGCTAAAAGTCCCTCCTATAAGAAAATATGAGTATTGTAAACAGCAGTCTCCCTGGTTTAAGACATGAAACTGTGATTAGTCTGAAGAGCAAAAATATTTAAGAGCAACCACCTTTCGTATATCAAAATATAGGCTTGTGCAACAGCACTAATACATAAACACCAATCATTTGATTTATAGATTGCTCAAGAATATGGACGGTCACACAGAAATAAACTTAAAACTGAAGTGTGCATGCCGTTATTAGTCAAAACCATAATCTTCAGGTTGTCTAAGGGGATGTATGTCGTTACAACGCTCGGTATTACCATGCGTACCATTACAACGCAGGTTTTACAACGCAAGTCGTTACAATGACTTGCGTTGGGGGCGCTGGATAGTGGAATAGTTTACTTTACTATTCCAACTCCAGTCCCTGTGGATAGTAGGGAAGGTGTTGGATAGTAAATTAAACTATTCCCTATCCTACAGCGCCCTCCAGCGCAAGTCGTTGTAACGACTTTTGTTGTAAAACCTGCGTGGTAACGGTACCGCATTGTAAAAGATTCGTGGTAAAGGATGTTCCCCTGTCTAAGGCAGAGAAGAGCGGACCCAATTTTTCAGGTTTCGCCTGCACGGCGCTGGTGCTGTGCTTGCAAAATCTCTTGTATGTAGAAAAATAATCTTAAGAGGGGCTTAGAACCTTCCACTTACTTTCCTTTACTTACCGTTGACTCGCTCCCACATCACTTAACTCACCGTTGGCTGTCCCCCCACGTGGTTCCCATGTCATTCTTGTATCCTTGCTGGTCAGCGCCTCCTCCTTGCTTCTGGTGTCATGCTGTGGAGCCTTAACCAAGCACTGTTTCGGTGGCCAGTGTCCTTCCACTGCAGACTCCAGCAGGTACTTTTTTTTGTTTGTTTTAGACATGCACTCTTATTGCTGATTGCAAGTCTCAGCAGTCCATCTCCTTATAAAGCACTCCCTGCATGCAAATATAATTATTGAAAGCACCAGGCTTTCATATGGGTTCAAAGAGGGCGGAAACCCGAGGCTAGTCTGCTCTTATCCAAAAAGTTGAAGGTGAACTTTGCGTGGATCTGTCGCCATCTCATCCACGCTGCATCCAAACTTGTTTGTCTGTCTAAAACGTGACTATTTTGCCAGGATTTTGCCAGGATGGCATCTTCAAAATGTTGCATCATCCTTCCCCCTGCTTTGCATGAAAAAAAACAATCACTAGGCTTTCTGAAAATTGAGATAGACTTATTTTTTACTGCAAGGTTCTAACCACCTCACTTATTTTGTAGGGTTAACACTAGGACATCCTTTGTGCCAATTATGCACTGTGATAATACTCTAAAAAAATCATACATGCATGGAGGGGAGTACTACAAGGATTATGCTACTTTTACTTTCACTCATTCAAATTATAATCTTTCTGTACAATGTATTTAAAAATAGATTGTATCATTTTTTAATGTAGTATTTTGAAGCGCTTCATACTATATTGGTGTGGGTGCTGAAGCAAATGTTCAAGTGAGTAGCTGACTGCTCTGGGGTAGATGGCGGTGTTCTTGTTGGGGTGCTGTATTTGTTGTAATATTAGCATTTTGATATCATGTGTTACCAGAGAGGTGTTCTTATCTTGTTCCGGGGTGCAGTGTCTAGCTATGTGATGAAGGAGGAGCCTCAAGGGACAGCTGCACAATTTATGATGATAGTGAGGACTAAAAGATATAGGCAGCTTCTTCACAGCACCTGCTTAGACAGAGGGGCAGTGGAATGTTGGAGGTGTAATCAGAGACGTTCCATTAATTCAAATGGTAACATACTAAAGGTAGAGATACTGTCACATGTCCAAAATGATACCAAATGGACAAGAATGGGAGTTGAAAACTGGAATAATGTACATGCACTTTTAACAAAGGCCGTGGCACTGCCTAATGGTGTGCAAATACACTTCATGAACGTGGAGGAAAGTGAGCGCGTAATCAAGGTTGCCAAACTAAGCAGAAACAACACTATTTTTAAAAGGTCCAGCTTCTGCCTACTCCTGCTAGGCTGAAAAAAGCCTTCATTGTGACAAAGGATTTGTGCCTCAATCCCTTCTCATGCTCCCAAAGGCCTCCTAAGACTTCCAAAGAAGGAAGAGTAGCAAGCAGGTGAGCCCTAGTCGTGTCACGACGAAGAATTTTATCACACTGGCATTCTGCACATATGATGATGAGAGACAAAACACTTGCTTCGTTGCTACCTAGACAGGGCAAGGGAGAATTGGCCAGGCCCATGTTACCCTTCTTATCCCCTTGTACGGGACCCTTTCTTTTCTTGAATACCACAGACACTTACTGAGTATAGTTTACACGAGGAGTCACCCTGCTGTTCCTCAAGAATTTCCTCCCAGGCAATTTCCACTTTCATTAGTAGTGAATAACATTTAGTGTAAAAAAAGGACCTGTGCATCATTGGATACACAGGGGCAGATTCACAAGCACCGCACGCCACATTTGCACTGCTGTTGCGTCACTTTTGTGATGCAGCGGCGGCACAAAGCCAGCGCCATGCTGCGGGGTATTTACAACGTGATGCATCTAGGGAAATGCGTCACGTTGTAAAGCCCTGCGCCACATGTGGGTGATCCGGCGCAGGGGGGGGGGTGGCGTTCCGGTGCAGGAACACCTCCTAAAAGTGGCTGAGTGAAATCTACAAGATTTTTACGGCCATGCTGCACCAAAATCCTGCGCCTGCTTGAAGCAGGCGTAAGGGTTGACGTAGCATGTTAGGCATAAGGGCACGCCGAGACTTGCTGGAGCTGCGACGCGACTCCAGCAATGCGTCACCTTTACGGCAGAAAATGAGTCACGCATCTGTCTATTCTTGCCCCGTTGCACCGTTGCCCCGTTGCACGGCACACACCTCTTGCGCCACCATGGATGCGCCGCATTTACAATGCGGCGCATTCATGGTGGCGCAAGAGGTGTCTGCCGTGACGCAAAATAACTGGTGCATCTCTGCTGATATGCAGGGATGCGACAGTTATTGTAAATCTGCTCCACAGTTTTTAAATATTTCTATACATTATATTTCCCTCTGACCTCCTCAACATGGTCATATCTCATTCCCCCTTTTCACCCCCATTAACTCCGCTCTAACCTCTAGCAAGTGTGTTTATTTAGTCTATTTAATGCTGCGGCTGACATCTACCAAGAGAGAGTGGAGTATTTGCCTTCCTTGTTCATATTAAAACTCTGACTCTATAACCTTTAGTCATATTTTAGAGAGGGATTCAACTAACCGATTCTACTTCAAGGCTACTTGCACTATCCTAGGCTAACCTTCCTGGTTCCTGGGCACATGGTCCAATCATACCCACTCTACCCATTGCTAAGATATGACTTGCAACCTGCCTTTATTGGCATTATAATGTAAAGGACATCAAGCCCTACCAACCCCAAACATCCAACTACCTTCAATCCTTTAACACCGGTAGCAATGTCTCACATGACTCTTCCTGATTCCTGGCCACTTGCTCCTAACCCTTAGAATTGTTTCGATATAACTCACAAACTGCTTTTATCAGCATTATAATATGAAGTAAGCCGTACCCTGCCAATAGGAAAAATCAACTGACACCCACTAATTTAATGTTGGCGTTAATGTCTAGATGCATTAGGACTTGGGCCCATCCTGTTTCTTCTTAGCATTGTGAAGATATTTCCTGTAACCTGCTTCCATCAGCACTAGAAGGCGAATGTACGCTGGGCTCTGCTATCTATGAAAAATCAAACAACCCTCATGCTCATCATTACTACCATGAGGCTTCTTTCGTATTTCTCATGCATTTCTTGCACAAGAACCTCTCAGGAGATAATGAAGTAGTAAACAAAGTAGGGCACCTTATATTATATTTGTGGAAATAGTTCATTGAAGAACCTTTGTTAAATGCTCAAATTTTAAAGATCTAGGTTTATTATACTATAAAATGTGAAAAACACATGAAACAAAACAAAAGTCAATAGTCAATTAAAATATTCTCTCAAGGTGCTCTTTTTAGTCTCATTGTGTTTGTAGAGTATTCTGACAATTGATTGTTCTTTACTTGCAGACTAGAACATTTTAGAAATGATTCACAAATGGGATGTCAACATACTTTTCAAAGTATTATTTGATGACCAGTATGAGGCTGAAAAACGTTAGTGTCTCTCAAGGTTCTCAGGGCAACTAAACATACAGGGGCAGATTTACAAGCCCTTTGCACCACTACTGCGTCACTTTTCCCATGTTAAAAGTGATGCAAAAGTGGCACAAGGGGCTTGTAAATCTGCCCCACAAACTTTAGAACGGTAACCACAACTAAGAATATTACAATATGATCAAAATAAAGTGTTGTTCTGTAATTTCCTTCTGTGTTTCACCCGGAGACCTAAGTTGCAATGTCTCCAGGTGAAACACCACGTTATATAGCTGGTAGTTCCCTTTACTTGTCCCATAAGGATTACAGGGGGCATTTTAAAAAAAAAACTATTAAATTCTGTATCAAAAGAGAAGTTAATTCCAATTAGGAATAACACTGCTTCCATCTATGGCTGTATACCTGGAATATAAGGCACATATTGGTGTGCTTGATTGTATGGCTGTGACAACTGTAGACTACAAAAATTATTAAGAAAATGGAACAGAAATAATTGTATCTGTGTATTACCACTGGGCTGTCATGGAATTACTGCAACAGTACAAGTTTTGAAGAAGAAGAATGACTTTTGAGGTCCCAATGGAGATACATATGGCTCTGAAATTAATTACCAATTAACACACAAGTTAATACAGTTTCAGTTTCAATCTTTATTTCAATCGGTTTTAGATCATAAAAGATGTACAAACATGTATTCAATAAAACAAACAGATAATATAGACCCAAAATCATTAAAAAGTCATTAAAAAGAAAGTGATAAATTCATACACTATACATTAGAATTACGATTCATTAAAACAGTTCATTTATCCCATTGTTTGCTCCTGTTTCAAAGTGCGGGTACGGATGTGCCACATCGCAGTCAAAGATTTAGCTACCGCGAACACAATGTGAGGTGAGAGGTCAGTTTTTAAAATCCTATAGGCAGGGAGATGTAGTTTAAAGCCCAGGTTTTTAAGGAGAGGGACGAGCCAGTACTTCCTAGGTCTTTGGTACGCCTTGCCGAAAAAGAGAATATGCAGGTCGTCTTCCCGATGGTGAGGGCAGGACGGGCACTGCTCACTGGATATGGACTGGGCCCAGTGAATAGTAAAGGACCTTATGGGGAGTGTGCTATAGCGCCATTGCATAAAAAGTTTCCTGGTGAAGACAGGTGAAATGTCATCTAGCACACATTCTAATAGATACAAATCTTTTAGTTTAATAAACGAGTCTGCCAGGGACCCCTCTCTTATTTTCCCCATTGTTAGTTTTAAGTTCAACTCATGAAAGTCCTTCACTAAAAGTTTCCGTGGGATCCTAGTGCATATGTTAGCTGGATCTAGCCATAGATCAGGTCTGCCTAGTGTCTCGCATGATTGCTTAATATACCTTAACCATGGTATTTTTCTTGATTTAGGCGAGGAAAGAATCTCTTGGAGCTCGTTCCTGTAATCAATAAGTTCAGGCGTGCTCCAAATGTGTCGCCAGAAAATAACTGGTCTTAGACCCAGTTCCTCCGATATAGGTCTTAGACCCAGATCGAGTCTCAGCGGAAAAAGCGGAGTGCTTGCAGGTAGCGCCGCCAACTGCCTAATAAAGTTATTTTCCGTGGTCTGGAGGTTTTGGGCAGGAATATGCCCCCATAATTCCCCTCCATATAAGACTGCACCTCTAGCCTGCATTTTATAAATTTCTAAGGCGGCACCTAGAGGTTTATAGGTCGATTTGTTTGCCATTCTAGAAATACCCCCCGTTAATTGGGCCAGTTTCATATTAGCCCTGGTCCGGTGTGTGTCCCACGTCATGTCCTGATTAATGGTTAAGCCCAAATATTCGAATGTAAAAACCCTCTCTAGTCTTAATTGGCCTATGAAGGGGTTAGGGCGTGTTGAGGGAGGGGGGTTGAGAATCATGAATTTAGTTTTTACCGCATTAATCTCAAGTCCCCACTCAACACAGAAGGCTGAGAAACCATTCAGGACTCTTTGGATTCCCATTGGGGATTTAGACAGCAGCAGGGTGTCGTCTGCAAACATAATAGCAGGCACCCTGCTGCCGTTTAACTTCGGGGCATCAATGTCGTCGATCCCGGTCAGGTGCGCGATTACCCCGTTGACAAAGAGGCAAAACAGGGTCGGTGCAAGCACGCAACCCTGTCTCACCCCTCTGTCAACGGGGAACCTGTCTGAGAGAACCCCGTTTCTACCACACCTGACACGTGCGAAATTTCCATGATGTAATCTTGACAGGATGGTCAGGATTTTAGGCGGGATACCCAGCTCCTTCAATACTGTCCATAGTCTGTTTCTAGGTACAAGATCGAAGGCGGCTCGCAAGTCCACGAATACCGCGTACAAGCTGCCGCCCTCGATGACCGCAGTCTTCCAATAAAGGAGATTCAGGCGGAATATCTGGTCCATAGTAGAGACCCCTCTTCTAAATCCCGCCTGGTAAGGGCTGAGAATGGTAAATTCATCTATCCAGTTTTGGAGGCGATCTAGTATATGCCTACCGAATAACTTCTGGGATACATCTATGAGGCTGATAGGCCTGTAGTTGGCTGGGAGCAGAGGTGACCCCTTCTTAAATATGGGGACAATCTCTGCGCCCAGCCAAGTTCTAGGAACCTCCATACCCCCGAGAACCGCATTGAATATCAGGACCAGTTAGGGAGCCCAAACATCAGACTCCTGTTTAAATAGGTCGCCCGGTAGGCCATCCAAACCGGGCGCCTTACCTGGTGCCAGCCCTGCGATAGCGGCTCGAACTTCCATCTCTGTGAAGGGATCACCCTCCACTGATGCGTTAGTATTGAGAGAAGTATCATTAATAAAATCATCAGGTAGCTTATAAAGGGACTGAAAGTGGGCCTGCCAGGTCTTGGCTGAGATATTAGGTTCTATTGCGGAAACTGGTTCTTCGGACCCTGTATTAACCAAGCGCCAAAATTTGCGAGAGTCCCTAGTGGCTAGAGTTCTAGCAAGATTTTCCCATTTTTCATGCTCCCATTCACTTTTAGCATTGGTAGTCAGGCACTTGTAAGCCCTTCTGCTTTCCTTGATTGCGGGCCTAACCGATCCATTTTTAATTAGAGCCAGGAGATCTGATTTAGCCTTCCGGCAAGCCTGATTGTACCAGCTGGGGCGGTCATAGTGCCGCCTCTTTCCTGTGGTGAAAAGGACTTCAGCCACAGACTCAACTAGATTCTCATGGGTGATCCAAAGCTCTTTATGTATGCCCTGGGAGGTAGGTAACTCCATTATCGTACAAACCTTTTTGAGGGTTGGTATGAGCCGGAGGTAGATTTCACGAACCTTCTCCGGGTTGGAGGCTAGCTTCTACAACTCTTTACCAGTTAACCGAGGTAAGTTGCAATTAGCTAAGTTACAAAATTCCAACTACAACACATTTAAGGGTTTAGGGTAGGTGATGCATAGGGGTGGTACGAGATTTTTAGTGCTCCTAGAAAGGTAGAATTTAGGGTTCACGGCTGGGTAGTGTATTGGGATAATAGTATGTTTAAGTGCTCATGAATGGTAACTGCGTGTGGTAGAAATGGGTTTTAGGGTTCCGGGTAGGTATTGTATAGGGGTAGTAAGGGGTTTTTATGGGTCAGGGATGGGTAATGTATAGAGGTAGAAAAGAGTTTTAGGGTTCATGGATGGGCAGTGTATAGGGGGGTTGAGAACTTGTAAGAGCTGTCTATGTTTCAGGGTTGGGCACAGTATTCAGGTGCATGGAATTAATAGGGTTCGGGGATGTGTAGTGAATAAAGGTAGAAATGAGTTTTTAGGAATCAAGGATGGGTAGTGCTTAAGGGTAGTAAAATATGGTTTTCTTTTGTAGGGAAGGATAGAGTGAGGGATAGTAAAGATATTCTAGGGTTTAGGAATGTGTAGTGTTCCTAGGTAGTGTGGATGTTTTTAATATATATGTATGTGTATGTGTGTATGTATATGTTTGTTATGCATGTACATGTCATATATTGAGCTGTTATGTAATGTGTGGTTGTGTTTTGTGTTGTATTTATAAAGGCATGGTTGTGAAAGAAAATGATTGGTGAGTGCAGTCTTTATTGTGCATACATGATAAGTGGGATAGATGGTGTTTGCATTTTTTGCTGTTGTCTATATTCATTCACACGTAGCCTGGATATAGGTAAATCTATTTAAGTATATGTACACACAAAGAAGCTACCCTGAAGGGAAGTGTCCAGGAGTTACAAGGTACTAGGTGGAGTACCGGGCATCTAAACAAACACCTTCACTTTTTTTAGATGCCTAGGTACTCCACCTAGTACCTTGTAACCCCTGTTCACTTTTCTTCAGGGTAGCTTCTTTGTGTGTACATTATTGGTTGGAGGCCAGCTCACCCTGAATACCCTGTAGCCTCTAGTTCCCTCCCCTGGGAAAACCCAGGGTGTTTTGAGTTTACATTGTATTCCATTGAATCCACAGTGAAATTTGACCATTATAAGTTATTTGGTCCACCATGCGAAAAATATTCTGACCTGCCATTTATAACTTCAAAACCACATGTGGAATTTGCGAGCCCTAGTCAAACATCAACCCCAATCCTTGTCAGGGTGAGGCACAAGCCAACCCTAAATTATTCTGTGCTCAACCCTCTGGTAGCTTGATAGAGAGCAGTCAGGCTTAATTTAGAGGCAATGTATAAAGTATATATACAACACTTCAAACAGTAATAAAGTGAAAACACCACACAAAAAGGATTCTATCTCAAGTAAGAAAAATAGAAGTAGTTTTAATAAATAAAACACAACCAGAATGACAATAATCCAATCAGTAGCACCGGAGATATGACATTTTAAATATTTTTGTGAAAATTACACCAAAAAGCACAACGAGCCAACTGTGGATATCCGGTCGAACCTGACTGGGACAAAGTCGGAAGTTTAGGTCAACCGCAATGGAGCATGGGCAGACTACAGGGACCCAGTTAGGCCTGCTGTACAAACTACCTCCAATCCTGGTTTGTAGGAGGGGTGCGAGGGTGTACATCGAAGATATGTTGTGCAACTGAAGCAATGAAATAGTTCCAAGTTACCACAGCCCGTGTAGGTAAGAGCAGTGGGGCTGGGTTGGGGGGAATTTAGCAGACGACCAAGAAGGTAAATAAAAAAAATAATACATTTTCTCTCATCCTCGTCTGTTGAAATCCCTACCACCCACCACTCTTACCTGCAGTGACCGCTGCTGGTTCTGAGGTGCCGGAAGGCTACGATGCAAGATGCCATCATCGTTTAGGATCCCATTGATGAGGGCTTGTGATGCGAAGTCCGACATCAAGGATGCGTGGAGCAGTCGGGCAATGCATCGGGTCCGAGGAGCTGCGAGGCTGCATAGAGGAGTTTTCTCACCTGTCACTCGCGCCGTCACTCTTTGTTTCACGAACACCAAGTGCACAAAGCCCCCTTGGGTTGCCACCACATTTTATGCCAACAGTGCTTCTACAACTGTCCTGTAAAAAATGTGTTTTTTTTATATATGATGCTACATGTACTTGCTAAAACTGATACCGAGAGTCTCTCTTTCTTTCGCGACCTTGTAGTGTCTTGTACATACACGTATATTTGCCTTTCTCATTAAATCTGATTGAAATATTGTTGCTTAAAATGCATAGAGGAGTACGGCATCATCAACGAGGCTGCCGTCAACAAGGGATGTGAGGGCCTGCACTGAGGATGTGCATGGAATTAATAGGGTTCGGGATGTGGCAATGCATCGGTTCTGTGGCAATGCATCTGTTCTGCCCGGGGTAGCACCACACAGCAGAGGGGATACATCAGTTCTGCTGGCTACACAGAGGCTGGCAGAGTATCTTAGGCCCACTTCCAAGGGTCCAGGAGTGGGCTGGCACCTCTTTGCATGGAAGACTCACAGATGGTAAAGTGCAGGTGCTGGGGTCAAGATTGATGGAGCCTTTTGTCCCGGAGGCTCAATTTAGGACGACAGCCAGCTAGCCCTTCGAATCACTTTGGTGGCCCTGGTTTTAACAGATGCAGGTCCAGTCCTCTCACCCAAACAAGAGGGCAGCAGGTCAGCACTGCAGGCCAGCAGTCGTACAAAGCAGAAGTCCAGCAGAGAGCCAGTCCTTTCAGCAGCACAGCAGTCCTTTCGCTTGGCAGAGTATTCACAGATGTGTATTGTAGAGTTGGGGTCTGTGGTACAGTATTTATACCCAGTGGCTACCTTGAAGTTCCGATGCTCCTAGAGGTTTTTACACACCTGAGGTGTCAGGCATCCCCTTCCTCCCAGTCCTGGCCCCAGCTAGTCTGGGGTCACAATAGACTGGTGACAAGCTCTTTGTGACTGTGCTCGGGCTGAGCCTTTGTGATGTGGAAATGTGGTCGTTTACAGATCCTCCCTTTCGTTTAGTCAGAGTGACCCTTCCTGCCAACACCTAGCTTCACTTTGTCATATTGTCTGGGAGCAATATACAAAGACCAACTGCCAGCCACACTTAGTCATGTGACCCCGGATCAGGCTGTGCGCACCAAATGGTTAGGACTAGAAACTGACAATTTTCTAAAAGTCGCATTTTCAGAATTGTGTTGAAAAATCCGGCATTACCGTTAAAGAGGGCTTTTATTTACTATTCTTTAGAGACCAAACACAACCTGTCCACCTGGTCTCAATTGAAAGTATTAGCTGGTTAAATGTAATAAGGTAACTCCAATGTTATCCTATAGGAGAGGTAGGCCTTGCAGTAGTAAAAAACTAGTTTCAGAGTGTTTTACTACCAAGAGATGTAAAGCTTAAAAGTGCATGCCCTACTTTTTAAATACAGTGCACCCTGCCCTTTGGGCTGTCTAGGACCTACCCTACGGGTGACTTAGATGCATTTAAAAACAAGGTTTGGACCTGGTAAAAGTATTATAATGCCAGGTGAAATTGGCAGCTTAAAACTGCACACACAGGCTGCAATGGCAGGCCTGAGACATGTTTAAAGGAGCTACTTAAGTGGCTGGCACAATCAGTGTTGCAGGCCCAGTAGTAGCATTTAATTTACAGGCCCGGTGAACAGGTAGAGCCATTTACTAGGGACTTAAAAAGAAAATGTAATATGTCAGTTGTGTATAAGCCAATTCTACCATGTTTTAAGGAGCGAACCCAAGCACTTTAGTACTGGTTAGAACTGGTAAAGTGCAAAAAAACCCAAAAGCAAAACAAAAATGGGATCGGGAAGCAGGACAGTGAAGGCAACAAGTTTGTGGATGACCCTGCAGAAAAAGTCACGTCAAACACAACCCCCCTCCATTCTAAAGCCAAGGTAGACGTATACATTCCCAGCTTAGGCGATAGAACATGGAAGAAGCCCCATTTATGCTGGGGCATTTGTCAGTTCTATGCCTCTCTGAACTCAGTTGGATCCCTCTATCTGTACTCTCCTAAGTCACTGGACTGCCACATGGGGAACACTTCTCCTCACCTGTGGACTCCATCTCTGAAGCACCTAACCTTAACTTGCCCACAGATGCACCCCAATAGGCAGACATTACCACCACGATCAACAAAGTGATGTGGCATATTCCACCACTTGAATCAGACATCTCTTCATAACCCAAGGAGAACTCTGCCCATAAGGACGTAATCAACAGAGGCCAATGACAACTGTCAGTGTCACGAGCCAGGCCCCAGGCCATCCAGGGTTCTCTGGCCTCTGAGGTTTCTCAGAGTGGGGGTTGGTAGCCCCAGGTATTTTGCACCCTACTTAAACTCTACCTCCATCTGGTACAAGGGTGGTATTCTGAGACTGGCCACTCAGTTCAGGGTCTGTACCATGAGAGTGAACAGGGGATGAGGTGAGTCCTCCCTCACCCAGCCCTTCCACTGAGCTCCCGTACCCTCCACTTGACGGTGGTACCCTAGAAAACTATACACTAACAGGTAGGGAAGGGTCCAAGGGATATTTACAGACCAGCGCGGATAAATCCCCAATCTACCAATACCAATACAAAAAAGATCCGCGGGTCTACATAAAATAAGGAAAAAACTGATAGGACTAAAAGGTAAAGAGCGACACACAAAAGTGCACAGAGCAGAAGAAGGGATCTAGACTGTAGAGAATCTCAATAATGAGAATAGATTCCCATCAGTCACTGAGGTGATGTGCTTCATCATCTGGGGATCTTATCTTAGCTGCATATTGGTGCAACCATAGAGCTAAACCTCCTTGTTGACATCCAGAAGATGCTCACAAACACATGAATCTAAAATTCAAAAAGCATGCCCTGGTGACCTTGCATAATTCTTAAATAGACTGCTCTAAATACCAGTTCACTTTAAAAAAATTCCAATATGGGTGATGTGTGAGAGTCTATTAAGGACATTTTGCAGAGATTTGTTTTTTGTTTCGCACAAAATCCATACAAAAACTTTATTTTACATCCAAACAGGAACTCTAATATGAGAAATGTGAGGTTGTCGAAGAGATAATTTGCAGTAAGATAAGTGAGCCACTGCTGTGTTACAATTTCGAAAACACACATCACTATCCCTGAATATTAGATGTAAAAACATTTAGAATTTGGATGTCTGTGTCTGTGTACTGTCAGTGACCTGGCCAAAGAGAGCATGTTCCGAATCGCGTCCCCCAAAATACTTTTGGCCCAGGGCCCCAAAAATCCAATGATGTCACTGAATGTAGGCCCTGCTTTCGTTTACAGACTAGCATTCAGAGAACATTTTCTCTCTGCAGTTCGTGTGTTTTTGTAACTATTCCCATATAACCACAGTATGTTGGCTCTTTCCTGGGAGTCAGTCAGGTTTGGAGGCGAGAGGAAAAAAAAGAGAATTATTCAGTGACGTCAATGCAGCCGTGACACTTGCTAGAGGTATGCGCTTTTCCTGCCAGAGAGGGGGAGAGACGGATTTTCTGAGTGTGTATATATTCAATCACATAAAAAGCCATTATGAATGTTTTCTAAATTCCCTGGACTGTTTCTGGGGTACGACACGCTTTTAGAGGGAAAGCGTTACTGCGGATCAAAACAGTTCCACCGTCGCCCAGCTGTGACACTGAGAAGGCTGATCTACCGAACATCAGTCTTTTTCCGTGTGGACTAACTAATTTTGGCATCACTGTTGATGCCAAAAAGAAAACATATGCAGTGTATTTCAATCAGCCTTTTATTATCTTGCGTGGAGTTGCTTTTCGATGTGGGTTCTTTGTCGGTTCAAGGTCATCTGTCAAGGTCATCTGTCAGGGGGCTGAAGGATGCGCACACACTAAAGCTCAAGTGCCACAAAAACCTCCTCAGTATTTTCAAAGTGTAGCAGCACACAGACTCCCAAATCTCAATTCTTCTTCGTCGTCTTTTATTCACAGACACAAACTTACAAACTCCTCCAGACAAAGTAAACTAAGGAATATTCCTAAGGCCATGGGTGCTTTCAAAAGTAGAGCATGCCTGCCTGTTGAAGGGCAAAGAGGCAGCCAAAGCCTATGGAATGCCTGTTGTAGGCACTAACATATCTACAGTATTAGACTACTGAATATATATAATTTACTCTTACTCGCTTTAGATCATTTTTTCAGGTTCAGGAGGATAAAAGAGTTTCTTTGCTAACAACCATATCTTTGGTACTGAGGGAGGCCATTTATTGACACTGAATGTTCAATCTCATGCCCAAATCACAGAGTTAAGGCACATTCTTGGATTGCTTCGGGGTAGGGTAATAATATCCACACGAGCTCTCCTATGAACACTGCGCGTTGTCCCACATTTGGGAATATCCACTGTCTTTGAAAAAATGATAATTCTTTGAAAGTTGAGGCTGGGCAAAAAGGTTTTGTCTTGCAACACAGCTGATCTTTTTAATGTCAGCTTCTTGCCCCTGGTTTCTGCTACAGTAAATTAGTTATATTTTTATTTAGGTTACAAGCCATAAAACTGTGTTCAAATACAATAAAATTGTGAAACAATATTTCTAGACGGTCATGTACATACAGCAATTTTAGATAACATATTGTTCACTGGTCTGCAAAACGTCTCCTAATTTTCTAGGCGACTATCAGCTGCGGCTCCTCTGCTATGGTGGAGAAAAGTCGCCCCACCCCCCACCAAAATGGCAGGTAAGGAAAAATATAACAACACACATTTTATTTTTCCTTTCCTAGCGAATATTGAGGGTAGGGCCTGATCGTGACAGGCACTGAGGGGAGTGGCAGTGAACTCCCTTCACTACGTCTGAAGATTTGGCCAGCTGCCTCATGCCGGCCAAACCTTCCTGCACAGTAAAAGCTTTCTAAACTCAGCTTGGTTGGACAGAGCAGGCACAGACTCACAGTCTGTCCTGGAGTGCAAATCCAGGGCGCTCACGCCAATCCTGAAGCTGCACTCATGCGTCAGAGCAGCTTCAGGATTGGCCGCAGGGCATTATGGCAGCCTGTGCCTTCCTGAACAGGTGAGGAGAAGCAGAAGAGTGCGACAGGGATTGCTGCAGGTAAGTAAAAAAAAGAAATGTCCCCCATGTACCCCATGACACCCATTCCCCTTCCCCCGGCCCTCTCCACCGCTCACCCAGCATTCCTGACACTTCTGGTGACTATCACATAACGTGATACTCAAAGCACCACATGTTATTTGTTGTAACTAGATAAAGCGCCGACCACTGGTTGTGAATTACCATGTTTTTTATCAGAAGATGGAGCCTTTGGACAATCGGGTGACATATATTGAGCGGAAGATGAAAAAGTGCATCTCTTTGTCGACCCCATTAGAACAACTGTAGCACTGTTACGTATGCTGAATGGAGGACCACAGTTAGAGGTAATTCATTTAAGAGGTAAAACACCAACCCTGAACTTAGAATATAGGACCTCTACCAGTGTGTTCTCAAGATCGTCCAAATAGAACTTGAGTTTGGGTACACATTTATGAGTTAGGAAATCTTTGGTCAGACTTCCTTGGGAGATGTTTCAAGACAACTTCTCCTGTAACCATAGTTTGTACCTGTATTAAACATCGAATTTGTTTTCAATTGGTTTAAACATCAGATGCTTTACAGATTATAATTGACTTGGGAGAGGACCTCAGGCGATGTTGACCTATCTGCCCGACAAGGCAGAGACATGCCTAAACCAACCAAAGGACTCTTCCCCGAAAACCCTAGCACATCATGAGAGACTACCTATAGTGACTTAACTCTGGCACTGGACAAACATGGTCTAAATCTAGCTAAAGAGGAATTGTGCATGATACTAAGGTCTAAAAGCAATGGAGATGCAGGGTAAAAGATATAAGGGATAAAACATACAACTGAATGTAGACTGCTAACTGTCTGGCGCTGACTGTGGTCCTCACAAGCTCTTGAACCCTATCAGGTGGGCCTAAAAGATCTCATGGTATCTGCATGTGAAGTTAAAATCTCCTGATTGAGGTCCATTAAGGCTCTTCTAAGGAATTTGGGATTGGTAAATTATTGGACATCACCAGAGGAGATGTGATCATTTTCTAGCACAAGGGTAAACTACATTTTTTGGGAGTTTATAGCCATAGAAACTGTGATTAGGTGCAAGGGAATGCTATCATTGGAATGTATAGACACCAAACCCTGCCAGGGGTATGAATCAACAACAAACAAAATTACTCCTCCTTTTGCATGAAAATTGTATTTTCAATTTAGATATATAAATCTTCATACTAACAAGTTAGGGGCCGATTCACAGAACTAATCTGAGATAAAATCCTTAACTTAATAGTTTTGTTATTCACAGAAGGTATTTAGTAATAGTAAAGTTAGGATTCCTAACTTTACTACTACTAAACTGAGATCAAATCCTAAACTTACTACTTTTGGTATTCACAAAAGTCATTTTGTAGTAGTAAAGTTAGGACTCCTAACTTTACTACTATTAAATGCCTTCTGCGAATACCAAAAGTAGTAAGTTTAGGATTTTATCGCAGATTAGTTCTATGAATCAGCCCCAAGTTAGTTAGTGAAGGAGAACTGAATTCAATGGTTGATGACATTTGCCCCGCATGCTTAGAGGTGCCCAAAACATTGACCTATATTCAACTTTTTTGCCCATATTATCATAGCTTACAGGCAAAGTGGATGGTCCCCCTCTGCATAACAGCGGTACAAGGCGGCATCTAGAAGCCCTTAAAATCCTTAATACTGGTACAAGCAGAGTAGTGGTCTTTTCTATGGCCAAACTCTGATGGCAGTTTGAATTAGACGCTCCAAGTGTATCCAAAGAAAATGACTAGCTGAAAAGCTTTATGCCCTGCAGTACGTTTTCTAGTGGTTGAAAACAACTGCCACATAGCCCGGGGGACTGCAAAATGACTAGTTTTCCTCCCCAGCTTACTGATTAATTCATGTTGTAACTGCACGGGCCATTTTATACAGAGACAATTTAATATATGCTGATACTGATTTCTATGGATCTTATAAACACTGCTTGAAATTTATGTGTTTTGTTAACTAATGAGTCGAATTGACCCAAGGTACTGGCCCTTTTATAACACATTTTTTGGGGACTTTGATAGATATATGATGCAAACTGCATGGACCACTTTACACAGAAACAATTTAATGTATGTTTTTTATTGTACTTCATTGGTTGAAATGAACTGGGACGATGGCCAGGGGGTTAGGAACCTTCTTGTTTTTCTCCCCAGTCCTTTGATTGATGCAAGTTGTAATTGCACGGGTCATTTTACATTGAGACAATTTAATGTTTGCTGATATCGTCTTTCTTGGACTGTAAGTGCAGGGGTCACTTTACACCAAGACAATCTAATTTATGTTGATGATGTCTTCCATGGACCTTTCTCACCAGCTCATTGATTGATGTAAGCTGTAAACGCATGGGTCACTTTACACAAGTCAATCTAATGTATGCTGCTACTGTTTTTTATGGACCTCATATGTTGTCGGATCTTCTTTAACCCATGAGTTGGATTGATTCAAGGTACAGGCTCCGGCCTGAATTATTTTAATACACCTTTACCCTGTAGCTAATGCGATTTGATCCTTATTCTTTTATGGGGTTGCATGCAGCCCCTTTATTGTACACTAGCAGCCCGTCCCAACGTTGTCCGGGTATGAATTGTTGCCGGCCAGTAGTATATTGTTTTGTAGGATATCGTTTTGATAGCATTTCTTATCTGTGACAGGCCTGTGAAATGCTCCGATTCATAGTGCACTGCTGATGCACTTAAGAGTGCGCGTTCAGTAGTGTGTGAGCTCGAGTTTCCCTACTTTATTTTTCCTTGCAATATTATATAGCGCGAACTCGACAACATGGCATGAGCACAATTTACATTACATAAGAACACATTCATTTGTGGTAGGCACGGGGAGGCAAAGCGATTTGCGTGGAATCACAGGATGTTGAGCTGATGCCGAGATTCGAACGTAGCTCCCGAGCTGTAAAGTTCGCAATTCTAGAACTTGTGGCGGGAGGTGTGTCTAAAGTGTATGTCGGTGCTGGCCATCAATGAGAGAGACCTGTGCATTTTTCAAATGGGTGGTGAAAAAATATGAGTATGTTGCTGGAGATGTGGGCCGCCGTGCCACCAATGTACTTACCGGGGAGGGTAAACACCCATTATTCCGCAACTTTCTTTCCGCATACCATCACTCCGCATACTTTCATTACGAAAGTACCATGACTCCGCAATGCCATTATACGCATGGCATTACATTTTATATGCTTTTACCACGCATACATTTACAACGAAATTCGTTGTAAATGCATGAATGGTAAACACATGTTTTTTTAATGTTTGGATAAGGTAAGTATGGGTATAGGGTATATGTTTTGGGGTACTGAGGTACATGTTTTGGGGTGTTTGGGTATTTTAAGGGTTCAGATATAGTTTTGGGTTATGGGGTACAGGGGTAGTTTTAGAGTTTAAGGATAGGTAATACGGTATGGGTTTTGGGGTACATGGGTATTTTTAGGGATCAGGGCTAGGTTTGGGTTTTGGGGTATAGGGGTATTTTTAGGGATCAGGGGTAGGTTTGGGTTTTGGGGTACAGGGGTATTTTAAGGGTTCAGGGCTAGGTTTGGGTTTTGGGGTACAGGGGTATTTTTAGGGTTCAGGGCTAGGTTTGGGTTTTGGGGAACAGTGGCATTTTAGGGTTCAGGGGTAGGTTTGGGTTTTGGGGTACAGGGTTATTTTTAGGGTTCAGGGGTAGGTTTGGGTTTTGGGGTACAGGGGTATTTTAAGGGTTCAGGGCTAGGTTTGGGTTTTGGGGTACAGGGGTATTTTAGGGTTCAGGGGTGGTTTTGGGGTACGGTGGTATTTTTAGGGTTCAGGGCTCGGTTTGGGTTTTGGGGTACCGGGGTATTTTTAGGGTTCAGGGGTATATTTGGGTTTTGAGATACAGGGGTATTTATAGGGTTCAGGGCTAGGTTTGGGTTTTGGGGTACAGGGGTATTTTTAGGGTTTAGGAATAGGTTTAGGTTTTGGGGTGCAGGGTATATTTATAGGGTTAAGATGAGTTAGTGTTTAAGGGTGTTGGGGTGTTTTAAGGCGTAAGGGTGGGTTATGATTATGGGGTGCAGGGGTATTTAAAGGGAGCAGGGTGGGATTAGCACACAATATGAGACATGGTATGAAGGGCAGAACATACCACACGCCTCCAGCGTTTGTCACGCCCCCAGCACACGCCCACAGCACAACGCAGACACGCCCACAAGGGACTACTTTGCTGGCACGGTTCATTTACCTTTTAAATGTATATGGTGGGTGTCTGCATAGCCTATGTCCTTCTGCTACAACTGCCCTTTCCAACGCTGTATTGGGTGTTGTGATTGGTGCTGTGGTTCCTGAGATTACCCGCCTCAAAGGTTTGGGCTCTCTCTTTATTATATTAGTATAAATATGTATGTGAGATTTATTTTTATTATGAGGTATGTATTTTATGCAAATTATTTATGTGTGCTGTACTTTTATGACCTTGGTGATCGAATTAAAGCTTTTTGATGATGATGATAAGGGATAAAGTACTCCCTGCTGTATAGTTAAAGGATATTGCAAGTCACGAAGGAGTTCCATAACCATATAGAGGAACGAGCCTGAAGGCCGAGTTCCATTATGAGGTTATGGAAGTCACAGGCCAGTTTAGTCTCCCGCTCCAATATTGGTTCAAGGGAGTATACTAAATACCAGGAACACACAGTCACTAGGAGCATCTGCTCAAAGGGGCACACTCCTTCACTCACTGAGGGTGGCACGCTTCATCATTAGGCCTTGCTCCTTGTTTGGCTGGTGCTGCAATGCCCAACAGGCCCCTCAAGTGGGCTCTTTGCCGGAGATATTTTTTTTACCATTTGGAGTCTGGACGTGTTGTTGAGCACCAGCAACTGAATTGGAAGATTGGTGTAGGGCGATTAAAATTGATTAGAGATACTCAACCGTTTTTTTTTATTAAAAAAATGAAAGATCTGTGTCAAGGTTAAAAACACAATATGAGAAAACAGGAAATAATGTTCCTAGTGTTCTCTTTTAAGTAGCCTTTCTTTGGTACAAAACACGTAAAGAGTTAAATTAGAAAGGAATTCTGGTTTGTTGAATTCTTTTCAGACTAAACAACATTGCACCAGATCACCTAATTTCTGCACACCGCAAAGACACCCCAAAGATGTAGTTTTTTTCAAAAGAAATGACAGACACTTTGTTCTTTGTGTTATGGGCTGCATTGCAAATTGAGGGACTTTGTGGCAGGACCAGCCTTTGCATTACAGAGGCCATCCCAAAACTCCCATCAAAGCTAAGGGCTTGATTTATATCTTAGTAGTATAAATACTCCCTCACAACAGAGATGGAGTATTTATATCACCAAGATAATGATCCGCCTGTCAAATTTAGATGTGGGTGGACTTGGGGTTTAATCACAGTGAAGACTACTCCTTCTCCGCAGTGATTAAACACCTCTGATGGCTCTGCGGAGTAAGGGCCTCTGAGGCAGACCTCTAATTCGACCCACCAAATTTAGATGGACTGTATTAAAACTCAGTTTTCACTGTCTGTCACTGCCAGAAAAGCCCAGGTGTTAAGAGGCAGTGAAAACGGCTAAATACTCTCCTCGTAATGGGAAAGGACTCCATGGCATGGGGAGTAATTTCTTTTTTACTTTAAAAAGAAAATCTTGGTTCAGAATTTCCTTTCTGAAAATAAAAAAGAAAACAGTTTGGTATGACAGAGCCCCTGCACCAAACGTTCAACAGCATTGACTGATACTGCTGTGACGCCCGTTCCTGACAGTGTGTTAAAATGACCACCAGCTTGATGGTCATTCCTAAATTTGGCCATTCACCAATGTATAAATTGGGCCCCTAGTTACTGCTACTGAAACATCAAGAATTAATGCTGTAAATTTTGAATAATATGTTTTATCCCTTTGATCTATATAATTTCTTTGTCAGAGTAACCCTTGCAGATGCGGCTGAGAGAGTGCCATGAGCTTCTTGGAAAACCCTACTGTTTCTCCAATGGATAAAACTGGCTATGGCCCCAATGCTAATCAGTTTTCTAGAGTTTAATGGGGGTCAGATCTCTTACCCAGGAGGTGCTAGGCAACTCTGATTTTGACTGTGTGTCCTAAATGTGTGCATACATTGTAGTTTTATGTGCAGTTAAAATACTTATAATTTTAAATTAAACAGCTTATTGAAAGTTGCCCTCATTAACTTCTATTGTCAGACTGTACTCTGAATGTCTAACCTCACAATATCTCCTAAATTAAGCCTTGATTGCTTGACCCCTCTAATTTGAGAGTCGAGTACAAAAAGGGGAGTACTTGATTAATTGGTGGCCCTGATCCTCCTTCACCTCTCCGCAGATTTCAGCACTGTATCCCACCACATACTCATCAAGAGACTGTACACATCGGGATCCAGGAAGGCACCCTCAGATAGTACACATTGTTCCTCACGGGACGAACTCAGAGAATCTGCCTACCTCTTTTCTCCTCAGTGCCCAAGTGCACCATCTGTGACGTCCCTCAAGGTTCGTCTCTCAGCCCCACCCTCTTCAACACCAAGATGATACCTCTAGCCGACGACATCAGAACCCACGACCTCAACATCATATCCTACACCGATGACACCCAGCTCATCCTCTCACACTCAGCAGACCCCACCACCAGGCCCCACCACCACAAGGACCAACTTCCGCAAGTGTATGAAGGATGTCACCGAATGGATGAAGACCAACATGTCTGAAACTCAACACTGACAAAACCAAAATGTTGATCTTCGGCAACAAGGTCTCCCACTTGAAACAACACCAGGTGGACCAACAAACTCAAACCCACATCAACAGACCACGCCCGCAATTTTGACATCATCCTGGATAGCAAGCTCACCCTAAAGTGACAGATCAAAAGAGTCTCCCGCTCTGCTTCCTCACCCTCCGCAAGCTCTGAAGAATCTTCAAATTTCTCCCCATCGGCACAAGGAAAACCATAACTCAAGCCCTAGTCACCAGCCAGCTGGACTACGCCAACCCACTGTACGCAGGAACCACCACCAAACTCATGAAAAGACTACAGACAATACAGAATTCAGTGGCCAGACTCATCCTCAACCAACACAAATGGACCCACACCACCCCAGTAAATGATGCACCACTATTTTCATTCTATGAAACATCCACCTTAGCTTCACATTTGCTTACTCTACCGAAATCCCAGCCTAATTTCTATGTGCTTGGCATCTGTATAGCCGGGATAGCTAGAGTATTATCTATTTGATGCTACCATCCCCAGTGACATGATCATATTTACAAGAAAGATGTGAAAAAGAGAACTGTTTTTAGGGAGATGTTATGCAGCAAAGAATCATCTGTTCATAGAAGGAACGGATAGGACCAGCACTGCAACCATTTTATCCATCACAAAACTAAGAGGATTCACATATTTTGTGTAGTGGAGACCTAAACCCCTACATGTACATTGACATGTCTCTTATTTCCACAGATAGGAGCCCCTTGGGACTAGAAATATGAAACCATTTGTCCAGTTGTCCTTATTGTTTATGACCTAGGCGGGTTTTAGAACCAGTGGATGTATGGCAATCCCACACAAAAAATTACGAAATACATGTCCTTCAAAGTATCCTAGTCTGAAATTCATGAAGAAAGCAATGCTCTAATGAATCAACAGAACGGAAGAATCAAAGAACATGATTTTGTTTAACTTCATCTCAGTTGCCTGGTTGCTATCCAAGCATCCACCTTAATTAACATTCAAAATGACCTCTTTGGAAGCTAAACAATATATATAAACAGCCCCAAACCATCATCGGTGTAGTTTCTAAACATATATATTATAAATGAATAAACCTTCTTTTTTGTGAGTGCTTTCCAATGGGATAAAGTTGAGGGCAATTTCCCAGGAGTAGTATGAGGCGATTGTGGTTATGAGAAAGTGAAAGCCAGAACACCTACACAATGGAGGAATGTGTTGTATTCCTCTGCTCTGTAAATTGTGAGATCGCATGGTGTCATTTATTTCACTATTAATGGGAACAATGGTCCTTAGATTTAAGGATTATTAACATTTCAATGGCATATAGACTCCAATCAGTACTATATCTGAGAGTTTTTCAGTACCCAGCCGGGCCTGACTTTTTATTCAAAAATAAATATAAATACAACGACCAAGCGAGAGGTCTGATTAAGGATCTGATAGGGTACAAGCCTGTACCTATCCAGAGCACACTCGAACAAGGTTCGGGGGTGGGAAATTGAGAAGAGAGAAAGGGTAAAGAATTTCAGGCAAAAAGAACATGGGAGCCAGTTGTCCCTTGCAACATTAATACTCTTTCAAAGCAAGTTCAGACAAACAATAACTGTAACAAAATTGACACAATAGACAGGTTACAGAATTGAAAAAAGTGTCGAAGGCGTTTCGATCCCCGGGCTCCTATTGAACTGGGATCATCATCAGGACTTTATAATGTTTTGCCTGTGAGTACTTTTGACATTAGCCTTTCGGAGCCTTGGTTACTCCGTTCCAATGAATCAAAAACGTGTATATTTCGGAGGGATTGGACGATGCCTCTATTCCTACTCGGTAGACAAATTATTGTCACCAATCTTGAAGGATTCTTCCATGCCGCAAAGTTGCGTGTCAGTTCAGGTCACACGGGGGTGGATTTCCAATTATTACCCACTCTTTAGCGTGCAGACGATGCTGCCTTGCTCCAGAATCGAGCAGAATTCAATCGGTGTGCTCAATGGCAGTGAGCTGACTCCTTAGGAGCACACCGATTGAATTCTGCTCGATTCTGGAGCAAGGCAGCATCGTCTGCACACTAAAGAGTGGGTAATAATTGGAAATCCACCCCCGTGTGACCTGAACTGACACGCAACTTTGCGGCATGGAAGAATCCTTCAAGATTGGTGACAATAATTTGTCTACCGAGTAGGAATAGAGGCATCGTCCAATCCCTCCGAAATATACACGTTTTTGATTCATTGGAACGGAGTAACCAAGGCTCCGAAAGGCTAATGTCAAAAGTACTCACAGGCAAAACATTATAAAGTCCTGATGATGATCCCAGTTCAATAGGAGCCCGGGGATCGAAACGCCGTCGACACTTTTTTCAATTCTGTAACCTGTCTATTGTGTCAATTTTGTTACAGTTATTGTTTGTCTGAACTTGCTTTGAAAGAGTATTAATGTTGCAAGGGACAACTGGCTCCCATGTTCTTTTTGCCTGAAATTCTTTACCCTTTCTCTCTTCTCAATTTCCCACCCCCGAACCTTGTTCGAGTGTGCTCTGGATAGGTACAGGCTTGTACCCTATCAGATCCTTAATCAGACCTCTCGCTTGGTCGTTGTATTTATATTTATTTTTGAATAAAAAGTCAGGCCCGGCTGGGTACTGAAAAACTCTCAGATATAGTACTGATTGGAGTCTATATGCCATTGAAATGTTAATAATCCTTAAATCTAAGGACCATTGTTCCCATTAATAGTAATTTGCCCAAGGTCCTTGATACTTTTTGGGTTCCCTTGTTTTTCTGTAAAGTCATTTATTTCACAGTAGGTGGCATGCTATATTGATGGATTATCAAAGTCGTGGCCTTTGTCCTCCCCGCAGATGACCACCTACAATATTTAGAGACCCCTGAATATCTTCAGGGGATGTCTATGGGAAAGTGTATCTACTGAAGTTGGAATGCACTTTCATCAGTGCTGAATTTAGAGGGATAGGTTTCTTTACACCTATTCAGCATTTTTTAAAATCTTTTACAAAAAGCTCCCAAATGAAAATCATAGTTTGTTTAAAAAAAAGCAAAAAAGGTTTTTCCAAGTGTGTGGGGGACATTGTTTCATTACCCTGCCTTGGACCACCATTCACTGTTCATTGTTCTCCAGATGGGCAATGATAATATATGCAGAATATTTTTAGACTATTCATTCATTCAAACTTTTTTTTGGCTTTTATAAACCATAAAAGTTAATAGATTTAGTTAGCACACGTGTGAGATATGTACAAATTAAATTCCTTATAAAACTGGATGGAAAAAAATGTAATACATTTTAGAACCAGATAAACCAGAGTCAATTGATAAAAAAAATCAAAAAATAAAAATTGATTGCTTTATTAGTCCACTGCACAAAGTGCCAGAATCGGTTGCCATAAAAACAAAGGACCTAACTTTGACTACCTATAAAAACCCTAAGGTCTAAAACCATAGGCACTATCTACCCCTTATCTTGGAAACCTTTTCCTAACACACCATATAGAAAACAGAAATCTGGTTATGGCAAAAACTATTGCGTGGTGAGGATCGTATTTCAGTATTTTAAGGGGCTTCAGATGGTTGGAGATCCCTAGATTCCTACACATCTGTACTATCCATGTTTGTCTTTGTCTTTTATATATAGGACAGAAAAAGTGCATGGACATCAGTTTCTTTTGCTGCTTCACATGACGGACATTTCTGATCACATTCCCTTGACCAGGCACTAGTGAAAGTGCGCAGGGGAAGTAAACCATGTCTAAACTGCAAATACAGTTTCCTGGCTAGAACTGGCTGGATCTCATCTCATGTCAAGTCAAGTCAAATAACACTTTATTCGATTAATTAAAATCATAAAAGCAATGACGATAATACATTTCATGTAGAAAGGTCTCATAACTATAGACCTCTTTAATCTGTTAAAAATTCTTAGCTAAGATGCGCTGGGTTGAACTCATCAAAAGAGAAGAACGTCAGGAACACATTGAACAGTTCCCAAGAGAGATTGCTAGAGGGTCTTCCCATAGGGATGCTAGTCCTATGCTTATCAGAGTATCCCTAAAAAAAATCTGCCAAAATAAAAATTGTAGTTTGTTTTTGAAAGGCAAGAAAAGGTTTCTCTTGGAAGAAAGTGTGTGGGGGACATTATTTCATTCCTGTGCCTTACACCACCATTTATTGTTCACCGTTCTTCAGATGGGCAGTGATGATGTATATGGAATATTTTTATGCCTATTCTAAAATGGATCTCAGGTTACAAGAATTTCTGTTCTTGTGTCAGATCCTTTAAAGTCACTGTCTCTAATTTATGGAAATAACACACCCACAACTAGAGGTAGCGTACACCTGTTCCATTTGGTTGGATGCAGAGATTCTCTCCTTTAATGTAAGCCTTCAACAGCAAAATCCTGCTGACTGAAACATGAGACTCTATATTTTGCTATAGCTCTCAGCTCTCAGGAACTCATGGAAGTGCACCCCCGGCTGAAGTACACAGCTCTTATGGAGAAATGGGTGCAAATCCTCACTGTCTCAACGTGCAAGAGCGTGCAAACTAAGGATCTTTCCCCCACCTCTAGTGAGCAAACTAAGATGCTGAGTTATGAGGTCATCAGTGTCACTTTCAAAAAGTATATTGTTACTTCTTATATTCATTGCCTCTCGTGTGCTTCAGTGCGGTGCTTCTACGTGGACGAAAACATCCTCTATAATTATGCACCAACAAATAAAAAATACAAAATTCAATGATGTAGCAGAATGGTGTTAGATGGATGGTGAACTGAGATCAGGGAGTGCCCAAGAAAATAGGAGGTAGCTCGCGCTCCACTTCCTTTTCTCCCCAAAATGTATGCAAAATAATACAGATGACAAAAGTTGTGGTGTTATAGATCACGGATTAGGCGCATTGAATTTGCCTGCATTGTCCTCAATGACAGTCACAATCCCAGGATTAATCTTGTGAAGATCCAGCCCTAAAGCGCATAATTTTGGGGATGATGGGATGAGGACAGGAAGTGATCTGTACTCTTGTAATTTATCCTGAACAACCTGCAGCAGGACCTTGTAAGCGGAGAACAGCTTTCGGATTGCTTACACTACGACCTCTTCCAAGGAAGAGATTCTGCCCTCTTTGATAAACAGGAAACCTGGGCTGATTGCCTGGCCTGTTTTTTTCTGTCATGGAAACCATCCAACACTCCCTCCAAGTGCAACACGAGGAAAAAAAAATATTCAAAGGAGTGAGATGTCCTGTCGACAAAAACAAGATTGTAGGTGCAGGCGGGGAATTCATCTTGTGAGATTTTAGGTAGCAGCAACATCCGTCAATGCTGAAACTGGCATCGCACGTATTAGAGAAGATGGAAAATGTGATTACAGAATTATCTGGTCTGTTTCACTGGCATTTCTTCGCCTTCCAGCACACGTTTTTCAAAAGGCCTGGGTGGTGCAGCCTTAGCGTGTGAGTGGTGGTTCCTGGCGATGCTAGGTCCTGTAATCTGCATCTCTGCTCTATCCCGCCTCCGTTTTATTTTGCATCAGACCGTACTGCAGGTGTTAGTGGGTGTAAGCACCAACGTTTTGCAACAGATACGCGAGTCAATCTCAAAGATTCTCATTTATTAGAGGTAGCCTTTTTTTTCAAACCTTAAATTGCTCGTCATTTATTATATAAACGAACGTGTGCACTCCAGATATAAACATGTAAGCCTAAAGAACTTTTATAGATCCAATGGTTTTAAATTACTGCTGCTATTGGGGAAAGGATGTGGCTAATGTACCCCTCTTAAATTAGAGTATCAATAGTACCACTGTATAATTATTTTAAAGCTATTTTAATTATTTAATTGTGTATATAATATTGGAAACGTTGATGCTATTAGGGGAGAAGGTGGATACCAGACCCTTTTAACATATGTATTAAGCTAAGCTAGTTTAAGATATTGTATGGTTTTATTTGCTAACGAGATCTTTTTGTGTTTAAAGACTACGGTCTAAATAAACAGAGTTCTCTCTCTCTCTCTCTCAAACCCAACCCGGATGCATTAGCACTACAGGTGAACATAAAAAGAAGTAAAGAAGTAAACATTTGAAAATCCGCCCGCTTCATCTCACAGCTTGCGCTGCACAAAGGCTGTGTGAATTAAACTAAAGAAAATGTAAAGTATTATTATTGCGGATCACTGCGAAGGTCAAGAGGTCAAGGATTTCTCCCGGGGAGAAGGTGATGTCTTTTTGGAGAGGTGTATTAATGCATACAGGAAAGAGAGAAAGTTGGAGGATGTCCCTCTAGGTTGTGGTGTCACAATGGATGTGGGATACCCCATTCCTCTGCTTGACCGGGGGTCCATTAAGAGTCCAGCGGTATTTGAGGTTTTACTACTGAACCCCTATAAATGCTGATACTGCATGGTACAGTATTTTGCAAGTGTGATATTATGACATAATTCCGAGTTCCTGACCCACACTCCTTTTCGTTCCAGAATCAGATTCCTCTGTGACCTCCCAAGTTGCCCTGTATTCCCACACGTCCCTCAATGTGTTTATGAGTTGGTGGAGATAACGTTTTCTCTGGGAGAGCCTCATTCCAATGTTGGTAAGCCACTCACTTGGTCCTAATGAGTGCTTGAGGATTCTTGTGGGATAGTCCCTTGTGCATATACCTTCCTTCTAGCCACCATGGTCTCACTCTGTGAAACCCAACTGAGCTACCCGACCGCCATCCATGCCAACTTGCGAAAAAGGTGTTCGTCGACATAATCCAGTGACTCATCAACCCATTCCACATGAATGAGTAGGGAATTGTGTTCACCCAAAAACCAGTGAACAAGCATCACCATGCACAATAACCTTGGACCCATGATATATTCATGAGACTCCACACTTGATTATTTATTGAACTAGTCAGTAAACATTCTGTCCTAGTCTTTCGACCATGATAACATTTGAATAATTCTGGGTCGTCCCTCCTAGCAGAGTGGGATGCTTTTAAAGTGGTTGTGCATGGCACTTGCATCTCTGAATTAGTGGGGCTTCGAAAAACACTCTTATCAGAAGTTTTGTCCTCTGAGAAAGAGCTGAGAGCCCTTGAACGACATATACCGGGACACCCTGAATTAAAACCCAAACACTTGTGGCTCGGGAAAAGGTTGCAGAGCAAGTGGAGCGGTTAAAATGCTTTGACTATAAGCAATATATGATACAGGCACATCTAAAGAAAATATCACAAGATCATTGTTGGCTTGGCTGGTGAATCTGTCCAAGCGGAGCTCACCACTGCTGATGGTTCTAAGCTATTTAGACAAGATGCCATTAACCAGGAATTTTATGAATACTATTCTTCTCTGTATCGTAGTATGGCTGATTGCTCACAGGCAGATGTTGCAACCTTCCTGCCACCCTTGCAATTTCCCACTATGTCCCCTGAAGAGGCTGGGGGCTTGGGAGGGGATATGACTCTCACAGAGAAACGAGCTGCCATAAAGTCCATGGCTCGGAATAAGACATCAGGGATGGATGTACTGCGGGTTGTGTTTATCTCCACCTATGTGGATATGCTTGCCCTCAGGTTAGTCAACCTTTACAAAACTGCCAAGGCTACAGGTTTGCTCTCTTCTTATACTAGGGAGGCTTTGAGAGTGCCACAATTGAAGCCAGGGAATTCAGCATGCAATAAGAAGGCCTATAGACCATTATCTATGCGGAACTTAGATTATAAAATACTGAGCAAGATCCTGACTACCCAGCTCCTGCCCCACATGTCTACTCTGGTCTATGCCAATCAGGCGGGATTCATTCCAGGCCGAAATAAGGCACTCAATATCCGTAGACTCCTCATACTATTAGAAGCAGACTCCTACAATAAAGCACATGCGGTGATCTTTGCGGTGGACATCGAAAAAGCTTCCGATAGTCTAGAGTGGAGCTTCTCGGCCTAGGGAAGGGTTTTGTAAATTGGACCAGTTTACTGTATTCTGCTCCCTCGACCAAAGTGAAGATGTGTCACATCATATTGGAGAGTTACACAGTGGATCACCGCACTAGGCATGGCTGCCCCCTGTTACCACTGCTTTTCATCCTGGATATGGATCCGTTGGCTTGTCATGCCAGAGCTGGCAATGCTTATGAGGGTATGAAGATTGGAAACCATATTCATCATATTGCTTTATATGCAGATTATCTCTTACTCTCTCTCCGAGATGCCGTGGAGGCCCTTATGAGTGCTCGGGACTTATTGGAGTGCTTTGGCTTTTGTTCTGGGCTACGCATTAATTAGCAAAAATCTTACATCTTCCCCAAATCTGCCAGAGGACATGTGTATCCTCCAGTTGGAATCCATAAGTTTGCCCTATCTGGGGGTACAGATTTACTGGAAGGGAACGGTAGGGAAAGTGGAGCAGGCCGTTCAAGCACTTCACTCTAGTAGTAGTTTTTGGAAATCGATTTCCCTGTGGGTGGCAGGCTGTGTGGCTTTACTGAAGATGATAGCCCTTCCCCGGGATTATCACAGTCTTACTCTGGGGCACATGGTGACAATGAGTGCCGTTGTCCACGATCCTGCAAGCTAGAGGTGTGGGTGGTCAGGGTGTTCCTGAATTTGAAGCATACTAATTGGTGGCGCAATTACAATGGCTCGCACAGTGGATTTCTGGCAGACTTACCCCTAGGAGGGAGATGAGACATCTCCCTCGTTTGATCAGAGTGCTTTTCCAGCTTCCCTGTCCGGGGCGGACTGACCACATTGAATTTCAAGTGATGTGCCGTTGTTGGTCTCGAAGTAAAAGAGGGCAAGGATACGACTTCCTTACTCCCCAGCTATTACCTTGAAATCCTTGGAGGCACTACCACATGGGGGAGATTCTAGAATATTAATGGTTTGGATGGAGGTGGGTGCATTGATACTTGGGTCCCTGCTTGAGTATGGCGTACTACTTCCATTCAAAGACTGTGACAGCGGTCATTCGCATACATTGGTTTGGGGGCGCATTGTAACCATCCCTTATCAAAAGCTGCCAATACTTAGTTACATTATCGGGGACCTATAAGGCCATCATTGTCTCTATATAACAATTCAGGGTAAGGTGCTCCTACCCCTAGCGGCCTTTGGAGGACTGTGGGAGGGTGAGCTGGGGATCCCCAACCTGGAGGATGTCTGGGATCGATTCTACAATGCATGCCTAATGCTTCTAGGAATACCAGGAATAAACGTATTAATTTTCATAGTGCTTTAGAGTGCATATATTATACCTGGAAGGATTGCCAGACACTTTGTTGAAGAGGGAAAGAAATGCCTGAGATGTGGAGAGGTTTGGGCTGCATTTCAATATATGTTTTTGGCATATCTGAAGCTAGGGCATTATTGGTAGCATTCACTCTAGACAGTCACACAAAGGGAGCTGAGGTGTGCCCTCCATATCTTGATTGCCCATCACCAGGCTGATGAGTCTTGCTAAGCTACAGTAGTGGGAGGAGTTGTCACTGACACCTGAATAGGGCTGTGCAAGTCCTCTCACGATGCTGTCTCCTCCCCCTGTAATGTATCCAGTGGCGGTTTCTATGCACCAGCGTCGGGGCTCCGCCCCCTTTATTTCCACAGCAAAGCAAACATTATCATTATAATGTTAAATCCGTTTTTTTAATTTAAAAAATCACCCTTATAAGTTTATAGCACAAGGGAGTGGCACTGCCTGCTCCACTCTCCTACACCAGCATTGTTGCTGTGCTCAGCGTTAGCAATGAAGGCACGTCACGTGACTGGTGACGAGACGAACACAGCGTTTTAACTACTCTCCTGGGAATGCCGAAAGTCCAAGTATTTGCCGGGCTGACAATCTCTCGGCCCTGAGGCCTGTGAGGTCATCAGCTCGGCAAAGACCTTGCATTCACGCCCAGTCTTCACCTCCTGATGGCGTGGAGGTTAAGTCAGACCCGGGCATTTTGAATTGAAGCCCCGTATCTCTAAGCCTCCAATCAGGGAGTGGAGAGAGCACTGTCACCCCGCCCTTTCCCAACTTGTTACAGGTTGGGAAAGGATGCTGCAGCCTGGCAGGCGGGAAGGCAATAAATCGAGACTGCGCAGACTCCGAGTAGCTTCTGAGTCAGTGAGTGCTTTCATTAATGAGGGTTCGGTCATGGGTGTCGTGCCATTTAATCAAATGAGCATGCTGTGTGTCTGTTCGGACAAACAAATGATTTGTGAAGTGCCTGCAGCTAGAGAGAGTGAAAGCACTGCAGGTTCCTGCCTTCGTGAAGCCTGTGAAGGAATCGGGCCCGAAAGCACTGCAGGACAGACAGTTCCATCTTGTCGTCATGATGCATGTGAAGAAGTCGGGCCGGTGCACAGAAGTTCACCAAGTAAGAACTGCAAAAAGAAATTGACAGCTGCCAGGCCCAGGCCCATCTTGTTGGTTGTAATTGGGCCATCAATTGTACGTGGGGGTGTACTACAGCAGGCTTTGGGAGGTGGTGGGGCACTTAAAATTATGGGACCCCCATAAGCAAGGGTATATTATTGAAAAGTCAATTTGTCAGAAGCACAGCGCCATCACTATTTTAAAACATATCTTGTCCTGTTTAAATGAGTTACAATTTACAGTGGTACTAATATAAGCTGGCACACATGCTGTTAATGAGAAAATTGGGATTATAAGAGTGCAACATTACTTGATAATGTTTGCTCAAAAAAATGTTTTACAAGTTTCTTTTGATGGAATAAAAATGTGTTTTTGTAAGCGCCATAGGAGAAACTCTGTGGACCAGAGTATTTAGCAAAATATGCAGTGCAATTGTTATGAAAATTGCATCCGCCTTTTAACATGCATGCACCTACTTTTCACTCACTACCCTCAACTTTGTTCATTTCAAATCGCAAAAGGCATCATAGCTGCCAAGCTCCGAGACTGCTTATGTATGGCACTTAACCACAAGTTGAGGAAACTAGTTATGCATATGTAATGTGAAAAATGTCAGAAATGATTCTAATACACCTTCAGCTATTTTTACTTTTTTAGCCAATAGCAAAGTTGCATTCTGGGATTTTTAGTTTTGTTCTTGGAGATTTCTGGAAGACAAAGAAGTAGATTGGATTGAAACTTACATGTATGCCAGCCGCCTGGATATTTTTTTTTTTACCTTACGTCCAGGTAGGTATGTAGGGGGTAGTAAAGCATTGTTTTTTTCTGACATACTCAGTTAATTAGGTGACAACTGCTGGGGGCATGTATAGTCTGTCAATCAACCCTTGCTGGTCTTGTGCTCAAACTTAAAAAGGCTACTTCTGCTGTGCACATTAGCATTTGCTAATTCTTTTTTGTTATTCACTATAAAATTATGCGTGCATAGTTCCTCTCTCATGGCTTTGTGTTGAGATTCGTATTACAAAAGCTACTATTTCAGCAGCAGGATGAGAAATAGATTATGTACTCTAAGGTCATTTGATAAAGGAGTAAACATTTCTAGGAAAGCTATTCCTTTTTGCTCTTTTTATTTAAACAAATTGAACTGAAAAATGCAGCTTTTTATCCCACTTTTGATATATATGATTTGCACAGGAAACAGCCAATAACCTCCTCAAAAACTGCCGTGCCATTCCTATACACACCAAGCCCAGCCCCACCACTCACAAATCTCACCAGCCGCCGCTGAATGTATCTGGAGCCAGGTCAGACAAAGGCAGGATCTTGTGCCCTACAAAGACTTTCCTTTGAAGTTTGCCAACTTCAAAGGCAGAAACTGGCATAAGTATTAGAGCTGTGACCCCACATTTTAGAACACTTTAGGACTAAGAGGAGATTCTGCCATGAAGAAGCGCTGTAGGAGCTGTAGGAGGGGAACTGCCACTCTGCTTGATGCTGTGTTGTGGGGGCCTGCTGCTTGATGCTTCTGTCTTGGACAGTGAAAGGACTGTACTTTGCTTTCTTCAATCTGCTTGCCAAGGTTTTCCAAGGGCTTGTTTATGCTTGCCTCCTGTTGGAAGTCTGAGGGACATCAAAGACTTCATCCACATCTTTCTGCCAGCACTGGGGCTCTTCTGCTGTGAGACCTGCATTGCTAAGTCCTGGGCCACTGGAACTGAGTAGTTGTACTGAAGTACCGGGTTATTTAAGACCCGGTGGCGCCAGGGGCATGCCCAAAGTCTTCGGGTATCACCTGTCTTAGAATACAGAGACACGGGACTCTTCTTGGTGGTGTCAAAGATCAAATTTATTGGCTGCAGCCAGTAACAGAAGTCCTAGAAGTCATCACGGTATGGGTTCTCAGGAGACTGCTCAATTTTACAAAGCAAGTCATCCCTTTTTATGCCAAAAATCACATTCCAGACAAATACCTTACATTTACAAACTGTCCAATCACATGTATCCACACCAAAAGTATTGCATGACGGTAAAACCCACTTTTCAGTTACCCGGCCCATGATCAATCATTGGTCAAACCCAACATTCTTCTTAAGACAGGTCGAACGAACCCATAATAAAAAAGGGCACATCCCCATCGTAAACAGACCATAAAGAAAGGAGCAGAAACAGGTGTGAGTAGGATAAGGCATATTTGTGTGCAATAAAAGGTTTACGATGTCCTGTGCTCTGATCCTTAATCTTGATCAGCTAAAGGGCAGGAACTGGTTTAACAAGGTCGACTTCAGGCAACAGGGTCAGTTTGCTCAGGTCATTCAGAAGTCAGCACGAACTGGAGGTACATCTACTTAAAGGACTTGTTCAGCCACAGTCATCGGCCTATGTGAGGGCAACCACAAAATGGCTACCATACACAAAATGGAACCCAAGGGTTCAGAACGAAATCCCTAAATACGTAGTGAATCCATCAGACTAACATGACGAAAACACTCATACTTGCCGCACTAACTAGTTATGGTTCGCTAATATCAAATTCATAACGAAACCATGACCTTTATGGAACGGGTTCAGAATTCACGGAACCTCAGACCCTCCTTTTGCCCTTACATAGGCAATAACCTACACTCACTTCAATCTGAGTCCAGGTCTATATTCATCAGATCATCAAGATGTTGCTGGAGCATAATCCTATTACTTAGTACCTCTGTTGGGACAGGTCTCCTTGCACATGTAGTAGCACAGAGGCCACATATAGCAGGAGCGCACTGCACACAAAGACAGAACAGGAAAAGAATCGCTAAAGCCATCCCAATGATCATCAGAATCTTCCATCCCCAGGTCGATAACAGTTCCCAAAACCATCCAATCAACTACCAATCTCCTTTGTCCACATGTATAGACTCGGAGATCTTATGTAACCTGGAAATGGCCTCGTAAACTGTCGGAGCAATATCTGGGACAAAAATGCAGCAACTCGATTGGATCACTTTACATACTCCACCTCGATCTGCGAGTATGACGTCTAAAACCTTACGATTTTGTAACGTCATAAGGCGATCCGCTTGAAGCTCAGCTGTCAGATTTCTAAGGGCACCAGCAGTTTCGTTTATGGTGGATTCAACCACTCTCGTCAACTGTCGTAAACCTCTACTGTTAGCCATAGATCCCCAAAACGGTAAGAAACCCTTGAAGAAGTCTCCCACTTCTTGTCCAGCAGTATCTACCTGATCGAAGACACCTCTAACAACTCTCGTCTTGTGGTAATCTGAAGCAACAGTATACGTAGGAGGCAACAAGTATCCAACATAACACGTTCCCGAAAAATCAGGGGGCAACCATGTATATGCTCTGTTGTAACAAACAAAATATGTGCCCTTAGCTGCCAAAAACGGCGGGGAAGATTGAGACGTAAAAACGTACGTCTGAGTACAAACACTCTTCCCCAGCTGAGCTTTCGGATTTTTGCCAATACCTTGCAGACAAAATTGACCTCGGTGGGGTACGACCCAAATCGGAGGTGACCTCTTTCGTTTCTGCCTTTCACTCAGACTAACACTGTAACCAGTCGTGTTCCATCCAACATAAGCTGCTAACTCTTCCTTAGGAATAGTCCTATACGTGTCGATATCTCTGCTCATATTCATAACTCCCTTCACCAAAGCTTGATTACTTAAGTTATCTCTCATGGAATGTAGAGGATAAACTTCCAGGGCGTAAATGAACATAGTCTGAAAAGCCCATATCGACCCATTCTGACTAAACGGTAAAATCAGATAAGGAACAACTCTACCTGTAGTATGTGGCATAAGACCACACACCCAGCAATTAGTAATGTTCACTACCAACTGATGCTGGTGTAGTAGCTGTATGAATGTGTTATGTACAAATTCTGACCTTCTAATCTGCTCGTGTTCAGGTAGGACATGAAAAGAATGCACAGAAGTAGCAGTAGAAAAAGACATAGGCTGGGAGGTGGGTGCAGAAGTCAATTGGTTAACTAAAACAATCCCACCCGCCAATGCTAACGTCATGCTTAAAAACATCAGGACACATGTTATCAGAAAACATTTGCTGTACATTAATTTACACAGTTTCATTTTAGAGTTCTTTCTCTCAGCAGCTCTCTCTGTCCCAGGAAACTCCATCCTCTAACCGTGCTGTTCGCGGCAGTTGGTTCTTCCGTGCTAAGGAATGCGTCTGTCAGTCCAGGGAACGCCCTGAAACCAACCAGAACCGTCGACCTTGTGTCTATGGCCTGCAATCCCAAGTCTTTATACCGCGACCCTACAGCTGAGCTCGGATGGCAGCTCGAAAAAGAAAAATAGGCCAAAACAGTTTCTTGGATGAGAGAGTGCAGTTCTCCAAAAGCAAAAGGAGGAAAAAAATTCAACTTTAATTGTCAATTGTTTCTCGGTCGTAAATTATAACGGCCTTTACCAGGCACTGTGCGATCACGAAACAAAAGTTCAGGCTCAGTAGTGTCTAATCTTTGAGACACAGGCACAGCTTCTTGAAGGACATCTTCATTTTCTTTCTCGGAGCCTCTCCACACCAACTCAGCGTCGCTAAATGGTGCAAACTTCGGCACCCTTTCAGTCTCTGAATCTGCAATACCTTCACAGACCCACTGGTCGTAAATGTAAATGTAAATGTAAATGTAGGTGTACTTATATAGCGCAAACCTGTCACCCAAAGGGCATCCTGGCGCTTGCTTAGGGAACCCGTCCTGGTATTCCCCTGTGAGAAACCCCGGCAGGGTGTCCACAAGGTGAAAGCCAGGCATCCCGCCGCGAGGGGCCGTAGTGGAGATTAAGCAAGCTATTGCCCAGAGTTGCAGAGTGTGACCCCGTGATTCGAGTAGGCACCAGAGCGAGAATTATCGAGTCCGTGGAATTTTTGAGCCCGAGACCCGCCGAGGCGGGGAATCGAACCCTGGTCCACGGTCGATCTCAGCTTCCGGGTCTGCCGCCTCTAACCACTGAGCCACGCTTCTCCACTACGGCAGAGGCAACGACGCCCTCTCACAATGTACGCCGTGGATCCAGTTCTTTTTCCTGAAAACTTTTTTTCCTGAAAACTTTCACTGAAGTCCTTGTGGACAGGAGCACTTGGTGGGGGCCGGTCCAGCGGGGCTGCTCGTTTTTGGTCCGCTGAAAATTCCTCACTAGGACCCAGTCACCGGGATTGATGGTGTGACCTGGATCCACAGATGCTGGTGGCAAGTTATCATGAACCTGTTAATGCAAGACACGCAATTTAGCTGTCAAATCATACAAATAGTCCACCAACACAGGATATTCGATGTCACTAAGCTTCACTGGCCTCGGTACTCCCCACACATTCGCCGGACGGCCAAAAACAATTTCATAAGGACTAAGGCCAATCCGGGAATGCACTGCAGTTCTAGTTGACAAAAGTGCCAACGGCAAAGCATCTGGCCATTGGAGACCAGAACTCGCCTGAATTTTGGCTAACTTTAGCCATCGTAACATTCCACTAGTCCAGCTGATTGGGGGTGATTTGCAGCGTGAAATTTCTGTCGTATTCCCAACCCTTCACACACTCTCTTCATAACCTTCCCCACGAATTCACTCCCATTATCACTCCACACCATCCTTGGCAACCCAAACCTAGGGAAATATTCTTTGAGCAAGACTTTGGCTGTGGACGAGGCAGTATTGTCTTTTAGGGGGTATGCCTCTACCCATCTAGAAAAGGCACGAACAACTACAAGGACATATTTCAGGTTGTTACACCTTTCCATGTGGATAAAATCCAATTGCAGAACCTCAAACGGATACGTCGGAGGCGCAAAATGACCAGCTGGAGTTGGAGTTCCCTTGCCAGGATTATACATCAAACACACCATGCAATTCTTGACCACATTCTCCGCACATTTGGGAATTCCAGCATTCTGCCATACTGGAGCCAACAACTTACAAATCCCTTTCACACTAATGTGAGACAAACCATGTGCCATCGTAACCACCGCAAGCACATACGCATCTGGCAACATCCATCTTTGGTGTTGTGACAATTCAACCCAACAACCAGTCGAATCCAATCTACCCGTAGTTTCTCTCCATACCCTCTTCTCACTTTCAGTAGCTTCAGCCTGTATGAATTTCATACTTTCAATCGTATCTTCGCACATTCCAACATCACCAAACCATCTCGCAGGGCCTGCCACATACATTCGACTCATCAGATTTCTTGCTGTGTATTTCGCAACTTCATCCGCAAACGCATTACCACGGCCAACATCATCCGTAACCTTTCACTCTCTTTCCTTCAGATAAAAACACACGCTCTCGTTAATGCAATCAATTCCGCTGCTTGTGCTGAATTATGGCTCACTCATGCAGTTTCAACAACTGTACTTAATGTTGTGACGGCATATGCTGCAGTCGAATCACCATTCGGAAGCTTGTAGCATGAACCATCAACCCATAACGTACCATCAGGATCTGGAAGAGGAGAATCTTTCAAGTCAATCCTACCCTTTGTCTCCTCTTCCGTCCTCAAAAAACAATCATGCTGTTCCTGACCGTCTGTATCCACAGACGTCGGTAACAATGTTGCTGGATTCAATATATTGCATCGCTTGATATGCACATGACTAGCCAAAAAGTGTCAACTCATAACCCGACAACCTCGCACTAGTAAGGTGGTGAGTCTTGGTACGATTTAACAAGGTATCCACTGCATGTGGAACCATCACAATCAACGTATTATCCATCACCAGTCCAGCAGACTGTCGGATAGAAACAGCTGCTGCCGCTGTAGCTCTCAAGCAACGCTCTAGCTACCGGATCTAACGTTGATGAAAAATACGCGCATGGACGCTGCTTGTCCCCAAAAGATTGTGTCAACACTGACAACGCACATCCCTCTCTCTCATGCACATACAACGTGAAAGGCTTGTTATAGTCTGGAGTACCCAACACAGGAGCCGGACACAATGCATCACGTAATTCGAAAAACTTTTCTGACAATCGTCAGACCACGGAAGAGGATTCGGTGTATCTTTACAAGTCAAAGCCAACAGAGGTTTCACCAATAGAGAGAAATTTGGAATCCACTGTCTACAATACGATGTAATACCCAAGAAAGTTATGGTGAAATTGAGTTTCCACCCAATCGCGCACTGTTCATTTGGCGCCCTAGCGCTTTTTATATTTATTATTTTAATCCGGCTTGAACCACACTTGTTTTTGTTTGCTTAAATTTTCCTTTTATTTCTTTTATATGCTTTTTTTGCTGATTAATTGTCATTTCATTATTCAACATTCACATATCTGTTTAGTTGCAAACTGAAATTCACCACACAATTTCACATCATAATGAAACACATTTTTAGCACATATATTACAATATATCAAATCAACATTTCTCGAATGAGCCCAATGCATTTCGGCACTCATGTGTGCCTTCATCAGGGGAAGTCTCTATGAAAGAAAGTAAGAAAACATAGTGTAAGTGTTATTGTTTATGTTTAACGGGGGGTTCTCTTAATGTGTGGCCTTAAAATATGCCTACCTGGTCGTTGTTGTTTTGTGCCTTATAATATTCTGTTCTTCGTTATTGCCACTATTCTTCTGTTTGAAAACACAAATGCAAATGCAGACCCATATGTAACTAATCGTCTGGTATACCTGTGATTGTTTATAATACTCAAATATGTACCCAACATACCTCCAGCAATACTGTCAAGTGTTGCTGTGGAAAAATAAATAAAAAACAATGGTCTTAGCTCCTGTGTACAATCCACTGCTACCATATTCCAACCTTATGAGTTAATTACATACCTCAATCGGAAGTGCCTTTTGACTCTGAAAAACACAAACCGCAGCTATTCCTTAGTTACACCATAGAAATCACTGTAAGAAGAAAACGGGTCGCAGTAGCTCTCCGTATTTTTACCTTATCTTCTTCTGTGCGTTCTTTATCTACAAACCGAAAGTCAACAATGTCACTAACCCGCTCTAACCATTTCCAATCATTTGCGCTACTCACAAAGTATGCTGCCACCATACCTGTGCCAATTCCTTATCTCGTTTTCATAGAATCCGGATAACTGCTACGTTGTGTATCCCTCCCGGTCTGTTTTTTAACAACTGCTCCGCTACTTCCCCAAACAACTGCGCGATGTTAGCAAGTGACGACGGACTTGCTCAACCGTCCTCGTTACCATTAGTTGCCGTGAGCGCCATCTTAACACTGTACTCACAAACCTCGTTTCTGCCTGACAACCGTCGTAACCGTATTCTAATCCTATGGATCTTTACTTAATCTGATGCCTGCTGGTTGTTAAAGTGCTCCCCTCTAAATATATGCAATTGATGTTTATTGGACCCATGATTACTATTGTACAACTAAATACCTCCGAAGTATTGCGTGCAGCTAAATGCCACTCATGTTTGCGATTGGGTGTTACATTGTCCTCTGACCAACAAGGGAAATATTTTCAAATGTTTACTAGAGCTGCTTTGATAGCATTGTCTATGGGTAGTAATATGTTCAATAGATTACTATGTAGTGCTCAAGGGTTAAGTTTGGTGTTTTGTGGGCTAGGTGTCATATGTTCTATACACTGAAAACCTCTCCCAAAATTAATTATTTTGGGTATCATTTTGTATAATCAATGAATTCATTACTCTTATTTCTGAGTACACAACTATTGTGCTACATCATTCTCTTTTATATTGTTGACTCGCTTTATACTTGATCTTATTTATGTAAAGCAATGCAACCTGCTGTGTTTATGTTATTCCTGATTATCCTTATAAAAAACACGCTAAGTCATACTTGTCATTGAGACCAGTTGGCGTCATGGTCTGTAGATATTTGATCCAGAATATTTCACGTTGCAGTAATTTCTGGTGATTGTTTACACCTTGTTTCAATGGTACTTGTTCTAAAATTTGAAATCTTAATTGCGAGATGCTGTGTTTCTCTTGCATCCAATGTAGTACCAGTGGCGATGTTAGAGAGTTGTTTCGAATGCGACTCTTGTGTTCTGATATTCGCACTTTTATCTTGCGCTCGGTCTTGCCGATGTACATTCTTCCGCACGGACACTTGATGCCGTACACCACGTTTTGCGTGTTGCAATCACTTGTGTGTCTTAAACGTATCTGTTTACCAGTTGTAGGATGAGTGCAGATATCACCTATGATTGCGTTATTACAATTGATGCAATTGTGACACCGTATCATTCCTTTCTCTGTGTGACTTGTATCTGGTTGACGTTTTAGTTTCAGTTTCTCCTTCAAGTTTAACCCTCTGGTGTAGGCATGTAACGGCAACTCCTTAAATAATCCATGAAAATCTGGTTCCTGGGTTAATAACTCCCACCTTTTGTTGATAATGTTCTTGATTTTGTTTGATTGGGTAGTATATTTTGTTACAAATACCATTCTGTCATGTTGTGATTTGGGTCGTGATTGTAATAGTTCCGTTCTGTCCATTGCTGTGACCTTTTCAATGTGTTCTTGTAATATGATGTTAGGATATCCTCTATCCTCATATTTCTTCATTTGTCTGTTCAAAGTCTCCACACATGTTTGAGTGTTGGAACTTATGCGTTTTATGCGAATAAATTGGGACAATGGTAGGTTTTTAATTAAACTCTTCGGATGAAAACTTTTGTAACTGAGGGCACTGTTTCGGTCTGTAGGTTTTGTATACAGTTCTGTTTCAAATCCATCTGTGGTCTTAATTATTCTGACATCTAAGAAGTCAATCGTTTCATTGCTTATCTTGTGTGTGAATTGTATTCTGGTCTCCACCTGATTGAGTGCAGTTATTAGGTGTTCTAATTTGTCCTGTGTATCGTCCCAGATCAAAAAAATGTCATCTATGAAACGACAATAAAACTTGACATGTGACCATTCGTGCCAGCTCATCAGATTTTGTGACTCAAACTGAGCCATAAAGGTATTCGCGTATGCTGGGGCCCCAGCAAAGCCCATGGATGTACCAGTCAATTGGGCAAAAAATGTGTCCTTCCATGTAAAATAACTATTGTGGAGACAGAATTTCAGTAACTGTAACAGAAAAAAAAATTTCTCTGTTGGTATGTCGTCCAATTTGAGTAGTGCCCATTCTACAGCTTCCAGACCTGCTGCATGTGGTATTGATGTATAAAGTGCCACCACATCAATGGTGCACAGTATCCAATGATTTTGGTAGCCTTCCTCTATCCAGGATAATTTGTTCAAAAAATCAGTTGTATCTCTGATGTAAGAACCCCACTGCTGAACACATTTTTGCAAGTGGTGATCAATGAATTGTCCTATGGGTCCCACAGAAAAGAACAACACCGGCCCAACATTCTTCAGAAGAAAGTCTGGTCACTGACAAGGAGACATCAATACAGAGAGGACCAGTTAGAGTAACACAGGAAGGAGAGATATTATCAACTGACAGTAGCCAACATGCAACAACAAGTAGACACACAGCTTTTTTGTCACAGGACCAGGATCAAGGACAACCACCTACGACGCAAACAACATTATCCACAATAAACGCAAAACAAGGCGAGGAAGTGGCCGGCAAAGCATTACGGAGCGGACGGACAGTAGTCTAATTATAAACATTTCGTCCATAACATTAACAAAACAACAAATAACAACGTTGAACAAAGGACTATCATTCGTGCCTACCACTCCAACAAATGAATTGGAAACAGAAGGTGCATTTTTCCGGTTCATGAGAACACTGAAATTAAAACATTACTTTGGCAATGTGGTTGAACCAACAGGTGTTCAAATTGAATCAACAGAGAAACTATTCAGACCACAAAGTGTATTCCAAGCCCCAACGTCGCACAAAATGCTAGACACCTTTGAGATCATGGTGAAGAAGGACCTAAGGACGCTAGATTACAAGAGGAAAAGACACAACAATTTGACGAAAAATGAACAGCACACAATTACCAATCTGGCCAACGATGAGAGAGTAACAATACAAACAGCTGATAAAGGGGGAGCATTAGTGCTCATGGACACCTGGTATTATGAGCACAAAGTACACGAACATGTCTCTAACCAAGATACATATCTTCAGTTGACTTCGGATCCAACAACAGCACTTCAGAAAATGTTGGAAGGAATACTACGGACAGCTAAACTAAATGACATAGTGGATGATCAAACAGAGGCATTTTTAACAGTCAAAAATCCAAAAAGACCACATATATACATGATCCCAAAGATACATAAACACCCAACCAATCCGCCGTTCAGACCGATAGTGTCAGGGTGCGGATCTATCTTTGACCCCATAGGACAATTCATTGATCACCACTTGCAAAAATTTGTTCAGCAGTGGGGTTCTTACATCAGAGATACAACTGATTTTTTGAACAAATTATCCTGGATAGAGGAAGGCTACCAAAATCATTGGATACTGTGCACCATTGATGTGGTGGCACTTTATACATCAATACCACATGCAGCAGGTCTGGAAGCTGTAGAATGGGCACTACTCAAATTGGACGACATACCACAGAGAAAAAAAAATTTCTGTTACAGTTACTGAAATTCTGTCTCCACAATAGTTATTTTACATGGAAGGACACATTTTTTGCCCAATTGACTGGTACATCCATGGGCTTTGCTGGGGCCCCAGCATACGCGAATACCTTTATGGCTCAGTTTGAGTCACAAAATCTGATGAGCTGGCACGAATGGTCACATGTCAAGTTTTATTGTCGTTTCATAGATGACATTTTTTTGATCTGGGACGATACACAGGACAAATTAGAACACCTAATAACTGCACTCAATCAGGTGGAGACCAGAATACAATTCACACACAAGATAAGCAATGAAACGATTGACTTCTTAGATGTCAGAATAATTAAGACCACAGATGGATTTGAAACAGAACTGTATACAAAACCTACAGACCGAAACAGTGCCTCAGTTACAAAAGTTTTCATCCGAAGAGTTTAATTAAAAACCTACCATTGTCCCAATTTATTCGCATAAAACGCATATGTTCCAACACTCAAACATGTGTGGAGACTTTGAACAGACAAATGAAGAAATATGAGGATAGAGGATATCCTAACATCATATTACAAGAACACATTGAAAAGGTCACAGCAATGGACAGAACGGAACTATTACAATCACGACCCAAATCACAACATGACAGAATGGTATTTGTAACAAAATATACTACCCAATCAAACAAAATCAAGAACATTATCAACAAAAGGTGGGAGTTATTAACCCAGGAACCAGATTTTCATGGATTATTTAAGGAGTTGCCGTTACATGCCTACACCAGAGGGTTAAACTTGAAGGAGAAACTGAAACTAAAACGTCAACCAGATACAAGTCACACAGAGAAAGGAATGATACGGTGTCACAATTGCATCAATTGTAATAACGCAATCATAGGTGATATCTGCACTCATCCTACAACTGGTAAACAGATACGTTTAAGACACACAAGTGATTGCAACACGCAAAACGTGGTGTACGGCATCAAGTGTCCGTGCGGAAGAATGTACATCGGCAAGACCGAGCGCAAGATAAAAGTGCGAATATCAGAACACAAGAGTCGCATTCGAAACAACTCTCTAACATCGCCACTGGTACTACATTGGATGCAAGAGAAACACAGCATCTCGCAATTAAGATTTCAAATTTTAGAACAAGTACCATTGAAACAAGGTGTAAACAATCACCAGAAATTACTGCAACGTGAAATATTCTGGATCAAATATCTACAGACCATGACACCAACTGGTCTCAATGACAAGTATGACTTAGCGTGTTTTTTATAAGGATAATCAGGAATAACATAAACACAGCAGGTTGCATTGCTTTACATAAATAGGATCAAGTATAAAGCGAGTCAACAATATAAAAGAGAATGATGTAGCACAATAGTTGTGTACTCAGAAATAAGAGTAATGAATTCATTGATTATACAAAATGATACCCAAAATAATTAATTTTGGGAGAGGTTTTCAGTGTATAGAACATATGACACCTAGCCCACAAAACACCAAACTTAACCCTTGAGCACTACATAGTAATCTATTGAACATATTACTACCCATAGACAATGCTATCAAAGCAGCTCTAGTAAACATTTGAAAATATTTCCCTTGTTGGTCAGAGGACAATGTAACACCCAATCGCAAACATGAGTGGCATTTAGCTGCACGCAATACTTCGGAGGTATTTAGTTGTACAATAGTAATCATGGGTCCAATAAACATCAATTGCATATATTTAGAGGGGAGCACTTTAACAACCAGCAGGCATCAGATTAAGTAAAGATCCATAGGATTAGAATACGGTTACGACGGTTGTCAGGCAGAAACGAGGTTTGTGAGTACAGTGTTAAGATGGCGCTCACGGCAACTAATGGTAACGAGGACGGTTGAGCAAGTCCGTCGTCACTTGCTAACATCGCGCAGTTGTTTGGGGAAGTAGCGGAGCAGTTGTTAAAAAACAGACCGGGAGGGATACACAACGTAGCGGTTATCCGGATTCTATGAAAACAAGATAAGGAATTGGCACAGGTATGGTGGCAGCATACTTTGTGAGTAGCGCAAATGATTGGAAATGGTTAGAGCGGGTTAGTGACATTGTTGACTTTCGGTTTGTAGATAAAGAACGCACAGAAGAAGATAAGGTAAAAATACGGAGAGCTACTGCGACCCGTTTTCTTCTTACAGTGATTTCTATGGTGTAACTAAGGAATAGCTGCGGTTTGTGTTTTTCAGAGTCAAAAGGCACTTCCGATTGAGGTATGTAATTAACTCATAAGGTTGGAATATGGTAGCAGTGGATTGTACACAGGAGCTAAGACCATTGTTTTTTATTTATTTTTCCACAGCAACACTTGACAGTATTGCTGGAGGTATGTTGGGTACATATTTGAGTATTATAAACAATCACAGGTATACCAGTGAATTAGTTACATATGGGTCTGCATTTGCATTTGTGTTTTCAAACAGAAGAATAGTGGCAATAACGAAGAACAGAATATTATAAGGCACAAAACAACAACGACCAGGTAGGCATATTTTAAGGCCACACATTAAGAGAACCCCCCGTTAAACATAAACAATAACACTTACACTATGTTTTCTTACTTTCTTTCATAGAGACTGCCCCTGATGAAGGCACACATGAGTGCCGAAATGCATTGGGCTCATTCGAGAAATGTTGATTTGATATATTGTAATATATGTGCTAAAAAATGTGTTTCAATATGATGTGAAATTGTGTGGTGAATTTCAGTTTGCAACTAAACAGATATGTGAATGTTGAATAATGAAATGACAATTAATCAGCAAAAAAAGCATACAAAAGGAAAATTTAAGCAAACAAAAACAAGTGTGGTTCAAGCCGGATTAAAATAATAAATATAAAAAGTGCTAGGGCGCCAAGTGAACAGTGCGCGATTGGGTGGAAACTCAATTTCACCATAACTTACTTTGGTACCAGGACTGACAACCCTTAACAATCGCGGCACCAGTGTACAAGAAGGAAAAAGCAGATTAATACGGAGTGCTCCTACAACCCTTCAAAAAAATTCTTACAATTCAGTCACAAGTAAGGAGGCACCCAATCATTCAAGATGCAATTCGAAACAATCACAGCAATTACGGACAACAGAGCCAACACACTGGCCTTCTCTAATGACCAAGCAGACCAAATCTATTCCCTCATAAAGGAAGTCAGAAACATGGATGCACACGGGGGGTCCATAAGTCAACAATTAAGACAACTGGAGTACATTACACGAAGACAATTAAACCAAAGTATGCATGCATCGACGCTTATTCAATATCACAAAGCCAAACGCATACCAAGGGGTTTAAGGCTGTCAATAAAACCAATGTTGTTCCGATTCAACCTAAATGCAAAGTTCATGGATAAATGGTATTGTATCCTCAACAAATGCTCATTGGATTTAATACTACTTATAATAGAGGAACTTGCCAAGACTATAAGGGAACTAGAGGAGGAGATAAACATACTGAAAACAGAACTGGAGACCAGGATGGAGGCTGATTGTTGGAAAATTAGTCTAGAGGGAATCAATCGTAAACTTGAGACATATGAGAAGGAATTACAAGAGGGGAAGCTTCGCAAGTATAAACGGGACACCATAGATTACAAACTCAACGAGGTTTATACATGGGCAGACATCTATGCCCGTCGTAAGTTTGTCCCACAGAAAAGAACAACACCGGCCCAACATTCTTCAGAAGAAAGTCTGGTCACTGACAAGGAGACATCAATACAGAGAGGACCAGTTAGAGTAACACAGGAAGGAGAGATATTATCAACTGACAGTAGCCAACATGCAACAACAAGTAGACACACAGCTTTTTTGTCACAGGACCAGGATCAAGGACAACCACCTACGACGCAAACAACATTATCCACAATAAACGCAAAACAAGGCGAGGAAGTGGCCGGCAAAGCATTACGGAGCGGACGGACAGTAGTCTAATTATAAACATTTCGTCCATAACATTAACAAAACAACAAATAACAACGTTGAACAAAGGACTATCATTCGTGCCTACCACTCCAACAAATGAATTGGAAACAGAAGGTGCATTTTTCCGGTTCATGAGAACACTGAAATTAAAACATTACTTTGGCAATGTGGTTGAACCAACAGGTGTTCAAATTGAATCAACAGAGAAACTATTCAGACCACAAAGTGTATTCCAAGCCCCAACGTCGCACAAAATGCTAGACACCTTTGAGATCATGGTGAAGAAGGACCTAAGGACGCTAGATTACAAGAGGAAAAGACACAACAATTTGACGAAAAATGAACAGCACACAATTACCAATCTGGCCAACGATGAGAGAGTAACAATACAAACAGCTGATAAAGGGGGAGCATTAGTGCTCATGGACACCTGGTATTATGAGCACAAAGTACACGAACATGTCTCTAACCAAGATACATATCTTCAGTTGACTTCGGATCCAACAACAGCACTTCAGAAAATGTTGGAAGGAATACTACGGACAGCTAAACTAAATGACATAGTGGATGATCAAACAGAGGCATTTTTAACAGTCAAAAATCCAAAAAGACCACATATATACATGATCCCAAAGATACATAAACACCCAACCAATCCACCGTTCAGACCGATAGTGTCAGGGTGCGGATCTATCTTTGACCCCATAGGACAATTCATTGATCACCACTTGCAAAAATTTGTTCAGCAGTGGGGTTCTTACATCAGAGATACAACTGATTTTTTGAACAAATTATCCTGGATAGAGGAAGGCTACCAAAATCATTGGATACTGTGCACCATTGATGTGGTGGCACTTTATACATCAATACCACATGCAGCAGGTCTGGAAGCTGTAGAATGGGCACTACTCAAATTGGACGACATACCAACAGAGAAATTTTTTTTTCTGTTACAGTTACTGAAATTCTGTCTCCACAATAGTTATTTTACATGGAAGGACACATTTTTTGCCCAATTGACTGGTACATCCATGGGCTTTGCTGGGGCCCCAGCATACGCGAATACCTTTATGGCTCAGTTTGAGTCACAAAATCTGATGAGCTGGCACGAATGGTCACATGTCAAGTTTTATTGTCGTTTCATAGATGACATTTTTTTGATCTGGGACGATACACAGGACAAATTAGAACACCTAATAACTGCACTCAATCAGGTGGAGACCAGAATACAATTCACACACAAGATAAGCAATGAAACGATTGACTTCTTAGATGTCAGAATAATTAAGACCACAGATGGATTTGAAACAGAACTGTATACAAAACCTACAGACCGAAACAGTGCCCTCAGTTACAAAAGTTTTCATCCGAAGAGTTTAATTAAAAACCTACCATTGTCCCAATTTATTCGCATAAAACGCATATGTTCCAACACTCAAACATGTGTGGAGACTTTGAACAGACAAATGAAGAAATATGAGGATAGAGGATATCCTAACATCATATTACAAGAACACATTGAAAAGGTCACAGCAATGGACAGAACGGAACTATTACAATCACGACCCAAATCACAACATGACAGAATGGTATTTGTAACAAAATATACTACCCAATCAAACAAAATCAAGAACATTATCAACAAAAGGTGGGAGTTATTAACCCAGGAACCAGATTTTCATGGATTATTTAAGGAGTTGCCGTTACATGCCTACACCAGAGGGTTAAACTTGAAGGAGAAACTGAAACTAAAACGTCAACCAGATACAAGTCACACAGAGAAAGGAATGATACGGTGTCACAATTGCATCAATTGTAATAACGCAATCATAGGTGATATCTGCACTCATCCTACAACTGGTAAACAGATACGTTTAAGACACACAAGTGATTGCAACACGCAAAACGTGGTGTACGGCATCAAGTGTCCGTGCGGAAGAATGTACATCGGCAAGACCGAGCGCAAGATAAAAGTGCGAATATCAGAACACAAGAGTCGCATTCGAAACAACTCTCTAACATCGCCACTGGTACTACATTGGATGCAAGAGAAACACAGCATCTCGCAATTAAGATTTCAAATTTTAGAACAAGTACCATTGAAACAAGGTGTAAACAATCACCAGAAATTACTGCAACGTGAAATATTCTGGATCAAATATCTACAGACCATGACGCCAACTGGTCTCAATGACAAGTATGACTTAGCGTGTTTTTTATAAGGATAATCAGGAATAACATAAACACAGCAGGTTGCATTGCTTTACATAAATAAGATCAAGTATAAAGCGAGTCAACAATATAAAAGAGAATGATGTAGCACAATAGTTGTGTACTCAGAAATAAGAGTAATGAATTCATTGATTATACAAAATGATACCCAAAATAATTAATTTTGGGAGAGGTTTTCAGTGTATAGAACATATGACACCTAGCCCACAAAACACCAAACTTAACCCTTGAGCACTACATAGTAATCTATTGAACATATTACTACCCATAGACAATGCTATCAAAGCAGCTCTAGTAAACATTTGAAAATATTTCCCTTGTTGGTCAGAGGACAATGTAACACCCAATCGCAAACATGAGTGGCATTTAGCTGCACGCAATACTTCGGAGGTATTTAGTTGTACAATAGTAATCATGGGTCCAATAAACATCAATTGCATATATTTAGAGGGGAGCACTTTAACAACCAGCAGGCATCAGATTAAGTAAAGATCCATAGGATTAGAATACGGTTACGACGGTTGTCAGGCAGAAACGAGGTTTGTGAGTACAGTGTTAAGATGGCGCTCACGGCAACTAATGGTAACGAGGACGGTTGAGCAAGTCCGTCGTCACTTGCTAACATCGCGCAGTTGTTTGGGGAAGTAGCGGAGCAGTTGTTAAAAAACAGACCGGGAGGGATACACAACGTAGCGGTTATCCGGATTCTATGAAAACGAGATAAGGAATTGGCACAGGTATGGTGGCAGCATACTTTGTGAGTAGCGCAAATGATTGGAAATGGTTAGAGCGGGTTAGTGACATTGTTGACTTTCGGTTTGTAGATAAAGAACGCACAGAAGAAGATAAGGTAAAAATACGGAGAGCTACTGCGACCCGTTTTCTTCTTACAGTGATTTCTATGGTGTAACTAAGGAATAGCTGCGGTTTGTGTTTTTCAGAGTCAAAAGGCACTTCCGATTGAGGTATGTAATTAACTCATAAGGTTGGAATATGGTAGCAGTGGATTGTACACAGGAGCTAAGACCATTGTTTTTTATTTATTTTTCCACAGCAACACTTGACAGTATTGCTGGAGGTATGTTGGGTACATATTTGAGTATTATAAACAATCACAGGTATACCAGTGAATTAGTTACATATGGGTCTGCATTTGCATTTGTGTTTTCAAACAGAAGAATAGTGGCAATAACGAAGAACAGAATATTATAAGGCACAAAACAACAACGACCAGGTAGGCATATTTTAAGGCCACACATTAAGAGAACCCCCCGTTAAACATAAACAATAACACTTACACTATGTTTTCTTACTTTCTTTCATAGAGACTGCCCCTGATGAAGGCACACATGAGTGCCGAAATGCATTGGGCTCATTCGAGAAATGTTGATTTGATATATTGTAATATATGTGCTAAAAAATGTGTTTCATTATGATGTGAAATTGTGTGGTGAATTTCAGTTTGCAACTAAACAGATATGTGAATGTTGAATAATGAAATGACAATTAATCAGCAAAAAAAGCATACAAAAGAAATAAAAGGAAAATTTAAGCAAACAAAAACAAGTGTGGTTCAAGCCGGATTAAAATAATAAATATAAAAAGCGCTAGGGCGCCAAGTGAACAGTGCGCGATTGGGTGGAAACTCAATTTCACCATAACTTACTTTGGTACCAGGACTGACAACCCTTAACAATCGCGGCACCAGTGTACAAGAAGGAAAAAGCAGATTAATACGGAGTGCTCCTACAACCCTTCAAAAAAATTCTTACAATTCAGTCACAAGTAAGGAGGCACCCAATCATTCAAGATGCAATTCGAAACAATCACAGCAATTACGGACAACAGAGCCAACACACTGGCCTTCTCTAAGGACCAAGCAGACCAAATCTATTCCCTCATAAAGGAAGTCAGAAACATGGATGCACACGGGGGGTCCATAAGTCAACAATTAAGACAACTGGAGTACATTACACGAAGACAATTAAACCAAAGGATGCATGCATCGACGCTTATTCAATATCACAAAGCCAAACGCATACCAAGGGGTTTAAGGCTGTCAATAAAACCAATGTTGTTCCGATTCAACCTAAATGCAAAGTTCATGGATAAATGGTATTGTATCCTCAACAAATGCTCATTGGATTTAATACTACTTATAATAGAGGAACTTGCCAAGACTATAAGGGAACTAGAGGAGGAGATAAACATACTGAAAACAGAACTGGAGACCAGGATGGAGGCTGATTCTTGGAAAATTAGTCTAGAGGGAATCAATCGTAAACTTGAGACATATGAGAAGGAATTACAAGAGGGGAAGCTTCGCAAGTATAAACGGGACACCATAGATTACAAACTCAACGAGGTTTATACATGGGCAGACATCTATGCCCGTCGTAAGTTTGTCCCACAGAAAAGAACAACACCGGCCCAACATTCTTCAGAAGAAAGTCTGGTCACTGACAAGGAGACATCAATACAGAGAGGACCAGTTAGAGTAACACAGGAAGGAGAGATATTATCAACTGACAGTAGCCAACATGCAACAACAAGTAGACACACAGCTTTTTTGTCACAGGACCAGGATCAAGGACAACCACCTACGACGCAAACAACATTATCCACAATAAACGCAAAACAAGGCGAGGAAGTGGCCGGCAAAGCATTACGGAGCGGACGGACAGTAGTCTAATTATAAACATTTCGTCCATAACATTAACAAAACAACAAATAACAACGTTGAACAAAGGACTATCATTCGTGCCTACCACTCCAACAAATGAATTGGAAACAGAAGGTGCATTTTTCCGGTTCATGAGAACACTGAAATTAAAACATTACTTTGGCAATGTGGTTGAACCAACAGGTGTTCAAATTGAATCAACAGAGAAACTATTCAGACCAAAAAGTGTATTCCAAGCCCCAACGTCGCACAAAATGCTAGACACCTTTGAGATCATGGTGAAGAAGGACCTAAGGACGCTAGATTACAAGAGGAAAAGACACAACAATTTGACGAAAAATGAACAGCACACAATTACCAATCTGGCCAACGATGAGAGAGTAACAATACAAACAGCTGATAAAGGGGGAGCATTAGTGCTCATGGACACCTGGTATTATGAGCACAAAGTACACGAACATGTCTCTAACCAAGATACATATCTTCAGTTGACTTCGGATCCAACAACAGCACTTCAGAAAATGTTGGAAGGAATACTACGGACAGCTAAACTAAATGACATAGTGGATGATCAAACAGAGGCATTTTTAACAGTCAAAAATCCAAAAAGACCACATATATACATGATCCCAAAGATACATAAACACCCAACCAATCCACCGTTCAGACCGATAGTGTCAGGGTGCGGATCTATCTTTGACCCCATAGGACAATTCATTGATCACCACTTGCAAAAATTTGTTCAGCAGTGGGGTTCTTACATCAGAGATACAACTGATTTTTTGAACAAATTATCCTGGATAGAGGAAGGCTACCAAAATCATTGGATACTGTGCACCATTGATGTGGTGGCACTTTATACATCAATACCACATGCAGCAGGTCTGGAAGCTGTAGAATGGGCACTACTCAAATTGGACGACATACCAACAGAGAAAAAAAAAATTCTGTTACAGTTACTGAAATTCTGTCTCCACAATAGTTATTTTACATGGAAGGACACATTTTTTGCCCAATTGACTGGTACATCCATGGGCTTTGCTGGGGCCCCAGCATACGCGAATACCTTTATGGCTCAGTTTGAGTCACAAAATCTGATGAGCTGGCACGAATGGTCACATGTCAAGTTTTATTGTCGTTTCATAGATGACATTTTTTTGATCTGGGACGATACACAGGACAAATTAGAACACCTAATAACTGCACTCAATCAGGTGGAGACCAGAATACAATTCACACACAAGATAAGCAATGAAACGATTGACTTCTTAGATGTCAGAATAATTAAGACCACAGATGGATTTGAAACAGAACTGTATACAAAACCTACAGACCGAAACAGTGCCCTCAGTTACAAAAGTTTTCATCCGAAGAGTTTAATTAAAAACCTACCATTGTCCCAATTTATTCGCATAAAACGCATATGTTCCAACACTCAAACATGTGTGGAGACTTTGAACAGACAAATGAAGAAATATGAGGATAGAGGATATCCTAACATCATATTACAAGAACACATTGAAAAGGTCACAGCAATGGACAGAACGGAACTATTACAATCACGACCCAAATCACAACATGACAGAATGGTATTTGTAACAAAATATACTACCCAATCAAACAAAATCAAGAACATTATCAACAAAAGGTGGGAGTTATTAACCCAGGAACCAGATTTTCATGGATTATTTAAGGAGTTGCCGTTACATGCCTACACCAGAGGGTTAAACTTGAAGGAGAAACTGAAACTAAAACGTCAACCAGATACAAGTCACACAGAGAAAGGAATGATACGGTGTCACAATTGCATCAATTGTAATAACGCAATCATAGGTGATATCTGCACTCATCCTACAACTGGTAAACAGATACGTTTAAGACACACAAGTGATTGCAACACGCAAAACGTGGTGTACGGCATCAAGTGTCCGTGCGGAAGAATGTACATCGGCAAGACCGAGCGCAAGATAAAAGTGCGAATATCAGAACACAAGAGTCGCATTCGAAACAACTCTCTAACATCGCCACTGGTACTACATTGGATGCAAGAGAAACACAGCATCTCGCAATTAAGATTTCAAATTTTAGAACAAGTACCATTGAAACAAGGTGTAAACAATCACCAGAAATTACTGCAACGTGAAATATTCTGGATCAAATATCTACAGACCATGACGCCAACTGGTCTCAATGACAAGTATGACTTAGCGTGTTTTTTATAAGGATAATCAGGAATAACATAAACACAGCAGGTTGCATTGCTTTACATAAATAAGATCAAGTATAAAGCGAGTCAACAATATAAAAGAGAATGATGTAGCACAATAGTTGTGTACTCAGAAATAAGAGTAATGAATTCATTGATTATACAAAATGATACCCAAAATAATTAATTTTGGGAGAGGTTTTCAGTGTATAGAACATATGACACCTAGCCCACAAAACACCAAACTTAACCCTTGAGCACTACATAGTAATCTATTGAACATATTACTACCCATAGACAATGCTATCAAAGCAGCTCTAGTAAACATTTGAAAATATTTCCCTTGTTGGTCAGAGGACAATGTAACACCCAATCGCAAACATGAGTGGCATTTAGCTGCACGCAATACTTCGGAGGTATTTAGTTGTACAATAGTAATCATGGGTCCAATAAACATCAATTGCATATATTTAGAGGGGAGCACTTTAACAACCAGCAGGCATCAGATTAAGTAAAGATCCATAGGATTAGAATACGGTTACGACGGTTGTCAGGCAGAAACGAGGTTTGTGAGTACAGTGTTAAGATGGCGCTCACGGCAACTAATGGTAACGAGGACGGTTGAGCAAGTCCGTCGTCACTTGCTAACATCGCGCAGTTGTTTGGGGAAGTAGCGGAGCAGTTGTTAAAAAACAGACCGGGAGGGATACACAACGTAGCGGTTATCCGGATTCTATGAAAACGAGATAAGGAATTGGCACAGGTATGGTGGCAGCATACTTTGTGAGTAGCGCAAATGATTGGAAATGGTTAGAGCGGGTTAGTGACATTGTTGACTTTCGGTTTGTAGATAAAGAACGCACAGAAGAAGATAAGGTAAAAATACGGAGAGCTACTGCGACCCGTTTTCTTCTTACAGTGATTTCTATGGTGTAACTAAGGAATAGCTGCGGTTTGTGTTTTTCAGAGTCAAAAGGCACTTCCGATTGAGGTATGTAATTAACTCATAAGGTTGGAATATGGTAGCAGTGGATTGTACACAGGAGCTAAGACCATTGTTTTTTATTTATTTTTCCACAGCAACACTTGACAGTATTGCTGGAGGTATGTTGGGTACATATTTGAGTATTATAAACAATCACAGGTATACCAGTGAATTAGTTACATATGGGTCTGCATTTGCATTTGTGTTTTCAAACAGAAGAATAGTGGCAATAACGAAGAACAGAATATTATAAGGCACAAAACAACAACGACCAGGTAGGCATATTTTAAGGCCACACATTAAGAGAACCCCCCGTTAAACATAAACAATAACACTTACACTATGTTTTCTTACTTTCTTTCATAGAGACTGCCCCTGATGAAGGCACACATGAGTGCCGAAATGCATTGGGCTCATTCGAGAAATGTTGATTTGATATATTGTAATATATGTGCTAAAAAATGTGTTTCATTATGATGTGAAATTGTGTGGTGAATTTCAGTTTGCAACTAAACAGATATGTGAATGTTGAATAATGAAATGACAATTAATCAGCAAAAAAAGCATACAAAAGAAATAAAAGGAAAATTTAAGCAAACAAAAACAAGTGTGGTTCAAGCCGGATTAAAATAATAAATATAAAAAGCGCTAGGGCGCCAAGTGAACAGTGCGCGATTGGGTGGAAACTCAATTTCACCATAACTTACTTTGGTACCAGGACTGACAACCCTTAACAATCGCGGCACCAGTGTACAAGAAGGAAAAAGCAGATTAATACGGAGTGCTCCTACAACCCTTCAAAAAAATTCTTACAATTCAGTCACAAGTAAGGAGGCACCCAATCATTCAAGATGCAATTCGAAACAATCACAGCAATTACGGACAACAGAGCCAACACACTGGCCTTCTCTAAGGACCAAGCAGACCAAATCTATTCCCTCATAAAGGAAGTCAGAAACATGGATGCACACGGGGGGTCCATAAGTCAACAATTAAGACAACTGGAGTACATTACACGAAGACAATTAAACCAAAGGATGCATGCATCGACGCTTATTCAATATCACAAAGCCAAACGCATACCAAGGGGTTTAAGGCTGTCAATAAAACCAATGTTGTTCCGATTCAACCTAAATGCAAAGTTCATGGATAAATGGTATTGTATCCTCAACAAATGCTCATTGGATTTAATACTACTTATAATAGAGGAACTTGCCAAGACTATAAGGGAACTAGAGGAGGAGATAAACATACTGAAAACAGAACTGGAGACCAGGATGGAGGCTGATTCTTGGAAAATTAGTCTAGAGGGAATCAATCGTAAACTTGAGACATATGAGAAGGAATTACAAGAGGGGAAGCTTCGCAAGTATAAACGGGACACCATAGATTACAAACTCAACGAGGTTTATACATGGGCAGACATCTATGCCCGTCGTAAGTTTGTCCCACAGAAAAGAACAACACCGGCCCAACATTCTTCAGAAGAAAGTCTGGTCACTGACAAGGAGACATCAATACAGAGAGGACCAGTTAGAGTAACACAGGAAGGAGAGATATTATCAACTGACAGTAGCCAACATGCAACAACAAGTAGACACACAGCTTTTTTGTCACAGGACCAGGATCAAGGACAACCACCTACGACGCAAACAACATTATCCACAATAAACGCAAAACAAGGCGAGGAAGTGGCCGGCAAAGCATTACGGAGCGGACGGACAGTAGTCTAATTATAAACATTTCGTCCATAACATTAACAAAACAACAAATAACAACGTTGAACAAAGGACTATCATTCGTGCCTACCACTCCAACAAATGAATTGGAAACAGAAGGTGCATTTTTCCGGTTCATGAGAACACTGAAATTAAAACATTACTTTGGCAATGTGGTTGAACCAACAGGTGTTCAAATTGAATCAACAGAGAAACTATTCAGACCAAAAAGTGTATTCCAAGCCCCAACGTCGCACAAAATGCTAGACACCTTTGAGATCATGGTGAAGAAGGACCTAAGGACGCTAGATTACAAGAGGAAAAGACACAACAATTTGACGAAAAATGAACAGCACACAATTACCAATCTGGCCAACGATGAGAGAGTAACAATACAAACAGCTGATAAAGGGGGAGCATTAGTGCTCATGGACACCTGGTATTATGAGCACAAAGTACACGAACATGTCTCTAACCAAGATACATATCTTCAGTTGACTTCGGATCCAACAACAGCACTTCAGAAAATGTTGGAAGGAATACTACGGACAGCTAAACTAAATGACATAGTGGATGATCAAACAGAGGCATTTTTAACAGTCAAAAATCCAAAAAGACCACATATATACATGATCCCAAAGATACATAAACACCCAACCAATCCACCGTTCAGACCGATAGTGTCAGGGTGCGGATCTATCTTTGACCCCATAGGACAATTCATTGATCACCACTTGCAAAAATTTGTTCAGCAGTGGGGTTCTTACATCAGAGATACAACTGATTTTTTGAACAAATTATCCTGGATAGAGGAAGGCTACCAAAATCATTGGATACTGTGCACCATTGATGTGGTGGCACTTTATACATCAATACCACATGCAGCAGGTCTGGAAGCTGTAGAATGGGCACTACTCAAATTGGACGACATACCAACAGAGAAAAAAAAAATTCTGTTACAGTTACTGAAATTCTGTCTCCACAATAGTTATTTTACATGGAAGGACACATTTTTTGCCCAATTGACTGGTACATCCATGGGCTTTGCTGGGGCCCCAGCATACGCGAATACCTTTATGGCTCAGTTTGAGTCACAAAATCTGATGAGCTGGCACGAATGGTCACATGTCAAGTTTTATTGTCATTTCATAGATGACATTTTTTTGATCTGGGACGATACACAGGACAAATTAGAACACCTAATAACTGCACTCAATCAGGTGGAGACCAGAATACAATTCACACACAAGATAAGCAATGAAACGATTGACTTCTTAGATGTCAGAATAATTAAGACCACAGATGGATTTGAAACAGAACTGTATACAAAACCTACAGACCGAAACAGTGCCCTCAGTTACAAAAGTTTTCATCCGAAGAGTTTAATTAAAAACCTACCATTGTCCCAATTTATTCGCATAAAACGCATATGTTCCAACACTCAAACATGTGTGGAGACTTTGAACAGACAAATGAAGAAATATGAGGATAGAGGATATCCTAACATCATATTACAAGAACACATTGAAAAGGTCACAGCAATGGACAGAACGGAACTATTACAATCACGACCCAAATCACAACATGACAGAATGGTATTTGTAACAAAATATACTACCCAATCAAACAAAATCAAGAACATTATCAACAAAAGGTGGGAGTTATTAACCCAGGAACCAGATTTTCATGGATTATTTAAGGAGTTGCCGTTACATGCCTACACCAGACGGTTAAACTTGAAGGAGAAACTGAAACTAAAACGTCAACCAGATACAAGTCACACAGAGAAAGGAATGATACGGTGTCACAATTGCATCAATTGTAATAACGCAATCATAGGTGATATCTGCACTCATCCTACAACTGGTAAACAGATACGTTTAAGACACACAAGTGATTGCAACACGCAAAACGTGGTGTACGGCATCAAGTGTCCGTGCGGAAGAATGTACATCGGCAAGACCGAGCGCAAGATAAAAGTGCGAATATCAGAACACAAGAGTCGCATTCGAAACAACTCTCTAACATCGCCACTGGTACTACATTGGATGCAAGAGAAACACAGCATCTCGCAATTAAGATTTCAAATTTTAGAACAAGTACCATTGAAACAAGGTGTAAACAATCACCAGAAATTACTGCAACGTGAAATATTCTGGATCAAATATCTCCAGACCATGACGCCAACTGGTCTCAATGACAAGTATGACTTAGCGTGTTGTTTATAAGGATAATCAGGAATAACATAAACACAGCAGGTGCATTGCTTTACATAAATAAGATCAAGTATAAAGCGAGTCAACAATATGAAAGAGAATGATGTAGCACAATAGTTGTGTACTCAGAAATAAGAGTAATGAATTCATTGATTATACAAAATTATACCCAAAATAATTAATTTTGGGAGAGGTTTTCAGTGTATAGAACATATGACACCTAGCCCACAAAACACCAAACTTAACCCTTGAGCACTACATAGTAATCTATTGAACATATTACTACCCATAGACAATGCTATCAAAGCAGCTCTAGTAAACATTTGAAAATATTTCCCTTGTTGGTCAGAGGACAATGTAACACCCAATCGCAAACATGAGTGGCATTTAGCTGCACGCAATACTTCAGAGGTATTTAGTTGTACAATAGTAATCATGGGTCCAATAAACATCAATTGCATATATTTAGAGGGGAGCACTTTAACAACCAGCAGGCATCAGATTAAGTAAAGATCCATAGGATTAGAATACGGTTACGACGGTTGTCAGGCAGAAACGAGGTTTGTGAGTACAGTGTTAAGATGGCGCTCACGGCAACTAATGGTAACGAGGACGGTTGAGCAAGTCCGTCGTCACTTGCTAACATCGCGCAGTTGTTTGGGGAAGTAGCGGAGCAGTTGTTAAAAAACAGACCGGGAGGGATACACAACGTAGCGGTTATCCGGATTCTATGAAAACGAGATAAGGAATTGGCACAGGTATGGTGGCAGCATACTTTGTGAGTAGCGCAAATGATTGGAAATGGTTAGAGCGGGTTAGTGACATTGTTGACTTTCGGTTTGTAGATAAAGAACGCACAGAAGAAGATAAGGTAAAAATACGGAGAGCTACTGCGACCCGTTTTCTTCTTACAGTGATTTCTATGGTGTAACTAAGGAATAGCTGCGGTTTGTGTTTTTCAGAGTCAAAAGGCACTTCCGATTGAGGTATGTAATTAACTCATAAGGTTGGAATATGGTAGCAGTGGATTGTACACAGGAGCTAAGACCATTGTTTTTTATTTATTTTTCCACAGCAACACTTGACAGTATTGCTGGAGGTATGTTGGGTACATATTTGAGTATTATAAACAATCACAGGTATACCAGTGGATTAGTTACATATGGGTCTGCATTTGCATTTGTGTTTTCAAACAGAAGAATAGTGGCAATAACGAAGAACAGAATATTATAAGGCTCAAAACAACAACGACCAGGTAGGCATATTTTAAGGCCACACATTAAGAGAACCCCCCGTTAAACATAAACAATAACACTTACACTATGTTTTCTTACTTTCTTTCATAGAGACTGCCCCTGATGAAGGCACACATGAGTGCCGAAATGCATTGGGCTCATTCGAGAAATGTTGATTTGATATATTGTAATATATGTGCTAAAAAATGTGTTTCATTATGATGTGAAATTGTGTGGTGAATTTCAGTTTGCAACTAAACAGATATGTGAATGTTGAATAATGAAATGACAATTAATCAGCAAAAAAAGCATACAAAAGAAATAAAAGGAAAATTTAAGCAAACAAAAACAAGTGTGGTTCAAGCCGGATTAAAATAATAAATATAAAAAGCGCTAGGGCGCCAAGTGAACAGTGCGCGATTGGGTGGAAACTCAATTTCACCATAACTTACTTTGGTACCAGGACTGACAACCCTTAACAATCGCGGCACCAGTGTACAAGAAGGAAAAAGCAGATTAATACGGAGTGCTCCTACAACCCTTCAAAAAAAAGTAATACCCAAGAAAGCACGCACTTCTCTCTGTGTGCTTGGTACAGTCATTTGCGCAATCGCTTGAATTCGTTCTGGGGTCAATCTTCTTCCCTCCTTTGAATAGAATAGAATAGAATAGAAACCATTTGTAAAGCGCCTGGTTACTCAAAAACAGAGTGTCCCCGCGCTGAAAACCGCAATAAAAGCTCAGAGGAAAAAACACAGGAAGATCCCACAGGGCATGGGAGGAGATGATGATTAATTGCGAGGAAATAGGAAAGTTTTATGTTTCCCCCGAAACCTGATTTCGGAGGGTTCCATACGGATCTCGAGAGGAAGCTCGTTCCAGCCCTTGGCAGCCAAGTATCTGAACGAACAGCCGCCCATCCTGGCTCTGGTGATTTTAGGGATTTTGAACGTCATCATTCCAGAAGATCTCAAATTCCTGGTAGGTCGATGTATTATGAGTAAGCGATGAAGATAACCAGGGCCAGTGCCGTGGGCAATGCGATGGGCAAGCATAGAGATTTAAATTTAATTCGCTCCTTGATGGGGAGCCAGTGGAGTTTGGACAAGGCAGATCTGCCTGAGGCTCTTCGAGGAAGTTTGAGCACAAGACGCGCAGCAGCATTTTGGGCACACTGGAGTTGGTGGAGTCCCTTTTTGCTCAACCCCAGTAGCAGGGCGTTGCCATAGTCCAGATGGGGGGTTACAAGGGCATGTACAATGGTCTTCCTGGAATCCATGGGAAGGAGGTCCAGTACTTTCCGAAGCACTTTCAGTACGCTGAAACATCTGGCTGTGGTTTTACTGATTTGGGGCTTATATGAAAGGTTAGAGTCCAGTATGATGCCCAAGTTACGCACCGAGGCCGTAGGACTAGGAGGACTGCCTAATTCCGCAGGCCACCACATGTGAGACCATGCGGAGGAGGATTTCCCTACCACCAGTGGTTCGGTTTTGTCGCCATTAAGGCGGAGACAGTTGTTATTCATCCAAGCTGCCACGGACGAGAGACAGTTGGAGAAATTGGTGGCCTCTTCACTGTGGTCGGGAGTAAGTTTAAACATCAATTGGGTATCGTCAGCGTAGCTGACCATGCCCACCCCATAAGCCTCAACTATGCGAGCCAGGGGTTCCATATAGATAATAAACAAAGTGGGGCTCAGACTCGAGCCCTGAGGAACCCCATGGCTCGCCTTTCTGAGAGAAGACCTAAATGGGGGGCAGTGCAGCTGAAAGTTCCTGTTCACCAAGAAGGACTCCATCCACGCAAGGGCTGGCCCCTTTACTCCCATACCAGATAGCCGAGACAGCAGCGTTGAGTGCAGCACAGTGTCAAAAGCTGCACTTAGGTCTAAAAGTACCAACGCTGCTGTCTCTCCCTCATCAACTATGTGTCTAAGACTCTCGGTGGAAAAAAGTAGGGCTGACTCAGTAGAGTATCCAGCTCTAAAACCTGATTGAGTGGAATGCAGGAGAGAGTGTTCTTCCAGATAACTCATGAGCTGCCTATTCACTACTATCTCCAGAATCTTAGCACAAAAAGGGAGGAGTGAGATGGGGCGGAGATTCTGGAATTGGGAAATGTGGATGTTGGCCTTCTTTTTGAGGGGGATTACTTGGGCGGTTTTCCAGGCATCTAATACCCTGCATTCTTTAAAGGAGAGCGAAACAATAAGACTAATGTGGTCAATTATTGTGGTCTCCATGACTCCTCTACAGCGGGTAGGTGGGCAGATATCGCTGGGAGAGCCAGATTTTATGCTGTTTGCGATGCTAAGTAGCTCTTGCTTGTCAGGAGTAGTAAAGCACTCAAGGTAAGGGGTCCCCGTGTTTCTATGGTTGTTATCATCTGCGAGTTTGCTAGAGCTGGCCTCATCCTTAGTAAATCCTTTGACAAGAGCTGACCTAAGTAGGTCACTTCTTGGCGACAATACTGCAACTTAGAAGGTGACACTTTATGATGCAAGTCCGACAGATGTCGCAACAAAGAAAGCGTAGCTTCTTTACAAGTTTCCTCATCATCAGCAGCCACTAACAAATCGTCAACATACTGAATAAGAGCACTACCAGCAGGCAACGCAAGAGTATCAAGCTGAGTTTTCAAAGCCTGGCTATAAATAGAAGGACTTTCACAATAGCCTTGCGGAGCTCTCTTAAACGGGAAGCTTCGGCCTCCTAAAGAGAAGCCAAAAATATCTCTACTTTCCTCGACAATTGGAATGCTGAAGAAAGCATTCTTCAGATCTATAACCGAAAACCAAGCAGCTGAAGCAGGAATCAAAGTCAACAAAGCAGTAATATCCAGAACAACTGGAAACTGTGGCACGACAATCTTGTTAACCTCTTTAAGATCGATCACAAACCTGTAAACAGGTGGGTGAGAAGAGTCAGTGCGCTTTAGGACAGGCAAAACGGGACTGTTACACACATTGCCTCTAGTTTCTTCAATCACATCTTTTTCAATCAAATCATAATGATTGCTAAAAGCGCTCTTTCACCATCGCTAGAAATCCTATACTGGGGAATGCGCAGCAATTTAACATTCGCTTTAAGCGTTACAACATAAGGTGGAATCTCCAAAAGATCCACATCATTAGGACCAGTAGCCCAAAGAGTATCAGGGAGAGAACACAATTCCGGTGGAAGCCGATCTTTAGACAAATACATCGGAGAGATCACTTTCTTACCCAATGTAAGCTGTACTCCCGAAGGAGAACAATGCAATGTCGCATTCAACCTTTTCAACAAATCCAAGCCCAACAAATTCTCGCCACAACCTGTCGTTAAAATGAGGGGTGCTTCCAATTCACAAGGTCCTATAGAAAGAGACAAGGGACTAGAAACTGAATTACGAACTGGGGCGCCAGAGAATCCTACCGAAACATTCGTTAAGCCAGACAAAGGTGCGCCAGGGAGTTTAGAGTGCATGATAGAACTCTTCGCTGCACCAGTATCCAAAAGAAAAGGCTCTACCACACCCGATGTGGCTACTGCAACATAAGGCCCACTCTGATCTACTGGAACCGACACTACTCCCTCTCTTTGTCCATGGCTGTCCTAGCAATCATTATAGTCAGCATTCTCACTTTCGACATAATAGTCATCAGCATAGTACTGAGTCGACCGACCATATGCAATTTTCTGTTGATCAAAGTAATTCATAGAATTTTGTGGAGGAAAGGAACGTTCGTTCTGAGGAAATGTACCACGTCCTCTACTCCTAGACATTTGCTGAAAACCACCACGGCGTCTCGGGCCGGCATAACCCTCGCACGTTGTCGCAAGACAGGGCCCTCATTTTTATAATGACTTTCCTCCTTACAATACGCACACTGATTCAAACCCAAGGGGGGTCTTGGAGGAAAATACCCAACGTTCTGTTGCGGTCTCTGAAATGGCGGAGGTTGCTGAAACTGTGGGCGTTGCTGTGATTCTTGCTGAATCGAGCGAGGCAGATACGCCTGCTGCAAAAGAACCTTCGTCTTTAAGTCTTTAGTCTTTTTCTCTACTCTATCTTTCTCGTCCTTATCCCTATTCTCATAATACTGTGCAGTTGCCAATATCTGGGCTGACGAAGAAACAGCCCAAGAAATTTCAGAATCTTTCAACTTATTACATAGTTCAGGCAGTAAATTAAAGACGAACTTATCTACGAACAATCTTTGCCCACCTTCCGTACTCATATCCTGACCACTATGATCTATAAATGTCTCTTCGAACCTAGTGAAGAAATCAGATACACTTTCGTCCTTCTTTTGCTTACATGCTGCTAACTTGTCCCAATTTACTCGTAACGCTGGCATCACTGTTTTCATAAGATCTATAATTCTGCCAGGTAGATCTGCCACTAAAGCCTCAGGTTTAGCACCACCAACCTGTCTAGCGTTTGCAGCAGCAATATTGAGCCATGTGTCACCTAATTCAACTGCATGATCCTCATGACGAGTTTTTGCCCACAGAGGTTGAGGTACTACATTACCCAACAGCATATCTATGTCGGCTAAATTCATGATGCATGCGTCAACTGTCTGGGACAATTCTTTGTAATAGCCAGCTGGATTTTTACGGGGATCAGGTAAAGACTGTTTAAGGGCCAAAACTTCTACTCTCTTCCATGGCACATGTACCCATACTCTTTGAAAAAGTGCTGGTATAGCTGGGGGAACATTATTCGGACCAGCAGCTACCGCATCACGCCACACTGGAGGAACTTCTCTCATTGAATACTGTCTCACTTTCCTCCTAACTGCGGAATCAGGCTCAAACAGTCGCTGAGAAGGGAAATCGCTCCTTAATGCAAGTACCATCGCAACTGCATTCTCAATTCCGGGACCCACTATCGTCCCTTTCGCAAACTCAGACTGGACATTTAGCAATTCTACAGGGACTGAACCCAAATCATTATCTTCCCATTCCTCACGAAGGAAAGTACACATAACATCAAAAACATACCTTTGTTTCGGTGCCTCCCACTGTTGGAAGAAATCCATAACTGAGTCTAAGTTATACCTCGAAACATTCGAAACCCATCTGCGAGCCAAGAGATTTAACACTGCCCGTTCTTCGGGACCAGGAAGCTGACTACGCATTTCTTTACGTGCAGAAACAGGGGTCATACTCAATGACCCAAAGAAAGGAGACAAAAGACCAGTAACAGTATCAGTCATTCGTTGTCGAGCAGAAGGAGAAGCTGTCATAAGGACAGGAGACAAAGTATTTTGAGGTGATAGAAGCGTAGGGTTAGTAGCAAGAGAAGGTCAAGGTACAGGAGAATAAGGCAAAGTAGTTCCAGACAAAACTGAAAGCAAAGTCGGCGGCCCCAGAGGAGGCTGCGCCGTAGGAGGAAGAACCAGCTGAGGAGGAGCCGGTGGCGGAACAGCAACAAGAGGTTGTGCTACTGGAGGTTGCGGAGGTGCCGTAGCACTCTGTGCATAAGGGGGTGGCAATCTCAACAAATGTGACATCAAAGGATCCTTCTCAGGGTCCTTCGCTGCATTCTCAAGAAAAGGTGGCAATGCTGGATAACATTTATCAATAGCCATATTATGTTGCCTATCTGACACCTCAATTGCTTTATCTTCTTCGTTTTCTTTAAACTGCCTAGCAGCTTGCATTATTGATACATCCTTTTCTCTTTTATCTCTTTTAGCCTGTTTAATTTATCGTTGTCTGGCTTCTGTTGTCTGGAGTCAAACATTGCCGGCCGGGCTTTCAAATTATCTAGAATCTCTGTGTCATAGCTACCATGATGTGGCCATTTTGGACCCATACTTCATTAAACATAATGGGGCCCACGCCGTGTTTAGAGTAGAGCTCATAAGTCGGAGACATGAATCCTCCAATCGGGAATACCTGTTACAACCACAACCAAACCAAGTACCAAATTTGCTACGATTAGGCATCTTCGCTCACTAATCGAGCTTCAAACTTCAAGGGATTATCTCTCCTGATACACTCGTAAATATACAAGACCCTCGGCTTTGGAAATTGCAATTTTCAAATCAAAACTAAGGACCAAACAAACTAAGAACCAAAGGACCAAAGACTAAGGACTGGGAGCGACCCACTTATACTTAACTGAGGTATCAGTCACGCCACCAGAAGACCCGTCTATCGTCTCGCCATACAAAGCATCACAAATAGGTCCAAGACAGGGCGACAGTCAGGGTAGCAGTCCTTCGTAGCCTTCAGGAAAGGGGGAAGCCTCGCAGAAAAGACCTTCAGTCCACATTCGACATGCCGGGGTCGATGAAGTGGTGGCCGTCCTCCAGAATTTCCTCACGAAGCTCCCCACGATCTTCAGGCTTGGACCGGTACCGCTGAAGTCGTCCTACGTTGCGCGCCAACTGAAGAACTGGGTTATTTAAGACCCGGCGGCGCCAGGGGCACGCCCAAAGTCTTCGGGTATCACCTGTCTTAGAATACAGAGACACGGGACTCTTCTTGGTGGCATCAAAGATCAAATTTATTGGCTGCAGTCAGTAACAGAAGTCCTAGAAGTCATCACGGTATGAGTTCTCAGGAGACTGCTCAATTTTACAAAGCAAGTCATCCCTTTTTATGCCAAAAATCACATTCCAGACAAATACCTTACATTTACAAACTGTCCAATCACATGTATCCACACCAAAAGTATCGCATGACGGTAAAACCCACTTTTCAGTTACCCGGCCCATGATCAATCATTGGTCAAACCCAACATTCTTCTTAAGACAGGTCGAACTAACCTATAATGAAAAAGGGCACATCCCCATCGTAAACAGACCATAAAGAAAGGAGCAGAAACATGTGTGAGTAGAATAAGGCATATTTGTGTGCAATAAAAGGTTTACTATGTCCTGTGCTCTGATCCTTAATCTTGATCAGCTAAAGGGCAGGAACTGGTTTAACAAGGTCGGCTTCAGGCAACAGGGTCAGTTTGCTCAGGTCATTCAGAAGTCAGCACGAACTGGAGGTACATGTACTTAAAGGACTTGTTCAGCCACAGTCATCGGCCTATGTGAGGGCAACCACAAAATGGCTTCCATACACAAAATGGAACCCAAGGGTTCAGAACGAAATCCCTAAATACGTAGTGAATCCATCAGACTAACATGATGAAAACACTCATACTTGCCGCTCTAACTAGTTACAGTTCGCTAATATCAAATTCATAACGAAACCATGACCTTTATGGAACAGGTTCAGAATTCACGGAACCTCAGTACTGTAACACAAAGAAAAGCAACCCCCGACGCCGTCATCAAAATCACTACCTGGACTGAAGCCGTGGTCACCACTCGTGAGACAGTGATGACATCACAGCCCCACCCTCATGATGATGACACAATCGACTCCGTCTTCATCTCTGACCCAGCTGTCTGCACCATGGATGAGGGCACCGCTCGTGAAGAGCCAACACATCGCCCGGTCTCATAATGCAGCTCCACGTTTGCGAAGGCAGCGCTTCAGCACTGATCTCGCTTCTCTGCCTGCACCCAAGCCATGGTCAACGCTCGTAAAGAGCTTAACGCATCGACCCCAATGCCATTGCAGGCTCTGCCCGGCAGACACCAGCACTCCTGTCCTTGACATTACGGATGTGAGGCCACTGAGTGCGTTGAACATGCTTTCTTTTGTGGTATGCAAAGAGCACTGGAAACGCTGAATAGTACCATTATCTAGAATGTTGACCCTACCGCCGGGCTTAGAATATGTATCACAGACACAAGTGGACCAGTTGTCTTTTCCAATGGCAAATTTCTGACAGCCATATGGCATTTGAGACAAGGAAAAGAACTAGAGAGATAGGTTTTTACGGATATCTTAAATTTCTCGATTGTTTACATTTCTCGTCAAAAGGTCTGCAACACTGTTTTATTATATTCTAACCTACAGTATTCATATGTGGGCATATGAGCACTGGTATTTTACATTGTTATTTATTTATGGGTTTTTTAGGACTAGAAATAAAAGATATGATGAGCATACCTGTTAGATAGAGGGGGCCTTATTTATGAAGGCCTTGCGCTGCCGGTGCGTCACTTTTTCCCAAGTTAAAAGTGACGCACCGGCGGCGCAAGGCCTTCATAAATAAGGCCCAGAATCTTTAATATTTGGCGCTTTTTGTCAGTGCAATAATTCCCTGCCTCAGCATTTAAAGCACTTTACACTTTTTTGCACATCTGATACATAGCCCAAGCTCTGTTTTCCTCATTTTTCGATCAAAGGATTGTGCATTTAAGCAACATAGGTCTATGTTAACTTATCTTATGGTGCTGTCTAAACCACTTGTTTTATATTCGGCGACCAGGCTCGTAACTGCTGTGGTTAACTCTCGCAAATGTCATAATTCTAAAGATATTTTTTCTTTTTAAAACACCTCTTGTTGTTTTTTGAGATTCAAACAGGAGTGATTTGACTTCCTTAATTAGTTGGACTCACATGGCGGACCCCTGAGGTTTTTGTCTGTTCACTACTTATGCCTATGACAAATTCTAATCTTCTGTTTCATTATTCTATTTTATATTAGGATCTGCTCATATCATCCTGAAATTGACATGTTTGGTGCTGTACTCAGTGAGTCTCAAATATTAATCAGCTTTGTTTAGTCCGTCTTTTAACCTTGCATTTTAACATTGGTGATTTTTTGCACATATGTATACTTTTATGGTTATGTATTTTAACCGAATAAAGTATTGATTTAATGACATTTCAGAGATTGACCTGCAACACGTGTGACTCCAAGGCCTCAACGACTTCTACCTGGCTTTCAGTACCAACGCCTGCCGCCGCCGGAGACGTCTCATCTTTGGATTTCATTGCAAGGTCTAGAGTCCTCTTAAGTTCTAAAGGTACTGTTTTGCGGGTCTTCCCGACGCTGCCCGACTGACCTGTTTGATTCGTCCTGCTAACGATGCCATGAAAGCCCCGGTTGGCACTATCCTCTTCAAGGAACTGTACTTTTAAATTATTCTTGATAAATGCATATCTTTTCTTGTGTATGTTGGATGTTTGTCGTTTTGGACTTGTTGTGTTCACATAAAGATTGGTTATTTTTCTAAACAGGTGTGATATCCATTTGTAGTGTTTTTAGTGTGCTACTGTGTGTGTTTTGTACAAATGCTTTATACATTGCTTCTGAGATAAGCCTTTACTGCTCGTGCCAAGCTACCTATTAGGTGAGCAAGGGGTTATTTTAGCTGGGTAATCTCCTTAACCTGAATAGAACAAGGGTCCCTTCCAGGACAGGGTGAAAGTCACTACCAACTAGAAACCCCCATTTCTAACAAATACATACAAGAGTATGTACACACATGGGATGGTGAGTATGCGTGCTATATAATGTGTGTACAAAATACCCTGCCACAAATGGCACTACAATTGAAAATATATCAGGATATAATGTATGTTTAATGCACAGATTTTGTTTGCTACCAGCTTCAAAGTTATTACTCTTATTAAATGTTGCTAGAACAAACAGTTTCATACCAAAGTACCAGATTAGCATGTCCCAAAAGGGCTCGTTTTGAATTGGCCTACATTGGTCTGCCAATCCTTTTAAGTTGTCAGCTTCTTGTTTAAAAACAAAACCTGCTGAAAAATAGCTGATGAAAGCGAATGTTTTTGGAAGAAAGGAAATACAAACTCAAGCAAAAATACTGTCTGGGAACCTTTTGATTTAATTAACCCTGAATCCTGGATTTTCAATGTTTTTCCTGATGGATGTCCAAATCAAATTCACAACTAAATTAGAGCCTAAAAGTGTGAAGTACAAGCGTAGTCTGGCCCTAATGTTATTCTTTCTACACCATTAAAACAACAGGAATGTACCCTGAAATATTGTAACGCAGTAAAAGCTTCTGCCAAGCCAAGAGAAAACAGTGCATTATCTGTGTGCCGCTGACCCTGGTATGTTGTGAAGGAGCTGCAGTAGCTCATGCCAGAAAGTGAAGTCACTTTTAAAATAAATGAATACTCGATGAGTAGAAAATTCTCTTAAACACTTGCGGTATTTAATAATATGAACTCGCCCTGTTACCTTTCAAAACAGTTCAATGAGCAGAATACCTGCTGCTGGCAACTTCAGGGTTTTGAAGATCATACATTTGAATCTCAGGCTTAGGCTTCCTGGAGGCTTAGCCTTCCATCCTTCTGAGGTTGGTAACATTTTGCACTATAAGTTGAGAAACAGTAACAGCTGATATTTTCAGCCCCAGGTCACTCAATACAAATGGCCATTTAATTGCAGTCCCTAGGCAGATACCTATATGTGCACGGATAGCAATTCTAGGTTTATAGAAGTTTACCACACTGGGTAAATACCAGATGCAAAAGATAAATATGGCCCCGGAGATAGTGGATCTGGGGGTCCTAAGTATAGTTGTTGGGGATACAGGCACCCAGCCCCCACCCACCCTCCTACTTCAGCTGGGGGTAGCAGAAATAGCTCATCCCAAGAGATGTTAAAGAATCTCCTTCCTGCCCCCTCCATCCTCCCCAAGACCCCCACCCCCCGCCATGACCGAGCAGGGCTCATTATTTACCTCAGAAGGGATAAAAACAGGCAGAATTGAAAACTTTTTACTGAATAAGTGTGTTATTACCCATTCTGGGGAAAAAATCATAAAACCCTTTATCTCATAGGGTGATATCAAAGCAGTATAGTTTAAATCTGTATCCCGGTCTCCCCCTGCGGATTTAACAAGGACCTCGGAATGAGGCCCATTGTAGTAATTATGATGACTTGAGTACTACTTCTTATTGCCACAATTCTCCTGGAAAAAAGAAGGGAACTGGACTTCTTGAAAAAATAAAAAATGGTAAATAAATAAACACTCCCCTCTTCAGTATACCTTCAAAAAGCACCCACCTAATCCGGCAAGACCTGTGTCGACTACTGAAGATTGTTGGAAATTTGCACTTTCTGATATGTTTGCTGACTATAGAACCCTATGCACTTTACCCATGGCAAATCACTAGTGCACCTCCTATCAACATAGTGAAATCGACATACCACTAATTGGCATATTTAACTTACCTATAAGTCCTTAGTATATGGTACCAAAATTGAACCCAGGGCCTGTAAGTTAAATATCACCAGTGAGTCACAGCACATGTTGTGCCATCCAATGCAGTGAAAGAACAAACATGACAGCAGCCCTGCCATATGAAGCACAGTGGTGTAGGGTTAGACTGCCTCCCTTTAAATATTTATTTCACCCCTCCCAAGGAAGCCATATTGCCTATTAAGGCAGGGTACACATTGTGTAAAAGTAGGACATATGAAGGTTAATGTTACATATGTTGTTAAAGTGAATAGCACCTCAAAGCTATTTTTACTGTAGCAGGGTTGGCGGTTTCATAGGAAAGCACTGGGATATAATATTAATAATTGTTCTCTACACCTATGAACAGTTAGAGAAATAGTAAGATTCTTTTTAATAGTTCAACAAAATCCAATTGAATGGTAAAGTAGAGTTTTGTCTATTACAACAAATTAACTTTAGAAAAGTTAACTTTTTTCTGCCTGAAGCCTTTGTTGGCCACTCTGTGACTAATCAATTGTCACCTGGCAGCTTGATGTCTCCAATGTGGCGAGATATGAGCTGCTCCCAGGACAGGGACAATGGGTCTTGGTTGTGGGGAGGAGTTGTCCTCCCCTTGATAGGATGGCCTAAGGCTGTGAGCAGAGCCTTGGTATGGTTCAAATGGGCTTCCCCTGCCACTGGAAGATAAAGCTCACATTTGGGTCCACTACTGCTTTTGTACTCCTAGTCAGCCAACACCAATCCCAGTGGAGGGAGAGCTGCCCCAAAAGTGGTTTAGAGTGAGCACAGTGGTGGGGCTGTTGGCATCCTCTCTGGCATTAGAGTGTCAAGTCCTGCTTGAATGTCATATCCTGTTTGACAGGTTTTCTGGGGGGGGTTATATGATACTTGTGGAACACTTCAAAGTGGCCTCCCCTATCACAGGCAAATGTTAGCTGGCACTTCGGCAGTGCCCTTATTTTGTCCTTCCAGCCAGTCAGGCTTCAATCACAATGGGACTATCTTACATTATAGTATCAACGCATGTTTCACAAGTCTGATAGATTTACATACAACATTAGGAGTACACCTCAAAGGAGGGAGCCAGAGTTCCAAAACAATTTGGGTGTACCCACTCCCTGGTTGTTGAAAGCTCAGCTATAATTTTACCAGACTTCTCTCTCTAAGTTTGCTGGGGGGTACAGGGACCGCCAAAAAATAGATTTTTGTGTTAGATGTGGGAGGACACCAGGAGTTCAATAGTACACTCGCCACACACACCTTAGCCCTCAGAGCCCAGGTTTAGTGTGGCTGAAGAATACAGCTGTCTTGAAAATGCCCAAAGTGGCAGGGCTTGTTCTGGGAACCTTTACTCCATTGGTAAGGGCGTCCACAGTGATCATTTCCAACAACTGGCTCATGCCAGGCATAAATGTGGCACCTTCAGACATTCACCTCAAAACACTCAAGGACCTGTGGATGGCATGAAGAGGACTGACCCTGCTGTCTGACATCTGTGAAGAGCCTAGAAGACTGCACCTGCTTTCCATCCTGTACCCAGGATGAAGAATTGGACTTCAATGTTCAGATGTGTGACCTCCTGTTAATGCTACAGGGACACAACAAGCTACAAGAGGCCTTTTCCTGCAACTGCCGAGCCGATCAGTGACAACTGGACCTGGCTGCACCCCACTGTGGCCTCTGCTTTCCACCCTATGAGTCTCTAAGTCCCTCCCCATAGGACCTGGGGTCTTTAAATGTGTACTCATGTGGTGGATTGTGACTTAAAGGTCTAAAGTCAGAAGGTAAAATCTTTCATTAGGATAGACTTGGTTAATGTATATAACCCACACTCCATCACGACCAGTGTCAAATTGTGTCCCGGTCCTGTTCTAACGTGACCATTGACTATCATTGGCACTTTGTGCTTCTTAGTGCTATTTCTACATAACGCTTAAAAAAATATATATCTACGATTCCCCTTATAGGAATTCTGCCTTTTTATTACATTTTACTCTATTTTACTGATTTATTTTAGTGTTTTTTATTGTTTTGCATTTCAACTTTATTACTATTTAGTACAGCAAAATACTTTACACATTGTCTCTAACTTAAACCTACCTGTTCTGTGCATAGCTACTAAGGGTTTAAGCGCAGGTTAATTAAGTGACTTCGAGTGTTCACCCTGGCAAGGACTGTAAATATTACTTGAAGTGGATACCTAACCCCCTCAATCAATAACCCAATTCCTTCAAAGATAATTTGTAACTAAGGGAGGTTTTCCATTCTTGCGACTCTTCCTCATGACAGCCCTAACTAAGAATGTATGAGCTGTAAAATTGCATGGTGCATAACTTTGTAAATTTCTTTAAAAACTGTGCAAACTTTGTAAAGTGGGACACTACCAGAGTTAAATAAAACAAATTATAAAAAACATAGGAGCAGTCGTGGACTACTTTGGGTCAGGGAGGTATGTTCCCATGAGAGGTTGTGAGTGCCAATGTTTGGGCAAGCGTTGTTTGGTAGCCGGGCTTGCACCTTGCTCTGAGCAATATTGAAGCAAAGTCGAAGGTCCCACCTTTCCCGTTGCCCCAACCTTGTAGGACTACCTGTTCCTTTGATTTGGCCCTCCTGTGCGACCCACTGTTGTGGCCTGCCAATCCATTCTCCTACACACCAAGCTTAGGTTCCTGTCAGATATCAACAATGCATGCTTACCTGATAGCACCCGCTCCATTCACAGACACGCCGTCGAACTCTGGAACCTGCTCGACACAACATCACCAGACGGTAAACATCGTTTACAACGATGTTTTCACAACGCGGTACCTTTACACCGCGGCTGTGACAACGCAAGTCGTTACCACGACTTGCGCTGGAGGGCGCTCAAGGTCTAAAAATAGTTAATTTACTATCCTAACACCTTCCCTAGGGTCCACGGGGACTGGTGTTAGAATAGTAAATTAAACTATTCGAAATCCGCGCCCCCCCAACGCAAGTCGTGGTAACGACTTGCGTTGTCACGGCCGCGTTGTAAAGGTATGCGTTGTGACGGTACGCGTTGTACCGTCATATATCCTCACCAGACGTCGCCTTCCTTACAGAAACCTGGATGAATGCCTCCTCAGTGCGTGATATCGCCATAGCCATCCCGGACGGATACAAGATCACCCGGAAGGACTGCATCAACCAGACTGGAGGAGGCATCGCCATCGTTCACAAGAACACCATCCACATAACGACCAACCCCGACGACACCTTCACCGCCGCCGAACACCTCCACTTCCACATACACACCGATCCCAAGACCACCCTCAGAGGCACCCTCATCTACAGACCCCCGGGACCACGCACACAATTCAGCGAAGACATCGCAAACTTCATCAGCCCGTGCGCTCTCCCCTCCGCCGACTACATCGTCCAAGGGGAACCTCAACTTCCACCTGGAGAACAACAAGGACAGCAACACCACCACCCTACTGGACAACCTCGCCAACCTCGGACTCAAGCAACTGGTGAACACCCCCACCCACTACGCCGTCCACACGCTTGACCCCGTCTCCTCCTCCAGCAAGCATATCTCCTTCAGCCACTCCACAAGACTCCACCGGACTGACCACAGCAGCATCCACTTCAGCTTCAGAAGAACAACGACCCACCATCACCCGCAACAGATTCCTCACAGAAACTGGAGCAAGATCACCACCGAGCAGCTCACCACCTCCCTCCGCCAGAACCCTCCCGCCAGCAAAACGGACCCCAATGAAGCAGCCAGCAACCTCTCACAGTGGCTCACCAACTGTGCAAATAACCTTGCACCACTGAAGAACCCTCCCAGCAGACCCGGCAGCAAGAAAGCCTCCTGGTTCACCGACGAACTCAAGAACTCCAAGAAGAACTGCCGCACCCTCGAGAAAGCCTGGCGCCACGACCAGACCACAGACAACATGACTGCCCTTAAGCATGCCACCCGCAAACACCACCAGCTGATCCGCACCACCAAGAAGACAGCATTCACAGAACGACTGGACAACAACGCCCACAACAGCAAGGAACTCTTCAGCATCGTCAAAGAGTTCTCCAACCCCAGCGCCGGAAACAACGACATCACCCCCTCACAAGACCTCTGCGACTCACTCGCCTCGTTCTTCCACCGCAAGACCACCGATATAGACAACAGCTTTGGCGCATCTACCACGCACCCAACGACTGAACCAATGCCCCCCACCACCACCCTCTGCGCCTGGACCCCGATCAGCACCGAAAACACCACCCGCACGATGAACACCATCCACTCCGGATCACCAACCGACCCCTGCCCCCACCACGTCTTCAACAAGGCCGACTCCATCATCGCACCCCAACTCTGGGACGTCATCAACACCTCCTTCAACAGCGCCACCTTCCCGGAGACCTGGAAGCACGCCAAGCTCAGCGCCCTCCTGAAGAAACCAACTGCAAACCCCACCGACCTCAAGAACTACCGCCCCATCTCGCTCCTCCCTTTTCCTGCCAAAGTCATCGAGAAGACCGTCAACAGACAGCTTGCCGCCTTCCTCGAGACGAATGGATCCCTCGACCCCTCGCAGTCCGGTTTTCGAGCCAACCACAGCACCGAGACCTCCCTCATCGCAGCCACTGAGGACATCAGATCCCTGCTCGACAATGGGGAAACAGCGGCCCTCATCCTCCTAGACCTCTCTGCAGCATTCAACACTGTCTGCCACCGCACACTAGTGCAGCACCTCAGCAACATCGGAGTCCAAGAGAAAGCACTAGAGTGGATCATCTTGTTCCTCGCCGGTAGAACCCAGAGAGTCCTCCTCCCCTTTCAGATCCAAGGCCACCGAAGTCATCTGCGGCGTACCACAAGGATCATCACTCAGCCCAAAACTCTTCAACGTCTACATGAGCCCTCTCGCAGCCATCGCACGCAAACACAACCTCAACATCATCTCCTACGCCGACGACACCCAGCTGATCCTATCCCTCACCAACGACCCCGCCACCGCCAGAACCAGCCTACACGAAGGGATGAAAGACGTCACCAAGTGGATGAAGAACAGCCGCCTGAAACTGAACTCAGACAAGACGGAAGTCCTCATCCTGGGATCATCGCCCTCCGCCTGGGAGGACTCCTGGTGGCCCCCTGCCCTGGGCACCACTCCCAAGCCAATGGACCACGCACGCAACCTGGGCTTCATCTTGTACTCCTCCCTCTCGATGACCAGACAAGTCAACGCCGTTTCATCATCATGCTTCAACACCCTGCGCATGCTCCATAAGATCTTCCGATGGATCCCCACCGAAACCAGGAAGAGGTAACCCAGGCACTCGTCACCAGCCGACTGGACTACGGAAACACCCTCTACGCCGGAACCACAGCCAAACTTCAGAAAAGACTCCAGCGCATCCAGAATGCCTCCGCACGACTCGTCCTGGACGTCCCCCGACACAGCCACATCTCCGGCCACCTGAGAGACCTGCACTGGCTCCTCACCCACGCACACAAGGCCATCCACGACCTGAGCCCCAAGTACCTCAACAACCGCCTGACCTTCTACGCACCCACCCTCCAGCTACGATGGACCAGCCTCGCCCTCGCCACCGTACCACGCATCCGCAAAGCCACCGCCGGGGGAAGATCCTTCTCCTACCTGGCGGCCAAGACATGGAACTCCCTCCCCATCCACCTTCGACTGACCCAGGATCACCTTTCATTCAGGAAGCTCCTCAAGACCTGGCTCTTCGAGCAGTCGCGGACCTCGTCCCCCAGCACCTTGAGACCCTTCCGGGTGAGAAGCACGCTACACAAATGTGATTGATTGATTGATTGATAGCACATACTGTCTGATTCGCAAGGGTGATATGGGCCCAACTCCACATTGCCTACCTTTTTGTCTGTGTATATGAATTCCCACAAGGGAGATTGGTAAGGGCCAGGGAAGAGGGCCTGGTTGGATGGACATTGTCGTTCATATCCTTGAGTAGTTGCTGACCTTTAAAATAAGAAAAGGGTGCATAAGTTGTCTGAGTCTTTAAATTCTGCCTCACCTTAGTGTGGCAGCCATCTAACACTATAAACCACTCATCCAACCTACGAGTCAACTACAGTAGTCGGGACATCCGTGCATTTAGTTGGCATTATTTGCTGTTGTTGTGTTGGTTGCCTGTCTTGTACGATACACCCCCATTCTTCTCTGCAATATGAATGCAAGACGCAGGTTTAATAGCTATTGCGCTGATAACAAAAACAGAGAATGTGTATATTGTCTCTACATTCAAGTTTTACACACTTTACATCAAATATACCTGACGTCTTCACGTACTATAGTGAGCTTGTTATCGCAGTACTCTATAACTCCAGATTAGATGAAGGATCAGCAGATAACAGAATGGTAAGCGTGACTACTTAGAAAACTGAGAATAATACAGTGTCTTACAACACAGTTACTTTAGTCATGCACTGGACCTTGTTAGTAGCAAGGTCTGCAAATTAGAAGATCATTAGTACATCAGTTAGTCTCAAAAGTTAGTTCTAGTTGCCAGTATTTAAACAGTCATGTGCTTGCTTGCATTGGGTACCTTTATATGATGACCTTCTCTGATTTCTTGAATATTTGGGTAAGACGAGCGGCGTTACTCACAGTTTTCTGTATCTTTTTAGGAGGGACTGAGCGGCGTTGCAGGATGACGGATGCGGTATTGCTGAATGTCGGGGTTAACAGATGCGATGCAGAAGACAAGTGGCAGCAGTTGAAGTGAGTCGCAGGGTTGCTGAGTTTGCAGGAGTTCTAAGGAGAGTTTTTGCAGGATCACTGGAAGCACTTCAACAGGAGGTGTTGCCTCGACATCTCTTGAGGCAAAGCACCTTCTGGAGTCTTGGGCGGAGTTTAAATAACAAACAATCAAACCCTGCTTAAGATGACCACTGGATTTTCCACAAACCTGTGAGGTCTCAGCAAACCCCGCAGTATGGCTTTGCTGCAGTTCCCAATGAAACATGGTGTTGGAATCTGTGTTTGAGCTTCAGTATGACTGTACTGGGGGGCTGAGATCACAGGGGTAATATTGAGAGCAGATATAACTTGCTGGTGAACCTGTTTGACACACAGTGTCAGTACTCATGCAAGAATACCATGAAACATGTATTTACAAGCATAATGGCATAAACAGAAACTGACACCCAGTGCCAGGAAATCATAGTATTGCTGTGCACAATCACTACACATACACAGGTGCTGGTGCACTGGTCAGTGGGTGGATTTTCATGAATCCCAAAACAGTCTTGGAATAATGAGAATCATGACAGTCCCTCATGCCCTCTCCCCCTTTCCCATCCACTACGTCCCTCCACAAAACTTCTTCCCTGATGCATTCAGAAGGGCTAAAGGAGTTTGGATCTCATCTAATCTACTGCTCCACAGTATATAGCCCACAGATCATCAGTATGCAGGAAATTGTCAGAGAAAGGTGGGTAGAAATTGTAATACATCATGAGAATCAAGTACAATCATGAAATATTTGCTTACTCCACAAAGGCCACCTTTTTCCAGAATCAATAAAAATGAACTCACCGCCTGTCCCAATCGCAGAAACATGGTTGTCCCTATTTAAAAAAAAAGGGTCCTGTAATGTTCCAGGTAACTACGACCCTCTTATCTTCTTGACAATGTACAGAAATTCTTTTGTAAATAAATCTTAGATACACTTAGTGAGTAGATGTCAGAAGCAGGGATACAACAAAAAATTACTTGCATGACCCATAAAGCCTTACATTTCAACACCCCGCTATACCTCGGACAAAAACTTGTCCTCCAGAAGTGCCAGCACCCTACTGTTGAAACTGCAGAAATTCCATCCAAAGAAGACGTACAATCGAGATTTCTTGGGTATCGCCCTGAGAATTTGGAACTCCCTGCCCACTGAAAACAGGATGTACCCCTCAACAATAACTTTCAAAAAGGAAGTTAATTAAAGTGTTATTGATGAACAAATTCCTGCCCTAGAACCCCCTCACCCAACAAGCACTCAAAGACTCGTCTTCCTCTCCCTTGTTTATTACCAGACTTTTTATGATTGTATTTTGATTTGGGCTTTCAGAGAATTACCTCTACATGCACTTTTTCGTACTAACTTTGCTATCAGATGCCCTAGCTTCCTCCTGGGTGACATTTGTAGTCTGCCTTGCTGATTCTTGATCCTATGTTCTCCAAGCCTGTTCTGACACATGTCTCTCACCCTTAGTACATGCTTTCGACAGTTTATGTTTATGATTATGCCTTGTTATGCCAGCCTACAGTTTTTCTCTGCCTCTACTTTTGATCACCCTGTTGTCTGATCTATTTGCCTTCTCTCTATCGCTCAATTGTAAAGTGGTCTGATACTCTAATGGGTCTTGTTCATGCTAAGTAAAACCTTTTAAATAAATTGCATCTTAAGCCAATTCCAAGCGAGTTCTAGATATAAAGTAAGTACAATTGACCATGCCTTTTTTTCCAACTCATTAGCTGGGAGACAGTGACTTTGGTAAGGGGCAGGTTGTATGTAGCATTTGTAGATCTTCAGGCTGTACTTGATATGGTCCCCAGGGCTAAATTATGGAAAACCCTTGAAGATCTGGGAATGCCATGTGAAATGTTAGCCATTATCAAGTGCTTACACTCAGATCTATGCCAGAATCCACAGTGGTCTCAATGGTGAACTCACAGAGAAGATAGAATTTAAGAGAGGGGTCCTTCAAGGCTGAGTGGTAGCCCCTACACTATTTCTTTTGTTTATCAATGGCTATCTTGAATATTTATCCAATTGGGAAAATGAGCCTACCCTGCCAGTCCAAAAAGTCTTGGCATTACTTTTTGCTGACAATACACTGTTGATCTCCAAAACCCAGAAAGCTCTTTAGACCCTAATAGAGCAGCTTGGCATGTTTTTCAGGAAAAGCGGTCTAGAAATAAATGCCCAAAAAACAAACTAATAGTATTTAATACCAGAAGGCAATACAGTGTGTAAATTAAGCATCAGTCAAATGTTTTGGAAAGAATCAGAGATTTAAATTATCTGGGTATTAGGATAACAAAGTCGGACACTTGGGTTGACCAAAACGAAAAGAGTATGTTTTTTTTTAAAGCACAGGGCATGTACAATAGCCAAATGTTTTTAAGGTTTTTCAACTTTCCCAATCATCCCAGTAAAGGAGATTTATAGATCCCAAGCCATTTGTGCAGCAGCCTATGGTACTGAAATTTGGGGCCATAGCAACGTTGAAGGTCATGCATCCTCTAGGAATTCCTTCATAAGATCACTGCCAAGGCTGCCACAAAGTACACCTTTGTTACCCTTGCTGCTGGACTTAGTTCTGCGGTCAATAGATGAGCACGCAGCCCTTAAATACATTTTTTATTAGGTCAGAGTTTGGCGCATTGAAGAACTTGCGCTCTTTAGAGCTGAACTTCAGGATATTATTACTAGACAGCACGTGCTTAAAATCTCATGGTTGAGGTACATCAAAGAGTGCCTTGCCAACCCTGGACTGGAAGGCTTTGGTCTAACCCCACCTGCATTCCGCACAACGTGCCTCTTATTGTGAAGAAGAACATTTGGTCCCAAGCTCAGCTCAAAAGATTGAACTCATCCTCTGTGGTGACCTTAACTGCAAATCCGAGAGGGCACACAGCGAGGGGGACGAACAGCTTACCTGCCTCACTGGTTCATCTGGGCATCACGACGGCTCTGGGTCCCTGACGCTGTGGTCTCCCCCGCCGCCGAGCTGGTGGCAACGCTCGGACATGGAGAGGGGTCGAGACTACAGCTCCCAGACTGCCTCGGGGGAACTACGCCCACTTCCTGTTTGGCGCCACCGGAGGCGTTCAAAAACCATCAGCTTCCACGGAGGAGCGGGGGTCGCCGCAAATCCGAGAGGGCACACAGCGAGGGGGACGAACAGCTTACCTGCCTCACTGGTTCATCTGGGCATCTCGACGGCGCTGGGTCCCTGACGCTGTGGTCTCCCCCGCCGCCGAGCTGGTGGCAACGCTCGGACGCGGAGAGGGGTCGAGACTACAGCTCCCAGCCTGCCTCGGGGGAACTACGCCCACTTCCTGTTTGGCGCCACCGGAGGCGTTCAAAAACCATCAGCTTCCTCAGCGTTGCGGACGGCGCCAGGCGGAGCCCGGGCAGAGGGCAGGCCGTCTGTGGCCGTCCGGGGACGACAAGGGACGGGACGGGCTACCCCCCTAAGCCATCGATATGGGTAAGCGCAAGAACCTGTGTAATGTGTCCCAGCGGTCTCAGAAAGCGAAGATCCCACGAAAGGCTGACACAATTATCTCATACTTGACATCAGCCGTAGGGGTTATCACCAAGGAGATTGCCCAAGCGGAAAAAGAACTGGGATTTAACATCACCGCACCTCAGCTGCCTGACCCTGTAATAATAGAGGATACACAAGACAATGTTTTAACATCATTGAACTTACAACATGAAAATCTCCCTGTAACACTGTCTGAAGGAGAACTAGGGGAAACCTCTAACACAGGGGTGATTGGAAGTGGGCTAGTTATTCCATCAGCACAGGTAGCATCGCACGATGTACCTACCAAACAGGCTAATGGGGCCAAACAATCTAAAAAGTGCACCAAAAAGACTAAACATCTAACCAACTTAACAGAGTCGATGGAAGAGGACCTGGTGGTAAGACTCAGTAACAGAATTGAAGGGCTCATAAACCTCCATATGGAACCCATACTGACCAACATAGCCAAGGATATCGTTGATGTCCTCAATACATGTGTGTCAGGGCTGCTAAAAAAGTGTAACCATATTGAATCTTTTATGCAGGAGCAGCGGAATCTCCTAAAAAGTAAATTAACAGTGACACTTCTTCCTGAGGGGGGTTCTACTGTAGCCATTGCCAGCGATGCACCAAAGGAAAATAGCTGCCCATCAACAGACACAAGGGAGGAAAAAAGGATAACACGTGATAAGCCCACAAGGGTATGCCCATTAGATAAAAATGCCACTAAAGACGGGCCTACACCTAGAGCAGCTGGTAAGATAGATGCTTTAGCTCCTAATATATCTACTGGGCCAACTCCGTGTAGCACCAAGTTATCCCTCCCGCCACAAGCCGCTCCCCTGGTAGCTGTGTTAGTGGGTGTCCCGCCTTTGCAATATAACGTGAGGGAGAGCCCAAGAGATCTTTTAGAAAGAACTAGAAAATGGTGCCAACAGTATAGCAGCGGGGATGATGACATTGCACTAGATATAATCACTGCGAGAAGAGTGGGCTGGGTTGGACCCAGGGAGAAAACTACAAAAGGGGACTGTGTAGTGATTAATTTCAAAACACGCTTTATGGTGGAAAGACTTCTCTGGGATGGGTCTGACCTATTACACCCAGGCATCAGACCTCTCCCTCTTGGTTATTTCTACCCACCCCCTCACCACAGATTAAGGAGGCCCCAAATAGTGGTGGCCCGCCCGGTGAGTGGGACAAAAACATCTAATACACACACCCCAAAGGATACCCAGCCTGACTCAAGAGTGAGGACACTGTTGGGGGAGGGCACCTCCAATATGGAGATATTAAACCCAGTGGGTTGTACCCTGACCAATCGTTTTGCACCACTGTCGAACCTCTCTGAGAACGATTGACTAATCAAGCAGTGCCCACTGATAACTGATTCTGTGACATTACATCCTGTTTGCAAAATGATAAGCTGGAACATAGCTGGTTTAAGGGCCAAAATGAGGGACCAGATATGGAGGGAAAATATCTCTCAATTTGATATCATATCCCTACAAGAAACCTGGGATCCACACAATTCCTTCTCATTGGATGGCTTTTGTCATTTTTATACTCCCGCTAGGCAAAGCATTGCAGGTAGAGCTAAGGGTGGACTACTGTCATTGTTCTCTCTGGAGCTCAAAGGCTCTCTTAAGCAGCTAGACACAGGTACTCAGAACTGTTTAGCGGTAGAACTCTCTGTGTCTGACACAAATAAGTGACTATTTTTAAATTTTTATAATGCTGTGGATACAGAAAATAATCTTGATCTATTAGACCAAAACTAGTCTATAGTTATAGTAGGAAGTCATATTCTTTTGAGAATATGTTTATGGGGGACCTAAATATCCACCCTTGCGTGAATCAATGTGGGAGCAAGGATTACGAGGGGCCACAGTTCTCTGTGGTATCCCATTTTGAACACACTAAAGAGGGGGAGAACCTGGAATTATTCCTGGCTAACTGGAACCTCTATGAATCTTGCTGTGGGATGGGAGAATCCAGGATCCCCACGTTCAAGGGCAAGGACAGGGGTACAATCATTGATTATGTTTTTGTTACATCTTATTTGTTATGTTTTGTCTTAAAATATTGTGTGGAGGTCTCTACCTTTAGTGACCACAATCCTGTGTTAATGGACTTGGCAACGGGTGGATCTTTGTCCTTTAGAAATTCTCAACCAAGGGTACAAAGTGATATTGCCCTAAAAGACCAAGGCAGAAGACTAAAGTGGACGAAAGTGGTACCTGACACTTTCATAGCGGATTTATTGGCATCGACAAGGGCAGAGATAGCTATATGTCTAGATAATGAGGCAATTGGTTCTGACATTGTAAACGCTTATAATTCCATCTGCTTACATGTAAATGATAATTTAACCATCAAAGGAAAGCCAAAAAACGGGCATGGAGAGAGGTGGTTTGACAAAAGATGTTCAAACACGCATGCTGCACTTCTTAAAGCACTTAAAGTTACCCCTAGGGATAAGGGACTAGTAACCAAGCATAGATTGGCATATAAGCTAGCGATAGCTGATAGGAAGCGGGAATTAAGGGATGAAGCCTGGCACAACCTACTGTCACCCGAAGTTTTGAGAGACAGCTGCAAATTCTGGGCCACAGTAAATCAACCCCTCTTTGCAAATACAGACCATGCGTCTCTGGATTGCAATATCACAGATGAGGTCTGGATTGCACACTTTGAAGGGATCTATAGTTTACCTTCCAATTGCCCAATCGCTGAGGCTCATTTATCCGAAAACACTTTGCCACCACTGAAATTTGAAGCCTCAGAGGTTGCAAAAGCCATTGAGGAAATGTCCAAAAACAAGGCGCCAGGACCGGACGGGGTCCCCGCCGATCTGTTCAAGGCTGCCCCTGGTATGTGGTCAATAATTTTAGCAAACCTTTTTAACTCCATTAATCAAGACAGTATCCCTTCATCATGGTTAACCTCAACTATCATCTCGGTCTATAAAAAAGGTTCTAGGCAGGATCCATCTTGCTATAGACCAATTTCTTTGATTGACTTGTCTGTAAAGGTCTTGGGTCGGGTGGTCCTGCATAGACTGAGCGAATGGTTGAGGGTGAAAGGGGTCCTGTCTAATGTACAATACGGTTTTAGGTCAAATAGAGGTACCATTGACCAATGTTTGAATCTGCATCTTTTAGTTAGCAAGTATACGGTGGCCAAGGAGGGTAACCTATATATGGGCTTCATGGACCTATCCTCGGCGTTTGACCTAGTTAATAGGTCAAAGCTTTGGATGGGTCTCCTTGAGTTAGGTTTTGATCCTCCCTTGGTACACTTCTTGGCAAACTTACACACGAATCTCTCCGCAAAAATTAGAGTCAACACTGAGGGGCGATGTACTAGGCCATTTAGATCTGAAAGAGGGGTAAGACAGGGGTGCATTTTGGCACCCCTGTTGTTTACCCTCTACATAAACGCCCTTGAGACTGAGCTGGGGGGGTTTCCCCGGACATCCCGCACATGGGGGAACAGGTTACACCAGTTCTCCTACACGCGGATGGCGCGGTACTCATGGCTCGTACCGGGGTGGGCCTCCAGAAATTGTTGAATGCCTTTGGTGCCTTCATGAGCAACCTTGATCTCAAGGTAAATGCAAAAAAATCTCAGGTTCTAATAGCAGGGAGGAGTAAAAATAAAGGGATATTAAAAAGCTTTTATTGTAACAACGAAGTAGTATGTAGGGTCTCCTCGTTTCCCAATCTTGGTGTAGTATTCGACGAGAAGGGCACATGGTGTCCTCAAAACATAAGCCGTAGTGTGGCTTTTAGCAGGAGTGTTTCGGGCCTTATGGGGTTTGCCAAAAAATTGGGAGGTAGACCAGTTGAAGCCATTATTAAGGTTTACAAAGCAAAGTGTTTGGCAGTGGCCTCATATGGATGCCAAATATGGGGCTATAAATCCAGTTGGTGGAAAATAGATTTTTAAGAGGGCTCCTCTCAGTTCCCCAATCAACCCCCACTTTCACTACACATACTGAAGTGGGGATCGAATACATCTCAGACCAAATTAAAATAGCACCCCTATTATATTGGTTAAAAATTTGGTTAAACGAGGAAATTACCTTAAACCACTCTATTGCTTACACCTGGAAATGGCTGCTAATATTGCCTGGCTGACTTATATCAAAAAGGGTTTTCAGAAGATAGGCCGCCCAGCTTTGTTTCACTACCCTGAAACAATAACCAAAAAAGACATCGTCCTAACAAAAAATGCTCTAATGGATCTCTTAAAATTAGAACGGGAGGAGATTGAGATGAGAAAACCTCTTGTAAGAGCTAATTATGGGCTGGTTAGCTGCTCAGGCCCTGAACCATATTTATCGGTGGTAAATAACCGGTACCACCGATACCTCCTTACAAGATTTCGTCTAAATTTGATTCATTACATCCTGGGTTCCTTCCATACTTGGTGTACTCCTGATAAAGCAGACCCTTGTTCTTGTGATTGTTTTTCATCACAAGACACCCTACATTTTGTAATGTTCTGTACATTTTATGAACAGTGCAGAAGGAAATATTTGTTACCAGTCTTGAAGAAGGCGGGCTTTGTTCAGGTTAGACCAGCTTTAATATATTTAATGCAATTGGGTAGCCCTTATATTATGTTTTCTGTAGCCAGTTTTTTAACGGCAGCCATTCGTGTAAGGAAAAACAATACCAGCTTACCACAGATTCGAAGTTGCTTTGAGTAAATTATATTCTGTTAAATTATGTAATATACTTGTGCACTGAGGTTTGTAGATTTAAAGGATTTTAAAGGTACCAATTTTAGGGTGATATAAATCTTTTTAAAAATGTACAGTATTTTTTATTAATGACAATGAACTGTTTTAATTTCTTTGGTGATTACTGTAAGTGTTTTTTTATTGCTACTTAAATGATTGTACCATGTCTTTTATGATATTAATTTTATCGAATAAAGAATTTTTGACTGACTGGCATCCTTTTTAAATTTTAAGTTCTCTTTTAACTTTGAGGAATGTTTAGATAATCTGCCAACTCAGCTTCTTAGAAAATTGTATATACAACTCAGATAGGTACACTTTAGCAACATTCACAAAAAATTGGTCTCACCCAAAGTAAGATTATTGAAAAATGTCCCACAGATATTCTCAGCAATGAAAGTGTTTAGCACATTCTGTATTTTCTGACCTGCGTACAGGCTGGAGCGATCAGTATGGATTAAATCTCTTTGTTTATTTCTGGGACTCAGACATTACTGGGAAGCAGCAAGGATTTGCCAAGCAGACCCTAACCTACTGGTGGTTTTTGCTGTGAATAAATTACTCCAACTAGCCTCGTATAAAAGATAAAAACTACTTAAGCACTAATTAGGAAACCACACTTTTTGCCTTTGTATATGTATTTACCTTGCACTTGTCACTTTTTTCTGACGTTTAATGTTTATCAGCTACTACTTATGTCTAAAAGCTTGATGAGTCGTAGTCCTAAAAAAAAAAAAAATTGTTTCCCATGTGTGCTTATCTCTCAGGAAATTTCAATGTATTCTCATTACATGCACTGGTTAAAAATTTGATGTGCTATTTCTTTTATACCAAGCTTTTATTGTACGTTCATCTTTTATTATTGCAAAATTGTATTATGTTTTCTTATCTTGTATTTGTTGATGAATTTAAATAATGCACACTTTCAAATCAAAAAAAGACTCACCACCTGTTCTAACTCGAATTTTAATTATATATGTAAGAAATGTTGGGACTATAGTAGTGGCACAAACAAATGATGTCCACTGATGAACAATGTAACATAGAGCAGACTGAAGCAACCAAACTAGGATCACCCTTATAAGTGAATGGGAGAACATTAAGTAAACTAGTCCAACTTGGCTGCTATAAAGGAAAGGATGCTGTACACTAGCAGTGGAGACCTCAGAGAGTTAATGAGTTATTGCTCATAATACATTTGCTGACAGGACTTGATGTTTCTCTGTCCCAATCTTGCAAAGATCTCAAATACCCATAGAAAAGGAGAAAAGACAGAAACAACTGTCATGCCACTGACAGCCTATGAGACACAATCATTTCTGTTGCTGGTACAGTATTGTGGAAGGAAGTAGTTTTCCCAGAAGATGCAAAATCTCACCCAAGGAGTTTCCATTTCTGAAAGGATGAATTATTCAGATCAGTACTTACTACAAATGTCCTTCCACATCTGAATCTCTTGCTTCAGCGTCAACCTTGATCCTTATTTTGTTATAGTTGTTTAGGTGGATGTGTTTTATTCTATGTAAGCAGTGTTATCTCAAACATAAAGTTAACCTAAACCAAGATAATGCAGTTCTTGGTTTACCTTGTACTACTAGCCAACCAAGATAACGTTTCTTAAATTCCTTAAGTCTTCAGCAAGTTGTGCGTGCAACAGTCCCATTGTCCATAACTCCTTATACAAACTAAATGCAGAGAAGAGTGACTTTAATATAAAAAACTGGGATACCACTTAAAGTGCAATCAAAGCCAGATATTGGTGGCAGTTCTGAAGGCTGTTAATTTAGGGAGTTACAAACCAACATAATATATTTGAGTCTATTTAGAAGTGAACTGTGGTACCATCACTTTAGTAAATTACATGGTATGCAGGTACATGGCTCTCCTAATATGGGCACTAACATTTAACCTACGGACATTTAGGTAAGACTACTCCAAAGGACATTTTCTATGAACACATGTTACAAAACAAAGGGAATGTCTCTAGCCCTGACAGAATCCCTGGAGACATATAGCTCCACTACATTGACTTATGGATGCTTTTCCTATCCCAATTGCTTAGCACTGGTATTGGAGTGGTTGAAATCACATGACTGTGGTGCTATCCAGAGATCATTTCTGAAAAAAGTGATAAGACTAGTCTAGTTAACTACCACCCTCTTTCACTCATGGTTAACTCTTGAATAACCTGGGTAAGATTTTCTGTACAATCTGCTTGGCAGATTGACCTACTTTATTAAAGTAAATAATGTCTAGTTACCAAGCCGGATTTAGATATGTAATTGGCACGATAGAGCAGTGGCCTGTTCTTTAATCATCTTTATTATGTTAATCACTTTAAAGAATGCTTGCACATGGCATTTCTTAACCTGTGGCATTGTTTTGACTCTAGAATACTTATAATGCAAATGTCTGTTGTGGAGCCCAAGTCAGAGGCACAAAGTACATCTCTGAAAGTATGGGCATTAGACAAAGCTTTATTTTGAGCACACCATATGTAACTATCTGTGAATTTATTCTACGAAAGGAATTTATACAAATTGCTTGAATAGTTCGAACTTTATTATGATTTTAAATTAATTATTAACCAACATTAGTAAATGTAAGACTAGGTTTGCTGGAAGGCTCTACATTTAAAAGCTCTCTTAAGTTGAGGGGCTCACCATCATCATCATCATCATAAACTTTATTCAGCATTTCAGATAAAAAACATAAAATTCACAAATAAAACAGTACAGACAAAAAAAGGAACAAAATGCCCCCAACCAGTTAATGTAAGCAGTCAACAGATAACATACATATATCTCAGACATATTATTAAGTTAAAAGAATAAAAAAAGATCTAGCAGCCTGATAAACATAGAGTTGTAATCACAGCTTGATCTGAGCCTAACTGCCACCTTTAAAAAGCTAAGGACGTACCATAATGTGGACACTGAAAGCAGAGCTAAAAATGTAAAAGCGGGACTTACTTGATTAACATGTAGGGATTTTAAAAGTGGGATTATATGTCTTCCTCTGTACCTTCATAAAAACTGCAAAACATTACAAAATAGATCATGTCATGCGGAGACCTATTGTTGCAACTCCATAAGGGCAAGGTCTGACCTTTGTTACAAATCCCCAATATATTTTAACCAGGGGATAAGGTGGGCAGTCCTTTATGATGTCTCTGTGTAAGGAGGTCCCCTTGTTCCCCCACACTTTAAGCCAGTAGAGTAAAGGGCAAGGCAACAATAGATCTCACAAGGGGGGCATACCCAATTCTTCGTGTACCAAAAAGGTAGGGGTTCCCTGAGGTACACATAGGAGTCGTCTTAAAAATCTATTTTCAATTCTTTGTAACTCATCAGCCCTGGAGTAACCCCAGATTTTGCTACCATATGATACCAGCGCTAGGCACTTAGCTCTATATATCTCTAGTATTCCACCTATTGGTTTTCTGCCCCACCGAGAGGCAAAAAAAATAATTGCTGCATTGGCTCTGAAAAAATCCTCTTTCTTCTTTCTTCTTAGCAAGCCCCAATTTAGTTTTGCATCCAACAAAACCCCCAAATAGGGAAAAGCCTCAGTTTTGGGGACCTATGTGGACCCCACCTTAAAATTAAAGGACTTCCCTGTACCAGGTCCCACCTCCATCACAAAGGATCTGGAGTTGCTGAGTAACAGGTCCCGGTCATCCATAAATTTCACAAAGGAATTGAGAAGGGTTTGCAGTCCTCTCGGTGTCCTAGACATGAGGACAGCATTGTCTGCATACAATAGTACGGGCAGACTACGCCGTACCACCTGTGGGGCATCTACCTGAGTAACGGTAAGGGCCTTCTCCAAATCATCAATATAAAGGTTAAATAAAAAAGGGGCCAGGATACAACCCTGGCGCACTCCTCTCTGGATAGGGAATTGCAGAGTAACCTGACCCTCTTTCGTGAACAGTACCTCAGCTTTAGTGTCCCTGTGTACCTTTCAGAGGAAAAGGACAATTTCTTTATCTACAGCCATGCCCAGTAAACATACCTATAATGTAATTCGATTAACACAATTGAATGCAGACAACAAGTCCATAAAAGCAAGATAAATACTGCCTGAACGAGCAACAGTGTGTTTACTGACGATCATGTACAAGTCCAGGCATTGATGGATGGTGGACATCCCTGGGCGAAAGCTATATTGTATATCTGTCAAGATATTGTTAGCATCAGCCCATGTGGACAACCTTTCCAACAGGACCTGTCCCAACACCTTGACCGATACATCCAATAAGGATATAGGCCTATAACATAGGGTGCTAGCTCTGTTTCCTTTCTTGAAAACCGGAACTATGATTGATAGGGACCAAGTACTAGGCAATTCCTTGCTGATAGCAGCATTTATAACCGTAGTGAGGATTGGAACCCATAGTTTGGGTTTAGACAAAAAAAAGGTCCAGAGGGATGCCATCAGGACCAGGTGCTTTATTCTTAGACAGCCCAGCTATACCTTTGCTGACTTCCTCGGCTGCAATGAGAAGGGACAACTTCCCTCCCACTCCAACTTGATGTATGTCTGCTTGCTGACAGAACATTTCCTGAAAATGACAGACCCAATCCTCTTCTGTAATATGTGCATCTAAGGGCTCAGAGTTTTCCCCTGACAAAAAGGGGCAATTAATAATGCTCCAAAACTGGGTACTATTATTCAGGTGACAGGTCTCATTGAGTTTGCTCCAAGCCTCCTATTTTAGCTCAGTCTTTCGCCTTGCTATTTCAGCTTTGTATATCCGTCGACACACCCTTACCGCAGCGGGATTCCTTGGAAGGGTACTGAAGGTTGCCCACAGATTCCTGTACAGCCATGATCAAACCTACTCATGGCACGTCCCTTTCGGGGCCTCAAGAAGGAGTCCAATTGTATGTGAAATAGCTGAAAATGCCTCCAACGCGGCATGTGCCTCCCCACATCCAGTTGTACAGATGTTGATTTCCCTCCTGCGTTTTGTCATAAGGGTCTCATAAAAAGAGTCAGAGGATATCTGCTCCCACCTAGGCCTTCTGCCTTGATCTGCTACCCTTAAATATCCTTGAGGGACAACGCTGGGGGATTTCCCTACCTTGGGCCAAGTGGTCGAGATGCACAGCGGGTTATGGTTGCAATAAATGCTGTCCTCAACCGAGAAATTCAAAAGAATTTGGAAAAAGGGGCTAGAAACAAAGATATAATCTATTAGCATTGAGCACCCCTTCTAATGAAGGTAGGGAGTAAATACTTCCTACTATGAGACATCCTGGTCCTTGACATAGTTAAATCAAATTCATCAGCTAGTGCATTAAGACTATCTCCATTGACAGTGTGTTCAAACGTGCAAACCCGCCAACTTGGGGCATCCCATTCTGGATTTGGAACCTGCGTCTGGGTTCCTACAAAGATGGATGTTAAAATCTCCTGCGATAATGAGGTGACCTATCAGGGAACCCTTTGTGTCCAAATTCCTTTAGAAAGTAGTCATTCTAGTGATATTATAAAGAGATAGATGCCCAACATTAGCGTTGTAAAATTTAACAGCAACGTATTTGTTGACCCTTGAGAAAATGTAATGTCCTGCAAGCAAACATTATCGGTGGGTAATTCCTTCAATCGTCATGGAATGTCCGGAGAAACGTATATTAGCAGACCCCTCTTCAGTTTACCTGACTGAGACGCAGTAGCTGGTGCAAAAAAGGTGTTGAAACCCTTGAGGAAAAAAAGTTAGAGGTAGCCCACGTTTCCTGGAGGCAAATAATACTAAAGCCTTTAATAAAAGTGATCCATCCGGGGTCAATTATCTTGTTTGCAAGCCCTGCAATGTTCCAAGAAATAAATCTGCAGTTTTTAGCATGATCCGCCCCAACTAGGGAGGCCCCCGTGATGACTCCATGTAGCGGTACTGGCTCTGCTGACTCGTCGACCAGGAGTCCATCACAAGCATCCAATGATTCCAAAAGAGCAAAGGGGTTAAAGGTAGGAATGTCTTGGGTTACCTGCTGTCCAACCTGTTCCAGACGTCCTGGATGAGTAGGAAGTTGCCATGTGCCCACCCGGTTTGGCCTCCTTGGGGTATCGGAGGAGAGTTTGTAAAAGTAACCTAGGTGGAAGGGCATTATGGTCAGAGCAGGCCCCCCTGATTGTTCTGGGACACCGAGTGTAAGATTCTCTCTACTAGGTGGGGTCTGTTAAAATTAACAACTACGCAGTCTCCTGCCAGGTTTTAGTTGACCTACCCACCCAGGAAACTCTACACACCATGATGATGTGTTTCTCCACCCTTAGTCCATGAGTTGTGTTCCGATCCAGCCAATGTAAAATCTTATTCTTGAGTTGGTCAAATTCCTCAACAGCACCCAGGGGGAGTTCCGGGACATTGCCAAGTACCACCACATAAGGAAGACATTCCGGGTGGGAGATGTATTGTTGGGAGCAACTGCCATATGTTTGCCCCCATAAGGTCAGGTACAATAGAATCTGGGTGAACATCCCCTCCTCTTGCAGCTATTCCAGCTGGAGGATTATCTGGACCGGGACGGGCTATAGGGCACTGTGACTTTAGCACCCTTATTCCATCCTTTGGGATCAAGGTAGGCTGTGTAAAGAAAATACTACTATTATACTCAGGTGTAACCAAACACCGGTGCCCACTTGGGCCATATCTCTCCCGCTCTTCAGATAGGGTGGCAACTGCGCCAGGACTAGAGGGGGCCCCCCTCGAGGATCCAGACCCCCTGGTAGCCTCCATCGGTTGATCTCTGTTAGTTACTGCTCAATTGCGACTAAACGTATCCTGATAGGGTCTAATTTGCACTCAAATTTAGTCATTAGTGAGCCTATCCAAATGTCCATCAAGGCTTCCATGTCCACCTTGGTTAGTGAAGTGTGTTTTCTCACACAATGTCCGTTCCCTTCTTTCCTTGGGAATTTGGCTTTGTACCTGTAACTGGACCTTTCCTTTTTACCCCCATTCTTTCCCCCGCTTTTAACATCCCTGGGTTAACCATGTTATCCTCACCATTTGATGTGGTTGGTGCTATAGGGACAAGGCTGTTAAGGCTGGCTCTAGCTGCCTCTGGCCTGTGAGATACCACTCGCTGGTTTCCCTCGATCACAACCCCCGGAGCCGGTGAACTAATTTGACCTGATGAAGTCCCAGATGCAAATTGTTTACTTGAGCGCAGTGCAAGGTGCTACCCCCACTGCACCTGGTGCACTAGAGGGAAGGCAAAGTACAGGCGAGCAGGAGAGCCGACGGGACACCAGCTCGATTTCTTTATCAATAATCCCTTCTGCCCGCATTAAAAAGCCGTCCATCGTAGTGGGTGGAGGACCTGAAGGTGCTAACACAGCACCTTTACGTCTTCCGATAGCTAGGAAGGGTTCTACCCAACTTGAAAACGAACTTGCAGTACCAGATGGGGCAGCTGAATATTCAGTCAGAAAAGTGCTACTCTGCTTCAAGGGAAGAGTACAAAAAAAGATCTCCTTCCTCACAGGTTTCACAGGTTCATAGCTGGGAGCAGTCAAGAATATCCTTGGGGGCACTTTCACAATCCTTGTAGATCAGGCCTGCTCGAGAGTCCAATCCCCTGCTGTTGGACTTGGCCCTTTTTGCAGGGTCTTCCCTGGACTTTTTGCCTTCCTCCTGTATTTTGTCTGACCTGTTTTTGTTGGTTTTATGACTCTGGGCACTTTACTATGGCTATCAGTGCTAAAGTGCATATGCTCTCCCTATTATAAATTGATGTATGAATTAGTGATTCCATGATTGGCTGATTTGGTGTAATGGTCAGCCCCTAGTACAGTGCACTGAGTGTGCCCAGGGCTTGTAAATCAAATGCTGCTAATGGGCTTGCAGCACTGGTTGTGCCACCCACAGAAGCAGCCTGTAAAATTGTGTCTAAGGCCTGCCATTGCAGAGCCTGTGAGCAGTCTGGTACAGCCTTGCTGACTGGGCAAGTGCACCCACTTGCCAGTCCCTAAACCTTCCCTTTTCGTCATATCAGAAACCCCTATGGTAGGCTCAAGGACAGGGTGCAGTGTAAGTATAAGGTAGGACAAGCCCTGATGTGTGTGGCATGTCCTAATGGTGAATTACAGCCATTTTCGTTTTTCACTATTGCAAGGCTATCTGTTCTCCATTGGCCAGAATGGGCAGTTAGAGTATTACATTTTATAATCCTAACTGACTCAGAGAACATGGTAGAAATTTGAGTTTAGTATGCCTGAACTCGGAATGATAAAATACATATATTAGGGAAGTTGGTTTTAACATTCTGTGTTTGAAAATACCACTTTTAGAAAGTAGGTATTTTCTTGTCTAACTACCCAAGCCTGCCTCTGCTAGGTTGTGTATTCCTTGTCTGGAGTTTGAGTGACAGGGCTGGGGGAATCCAGGATGCAGGGTGAGTCCGCCCAGTGGTGAATAGAGAGATCTGCATGATACAGGCTTTTTATATATATATATTTTTTTAAATTTCAAAATATCTTTTATTGTTTTTCCAAACATACAACATAAAACATATAAACATCAGCGCTTAATCGTTACAAGTTTGTAGCCCACATTGGTTATGTTAACGGTGGTACAGTTACACAGTATATAAGCTTGGCTGCCCCCCTATCCACTGTCGTTGTAAGAGGAAGGCAGTATGAGAAAAGGGGAAAGGAAAGGATTTAAGGTAGGGAGAAAAAGAGATAGCATACAGAAGTTTACTTTCTTCACGTGAGAGTCTTGAAACCTGTGGGGATGCGGTGTAGAGCCACTTGATTGATTTGTTAGTATTTATTCATGGCGGGTCATATGGATTTACCAGCTCGTCCAAGGTCGCCCACATCCCCCTGTTGGCATGTCTCCATGGTGAGTTTCGTAGGGCGGTGTTGTCAGCGCCTCAAAGGTACGTCACCCAGTTAAGCCAACCCTTGAAAGTTGCCTTGGAGGTGTCTTTCCAATTGGTGAGTACTATTTTGACTACCGCTGTTAGTAGGAGATCCAGCAGGTCTCTGTCCTGCTGTAAGTCTATCTCAGTTGTGATGAATGCAGTGGCGAGAGTAGCAAAGTCTGCTTTTAGTGTGCATCCTGTTTTATATATCAATGTTACTTTTAATTTGCATCAATAAACTTTCTATTTTTCTGTAATATCCTTTAAAACTAAAAATGATTTTAACACTTGTCTGATAGGAAGTAACTGTACTGTTGTATTAACATTTTATAAACGAGTTAATTAAAAAAAATCTAAAACAGCATGTGGTTTCGCACATTTTGGCAAATGCATAGTTTCTTTTTTTGAGGCATATGTTTGTAGTAAAAAATGTAAAAAAAAAGCTGTCACACCGCTTACAAAAGCCAGGCTTATAGGTGTTGCCAATGCTTGTTTTCTTTTGTACTTGTTTTGCAGTTCTTTACTATCATCTGATTTTCTATTTTTGTTTAGCATTCATTTATGCTCTTGCCGAAATGGGCACTTCTTTTTGTTCAAAGCAATATTTTAAACCGGGGGGCGTGGCTTGCGCGCCGCTACAGTATGGCGGGTCGCGCTTGAGCTCCGTGGCAAGTCTGGCCCGTTGAGCTGATTTCTCCGTGTCCAGCTGCCCCTATCGGCGGAAAAGTCACCATTCGGCACCGGAACATGAGGAGCGCTGCCTGAAGGTGTTTTCATGTGCTTCTGGCCACCGGCTGCATGTCTTCTGCTTATTGCTTCAGAGGCGCTCGTTTACCTCACAAGCGGCCGCCATCTTCCCGCTCTTCGCGCTGATTTCTCTTCTCCTCAGAAGCGCCGCCTGGGATACAATATTGCAGTTTCTAGCGGATGTTCCTTTCGTCTTGACACGGATGCCTGCAATTGGTAACGTTTATAATTTTTTTCTGCTGTATCTTTGCTGCTTGGCTGGTGATTAAGCTGTCCACGCGCTGTTTTTCTCAGGGCAGCTCTCTCATGTAGGTATAAATCTTTTTCCTACGAGCTCATTACTGTGCTCCCCTGCGTTCTTGTAGCTGTGTTATTTTTTGCTACTTGTCTGCCTTGCATATAAGTCCGCCGCTGTTCATATCTTAGCGCCCATTGAGCTCAGTGTGCTATATCTATTTTTTTATGGTATAGTCTGCGCAGTTTTTTCCTCTCCTTTTTTCCTCAAGTGGTTGTATATTTTTCTGGAGGCTGCTTCTTTATGGCTGCAACTATGGGGCGTTCTTTGACCAATAAAGACTCAAAAGATGTTGGCACGTCGTTGAAAAGGCTTAAGTCACTGTCTCCTACGCCTGACCCTCCTCAGTCAGAAGCCGCTTCAACGCTGGACACAATCTTAGCGCGCCTCAATGAAGTACATGATATTGCGCAGTCCACGAAAACAAACACGGATTTATTACAAGTGGAGGTGGCTGCTATCAGGAATGACTTTAAGGCCCTCTCTCTTCGTGTATCCGCGACGGAATCACGAATCAGTTGTGCAGAGGATGGTATACAAAAGCACTCCAGATCCCTCAACCACTTGGAGCGCTCCATGGCGGCATTGCGCAGAGACTTAACTGAGCAGGAGGACCGTAATCGTAGATCTAACCTACGCATTTTTGGTCTGCCGGAAGATTCAGAGAAGTCATCTTCATCTATGATAGAATTCTTATCTCATTGGATTCCGGACACCTTACAAATTTCTTTCCACAGAGACTTTGAAATTGAAAGAGCACACCGTGTTCCTACGTTTCGGTCTAAGACAGCTACCCAGCCGAGAGCAATCATTTTTAAACCATTGCGGCATCAGCATACTGAACTGATTCTATCTCATATGCGGAAAGCTAAACAAGTCTTTTGGGACGGTCACAGGATCTCCATTTCTCAGGACTTTGCCAGGGATACGGTTATAAGGAGAAAAGGTTTCCTGAATCTTCGAAAACGTCTTTCTGAGATGGGTATTCCCTTCTCGTTTTCTGGTCCATCGAAATTCCGCATCACTTATAAAGGACGTTCTAGAATTTTCGAGGAGCCGGCTGATCTAACTACCTTCTTGGACAACCAGCTGGAGATCGAGATGGAGATTCAAAAAGCGACTTCACAGGCTCCTGGTGCCTCGGGCACTTGAACTGTCTCCTTCTTTTTCTCTGGATGTATTTTTCTGTAGGACTGGTTTCCTCTTCTCTTCTGGTCAGCTTCTTGGCCGACCTTAACTTCCATGGATGTTCATGATCTTTTTCTGTTTTTCTTGTGTGTCCACTCATGTTTGTTCTATTCTTCTTTCTGGCATCCACAATTGTTCGTTCCTTTTATAGCTCTCTTTCTCTTGGTACCTCTTAGTATCTCTTTACAGTTTTTCTCCTTCTATTTTCCTCCACTTCTCCAACTTGTGGTTCTTTATTCTTTCTCTTTTAATCAACTTATTCTGTATCTTTCACTTGTCTTCAATTATTCTTCTCTCTCACCTCTGTCATCCTTTTTTTCGACATACTTTTTCTATTTTCTTGCTGATTATCTCTTACCAGTTACATTGCTTTTTCTGGTATGGAACATTCTCTACCCTTCTTTTTTTCTTTTTTCTCCTTCTATTCTGCTCTCTTCCTACCCTCTTCTTGCACATATCTACTGTTATTTTATACAGATGTAGTGTATTTACTGACCATGTAGTTATTTGTTTCGGATCTACATATTGCTTGTTTTGCATTAATCTACTGTTCATAGTTTTCCTCATGTTTTTCTTTTTCTTATCAGTTTTCTAATAGTACTTAGGAATATAGTTACGTTTCTCGACATTGACTGTTCTTTAACTGTGTTTATTCAATATCTTAGTTAGAGTATGTTTATTTACATTATTAAGCTGCTTTGCGGTACTGCTTTTGATTGTTACCAATTTGTTCTTTTTTTTTCCTGCTAACCGATTATTGTAGTTTTTGGGGCTATTGTTCTCAACTGTTTTTAGGCTAGTTCGGGTACCTTGCTTGCCTTTCCACGTTCTCCCTAGTATGATGTGGGCCTTTTTTAGGCCTCCCCTCCTGCTTCTCCTCTCCTTCCTCTCTTCTCTCCTTTCTTCTCCTCTTTCTTTCTCTTTTTCTTGGATTCCCCACATAGACGCTCCCGTACTATTTCTTTTGTTTGCTGACTGGCTCCTTGTATTCATGATGTTCGTCCTTTTTCTGTCATTCAGGTCGTCTTTTTTCTATTTTTCTGTTTCCCTATGCCAGGTTTAAATGTATTATCCCTTAATGTTAAGGGTTTGAATCACCCGGTGAAGAGGTCGAAAATCTTAGACTACTGTAAGTCTTTGTCTTCTGATTTGGTTCTTTTTCAAGAGACCAAGGTTACTAACAAAGAGGCGTTGTTTTTAAGGAAGGAGTGGGTTTCGGATGTTTGATGTTCTGATGCCCTCGGTAAACACAATGGAGTCATTACGCTGGTTTCAAAGAATTCTGGTTTATCGATACTGTCTTCCGATCATGATTCGGAGGGTCGCTGGCTGTTGTCTAAATTGTCGGATGGACAGCATGATCTGTATGTGATGAATATCTATGCTCCTAACGTTGATGATCCATCCTTCTGGAAATCGGTCACTACAAAATTAAATGACACCCCGCACTCTGGTAATCTCATTGTTGGTGGAGATTTCAACTTACCAATGGATCCTCTTTTAGACAGGAATTCTGCTTTTCAGTTTCGTCCTCCTAAATCTCACAAACACATGATCAACATGTGCTCCATTATTCATCTTCAAGATATTTGGCGTCTTCATAATCCCACTGGTAGTGATTTTTCTTTCTTCTCCTCGCCTCACTCTTCCTTCTCTCGTATTGACTATCTCCTGGTTCATTCTTCTCTTGTTTCATCTTCCTCCTCTCCGCTTATACATCCTATTTTGATCTCTGATCACGCTGCGGTAACTTTTACGTTGTCATCCTTTGCCCCTAAATCACGTACTCGTTCGTGGAGATTAAATACCGAAGTATTGCATGATCCTTCTCAGGTTCATGAGTTTTCTGAAGCTATAGATACCTTTTTCCATGAAAAAGAAGGTTCTGTTTCTTCCCCAATTGTTCTTTGGGACTCCTTTAAATGCACTTTCCGTGGTCAAGTTATTAAATGTATGTCCAAACGTAATGCAGATATTAAAAAGGAACTTATGGATTTGTCTTCTGATATAAAATCTCTGGAAGCTTCCTTTAGGCAATCTAAGGATCCAACTTGTTTACAACAAATAAAACTACTCAAATACAAATATAATACCATTGTTACTAACCGAGCTTATATTGGGGTGCAAGCTCAAAAATCCAAGAAGCTGTTATTAAAAAATCGGGCTGGGAAACTTTTGGCGGCTACGTTAAAATTTCAGGATTTTTCTTTCAAATCTTCGCAAATTTCTTCCATTACTGACCACACAGGCTCTAAAAAATTCCAAACAGGGGAAATTCTTGAAGTTTTTTGTGATTTTTATAATAAGTTATATACTCCTTCTACTCATTCCTCTTTTGAACAATGTCAAGATTTTTTAAATTCGGTTCCGATTCAATCGGTCTCTGATGCTGATCGCTCTATTTTAAACAAGCCTATTTCTCCCGACGAAATCGTGTCTGCGATTAAAGCTACTCGTTCTGGCAAGGCTCCAGGCCCTGATGGTTATCCAATTTTATTTTATAAAACTTTTCTCCCTACGCTTGTCCCCAAATTGAAATCTGTCTTTGACTCCTTTGTTAAGGATGGAGCTGTTTCTGGTACGGCTGCTGAGGCTACCATAGTGGTGCTCCCGAAGGACGGGAAGGACCATTCGGATCCTAAAAACTTCCGACCTATTTCTCTCCTTAACATGGAAGCTAAGATTTTTGCTAAAATCCTGGCCAGAAGATTAGAATCCTTTATCCCTCATCTTGTGCACCCTTCCCAAACTGGTTTTGTGAAAGGACGTCTTGCGCGAGACAATGTCCGCACATTCTGTCATATTCTCGGTGCGGCTAAACGATCTCATCTTCCCGCCGCGGCTGTGGCCCTTGATGCGGAAAAGGCCTTTGATAAGGTCTCTTGGCCTTTTCTTCGTGCTGTTTTGTGTGCGCATAACCTAGGCGACTCTTTCATTAATATGGTGATGTCCTTATATTCTCAACCTAAAGCTAACATTAGAGTTAATGGTGCTACGTCGTCGTTTTTCAATCTTAGTCAGGGCACTAGACAGGGATGTCCTGTATCCCCACTTTTATTCTTACTATCTATTGATCCCCTTCTTCGTTTGATTGAGTTACACCCTGACATCAAAGGTTTTTCTTTTGGGCCTCACTGTATTAAAACTGCTGCATACGCAGATGATGTTCTCATCTTTTCAGATGATATCGCTTTGGCAATCCCTGCTATTTCTGACACCATTTCCTTATTCTCTTCGGTTTCAGGGTATACCCTCAATAAAGATAAGACGGAAATGTTCCCTTTGAATGCCTATTGTTTCCCCTCTCATATGGGCTCAGCGGGCTTTAAGTGGCAGTCTACACACCTGAAGTACTTAGGAATTTATTTTTGTTCTACTCTGTCTGCCACCGCTGCCTATAATGAATCCCAGATTATCCTTAAAGTGCGTCGTCTTTTGGATACATGGTCTCCGAAACATATTTCATGGTGGGGTCGCCTTCAGACTCTCAAAATGATGATTACGCCGATTATTAATTTTGTTTCATCCATGATTCCCCTCAAATTGTCAGATTCCTTCTTTCGTGAAATCGATACTCTGACTTCTAAATTTTTGTGGAATGACAAACGTGCTCGCCTTGCATACAAATTTTTGCGTCGCCCTTGTGATATGGGAGGTTGTAATTTTCCTGATTGGGAACGATACCAAATTGCCTTTTTGGCCTCTCAAGGTGCTTTGTGGTTCTCTCCGCCGCCTCTTCATGTTCCCTCTTGGCTGCTAATAGAACAGGAACTAGCATCCCCTTTGCCTCCCGCCTCTTTTTGCACCACTTCTACTTTCCATATCCTGTTTTCCCGTGCTATCATTCTCGATACAATTGCTGCGGTCCGAAAAGTAGACAAGAAGGTGGCGATTCCTTTGCATAAAACTAGGTGGTCATCTATCTGGCAAAATTCCAAAATTAAGTTTATCACTACTCCAAATCTCATGTCCTATTGGGCAGGTAAAGGGATTTCTCTTGTCAAACATCTCTATGGTGCTTCTGATGAACCATTACCTTTCTCTACCTTGGCTCAAAAACATTCTTTAACAAACCTGGATTTTTATACTTTTCTTAAAATTAAGGTGGCCATTGCTAAAGTGCGTCTTCATCCTACTTCCTCTACAATCTCACTTTTCCAGCTATGGATTAAATCTGGTCATGTCGCCTCCAAAATTTATAAATTTTTGTTTTCTGCTTCACTTCCTGCACAGACCGTTGCTCAACAAAAATGGCTACATCATTTTGACCATGCTATTACGGAGCATATTTCCCCTGATACTTGGCAATCAATTGGTAAATTTTCTCTCCGTAATAAGATCGCACCTTCTTTAATGCAATCTAAGTTTTTCTCTATTAATCTTCTCCATTGGACACCTGTACGTCTCCATTCGCTTAACCTTAAAGATGACAACTTATGCTGGAGCTGCGGTTTGGTGGCAGGCGACTTTCCTCATATGTTTTTCCATTGCTCCTTGCTTCAACCTTTTTGGAACCTCATCCAGAAGCATCTCTCTCTTATCTTTGGTTTTGAGCTCCAACTTTCCTTCCCCTTGATCTTATTAGGTCCACTGGCGGCCCCTACTCCTCTCCCTTTAGATCCATTGGAGTTGCAGTTGTTAGATCTTCTCCTGACTGTAGCGGTGAAAATTATTCTTATGAAGTGGAAATCCTTTTCATCGGTTTCCTATCATACGTGGTGGGCTTGGGTCTCCTTTTTACGCAGTGCACACACTTCGGTTGATCAAGCTCACCTCTCTCCATCTATTTCTAGTGGGGTTTGGCATGCTTTGGATGATTATATGGAGTTGTCTTCCAAAGGGTTGGTTCCTCAGTTTCCTTTTGATGTGTTTGCATAATTGTTGTCTGCTATTTGGTTTCTAGGCTGGGGTTGTCCTGTGGGAATCCGTCTTTTCTCTTTTTTCTCTTCTTGCTTTCCTGTCTTCTTTCCTATTCATCCTCTCTTTACTCTTTCTCTTTTCTCCTCTCTTCTTCTTTTCTGTTTCCTCCCCTATCCCCTTCTCCACATTTTGATAAGTGATACGTTTGTTTTATTGCCTTGATAGAGGCTTTAACTTGAATGCAATTTATATCTCTCACAGGCTAATGTCCCTTATGTCTATATATTCTCTTAGTTTACCTATTAATTTTTAGCCCTTTTTGCATATGTCTCTTGCATCGATTGTATCACTTGTATTGTATTTCATATTCATTATCCTTACCGTTACTCTCATTAATAAAATTTTCTTGAAATCAAAAGCAATATTTTAAACCTTATTGCCTATAATAATGTTATTTGCTGAGAGTGACTATGTTGTTTAAAATAATCAGACTATTACTAATATTTAATATTGTTTTTCCATTCTCTTTAGTATCTGACTGTCAGAATTATGCAGGTAACACAAAAAGAATATAGCACCCAAGACGTTCATATCCGAGCTATTGAGAACTGACTCCTTAAATATACACAGAAACGTATATATTGATAATCTGTGTATGTCATATGCTGTTAGTCACATAGGTGATAGACCTTATCCACATAGTATGACATGTTTCATCATAATGCTCACCATCAATCACTGGGGATATAACCTGTGGAGTATAAGTCCCTTGAAAGCCTATGGCTCTAGATCAAATAACTACCCACAGTTTCAATAATGTTTAACTAGAGCCTATAAAATGTAAAAGGTGTGAGAGTGGGTCAAAGTTGTTCATTATTCTTTATTATTGTCCTGCTCTTCATATAAGGAGGACATATATTGCACGCGCAGTCCTACCCAACGTACGTCTGACGTAGGGGATTCTGAAAGAACATGGGGAGGAGGAGCAGGGCAATCCGGAGACGAGCGATAAAGGTAAGTGTACTTTATTACCCTTCATTTTGATTTTATAAAATATTTATTGAGGGGGGTTAAAGGCGCGGAGCCGAGTTTTTGCCCAACTCCGTGGAGCTCCGTAAAGAGCAACTCCGCCTGCTCTGCCCGGGGTTACTTTAAAATCATGCTTAAAATCACACTGTGAGTTAAAACTTGTATGTGGTCACCCCTACATTGCACATTCTCGAAAAATGTGCAATCGCTCAAAAACTCCAGGGAAGGTCTGCATCAAACTATGCACACCATTTGAACCTCCATTTTGTCTAGAGTTCTGTATAACCAACTTTTAACAAGGGCTTGTGATCAGACATAAACAGATGGATAATCTTTTGAGACCAGATAATTTTACTTTTTTGACAGATTTTGGTGCCATGCTTTGCCCCTAAGACAGAACCTATTTTCAACAGTGCTTTTGCAACCCACACTGGGTATATTCATTTGTTGAAGACGCAATACTGTTTCACCCAAATCTTTACTGCTTGGAAAATCATGCACTATATGACCTCCACCATTCACAGCTACACTTGGCTCCAGAGCATGCTGTTTGTATATTAAATGCACCAGCACATGTAATCACACTAATTATTCCATGTACTTGACTGAAGACCCTTTAATAATAATTGTCTTTATTTTTAAATGGTATAAGGGTTTATGGATAAATGTGAATAAGAGCATCATGGATGATGTGATCAGTACCAGGCCCTACACCCAACATTCCGCTGATGGTCAATACTTTCGCTGCACACGGCCTATAGCTGTATGCAGTGGAGAGTTGGTTGCAGGGCCTTGCCTCGGCCAGACACTGCACCGACCCCCTCCTCTGCCAGCAGTGCACATGGAGTGTTAGCCACAGGGCATAGCCTCCAGCCAGGTCATGTTCCCAACCCTTCACATGAGGGCCATGAGCATCAGTGTGCTGGCTGCAAAGCCTCACCAGAAGACAGGCCCTGTGACCAACTTTGCACAGGCAGCCAACCCCTTTGCTATGCACCAGTCACCTGTATGCTGCAGAGGGTTGGTGGCAGAGCACAGCCTCTAACCAGGCCCTGCACTGACCCCTCCACCGCCAATCCCTCTGTTTTGCATGGCCTTCTGAAGTGGCCAACTGCAAGCTTTGCTACCAAGGTGCTGATTTCCCTTCAAAATGACATTAGCTGGTATTGGTACCACAGTATGTGGATTGGTACCACGGACCAGGTATCGTCAAACCTTACAAAAGACTGAGTTTTTGGTGAAGAAGCTTGCTGTGTGACACTCACAGTCATACCACGGAACCACACAGGGTGCCTCGCTGTGTCCCATTGCAACACCACAGATCCATGTCCGAAACAATTATTTTTGTTAATGTTTATTATTAAACACCAGCATCAGGGTGCTTGCCCTGCACCCTAGTGCAGCCTTTCCCAACTGTTTTCAGGACTCAAGGACTGATGCCCGAGTTCCATAATGGCAGCTGCAACATTTTCTCCTGATGTTGTAGTCAGTCAATCAGATAATTCTGGTCCTGCAGACTTTTCTCCACAGTGAAATAGTATGTGTATTCTGTCAGGCATAGGTTTTGGCGTGGAAGGCAAGCCTTCCAGTGCAAAAATGATGTGGTAGTATTGTTTCGCACTTTTCATATGTCGTAAATGATTCAAAACGTGCAAAATTTGAGAAGTGTGAAGAAATGAAAACATTTGTTTTCCGTTAGGCCTGCCTCATGGAGGCATAAGATTTTGGTGCAATATTTGGGTCTGTAAATATCGCCACAATACTTTGTGCAGAGTTTGTGTTACAAAAGTAATGCAAACCCATTGTAAAGGGTTAGTAAATCAGCTCCTTTGTTTTCCAAATGGCATCTCAATGTGGATCTTTGTTTGCTGCTGGTTGGTTAGAAGAAGAGCACAGAGAGAAAACTGTATTTGGATATGAACAGCCTGTTTGAAAGATGAGATAACGACCAGGGGTAACAAAGGCAGCCACATGGCTACCATAGGGCAAGCCAGGAATTGAAGTACAACTCCTCGATACCCAAAAATTGACATGCATGCCCTGATCATACTCATTATTGCAGAGCTGACCTATACTGAGATGTCCACTCTCTATAGACACATTTTATTAATTTATAAGATCAACCATTTTACCTTCCTCTTTCTAAGGGTTACCACATTATGTTTTTTAATAGCATCTGTTTGGATTCACGTTCATATCACATTGATGAATCAACCTATCACTAGTCTCTGAGGAAACCTTAATGTAGTAGTAAGCACTCGTTTCTCTGCTGGATATGCCCTTGTTCCCCTCCAAACACATTTTGGCTTTCTTTGATTTGGTTGTACTTGTGTTTTTGTTGATGTGCTGAGAAAGCAAGAATAAGCTTCTTCATTAATGATACTAGCTCTTATTTCCCTTGAAGCAACATTTTCATGATCTAATTCTGCTTCTTGAATATTTGACTACCAGTCTATTCAAGCGAATTGATCACATGGAATTTTACTCCACCTGATTCAGACTTTGAAGGACTTTTCCTGCCAGATATTTTTGGGGTATCGAAGAGACAGACCCAAGAATCTCACCAGGCTTTGGCTGCAGCAGCCAAACATTTTTTCCTGTTTTTTCCTTTTGATGAGGGAGCATGTAATGCTCCCCAGCAGCGGAAAAGACCTTGCAGTAGTTAAACCTCCGAATATACCATTCCCTCTGTACCATAAAACTCAGAATCAATGCTATTGTGTTAAATATGTCCAAGGATCTCTGCTTCATTTCAAACAACTGTTGGACATTAGGCTGCATCTAATTTCCAATGCTGTCAACCTTGTTCAAGGGCAATGACAGTCACATAGATTCCTGCTGGATGAAGAAAACAACAATATAGGAGATGCAGGATCTCAGATAAAGGCACAGAAGGAAGGACGTGGAGTAATCCCACTTTGGCCACGTGAGGTATGTTCATTGGACAATCCATTTAGCAGCAGTCACTATCCCACAGCTGAAGCAGGACATGGATTTGGGTCACTGTGTTGCTCAGTGGAGACCTCCGCCTTTCTCTCATCCTCTTTTCTACCCATTGGGACCAAGCAACTAGCCCTCTTGCTGCATCCCCATGCCACTAGGGTCTGGCTTCCTCTGTTCCTAGTACACAGAACTATCACCAACTCAGGTCAGCCTATCAGCAGAGTTGGGGTTGTTGTCTCAGCATGTGAGAGGTTGCCCATCTAATGTCGCCATCCTGCATCGGTCCGGAAGCTGATCTGCCAGCTCCAACCTCCCACAACCATCCACCCATCCACATAGATGCCAAGCTTTCCGATTCTTATGTGTGACATTTCTATGGTTTCATGTAGGCCTTCCCCCCAATTCTCTTACTGTCTCCCTCTATCCGCCCTCTCTTTCCCTGATTTTCAATTGACACTGTTGCACTTGCCCTTTTGTTACCTTTCAGCTCCTCCCGTTCCACTCTCACCCCCTTATCTTCCATCTTACTCCCCTTCTCCATCTGTCTTCCACCTCCTGCCCAATGTCTTACTTCGTTCTACCTGCAGCCCTCTACTCCTACCTCCTCTCATATAGCATATCATCTAATGGGTCTTATGTTTATATGTAAATAGCTTTTTCTACTATCTGATTGTTATTCTCTTTTTGTATAAGCATAAACAATGTCTGCTTTATTAACCTGTTTGAATGCCATGTTATTGATTTATTATTGTTGTACCATTACTGTCATCACACTTATGTAAAGCGATCTAATACCTCTGGGTCTAGCCAGCGATATATAAAACCTTTAAAATAAATAAATATAAGTGGCATTCAACTGCCCTAACGTGTTACATTTGAAAGTGACACTGTCCTGTCTGTAAAACTGTGTAATGAAGAACATGGAAAGAGTTAAATATGTGAAATTACACCCTTTTGAGCAATGAGAAGCTCTAAAAATGTTTAAAAACTGCTGCAATACTTGTTTTATATAAAAACCATCAAATCTCTCCACATTTGTTGGCATTCTATCTTACACTGTGCATAATATGGTTGTAAAATAATGACATTCAATGCTTTCTTAAAGCTGCAGTAAATAACTAATAAAATAAATAATAAATACGACTGTGCCCCTGCCCGCTCTGCGACCCTCACATTCCACTAAGCACAGGTCGCACGCACTATGGTACAGTGAAATTCGTCATGATACAAAATGGGAGGTTAATGTGGGTGAATGAGGGTGTCTGGACAGTCTCCCCACTGACAGGAGTCACAAGGGAATATACCCCCTGCACGCCACTTAGACAAAAGCAGGAAAAAAGTAAAATGCTGCATGGATCTGTAATGTCTAGGCAGACTGTAGCTAGCCTTGGTACGCTGTGGTATTATAAATGCCTTTTTTGTCAGTGGCTAACAGAGGTATTTCAGCCTCATTACATCATCTCTGTGTTTGTTGCTGGTATAACGAGCTCCCCCTCCTTCGAATAAACATGGCTGATCATTGAATAGACTTGTCTATTATTTTTGTGAATGAAGCGGGGCAGCCCAACCGGTAGCCCTTCAAACTTCTAACCGAACCTAAAGTTGACAAGGATTTCAAAAATGTTTAGTTTTGTAAACTAGAAAAAAAGATTATAGCTAAACAAGTGGTATACATTCAAACTGTGAAATATTGAGCTCTGTGAATTTAGAAACAGACAATCCATGAATCTGGGCCAGACACAACTTGGAAGTTTACAGTTCTAAAGCAAATAAATAAAAATAAATAAACCAATTTAAGACAAATGTTGAACATTTTCTACAACTGTATTTTCCAAAGCAAACACAGTGGTTATGGCTACCATTTACAACAATGAAGTTAGCTAGGAGATTTTAGTGCTCAACGTGCTACTTATACTGCAAGTATTTCTTATTTTAATTTCTGATTAAGTGCAAATATGTTTTTTTACATGTCTCTTTATACTAGAGCTTTTGCCATCTTAAAGAGATTTTACTCCTACCACTGCAATGGCAATTTACTTTAAAGTTTCAAGATTCAAATGTATGGCTCGCAGACCTCATCAGATGTCTGCAAGGAACATGTCAATCAGTCAGTATTCTTACTGATAATCAACGCTTGTTTAAACAAAGCAGCTGAAAAAAGTTAGTGCACCTCACCTAAAGACTGAGCGCCAGATGTATGACCTTTCCATTTTATGAGTCGCAATTTTCAACTCGCAAAATGGAATGTACAACAGTGTCTCAAACAGTGTCTGTTTGAGACGCTGTTTGCGATTCCCAAATGGGTCTCAAGGGACCTACCTTGTTAATATTCATGAGGCAGGTCTCAATTTATGACCCATCGGGAATGGCTAGCACTCATAGGGATGGTAGCCTACTGGGATCAGCAGACCACCATGTCTGGGACTGCTTTTTAAATAAAGCTTTTTTAAAAAAAAAATGCAGTCCATTTTGCTTAAAGGAAAACGTGATGCATTTAAAAAAGAGAAATTATGTGTTTCTGTTTAATTTTTTAAGAGTAGGCAGTGGTCCCTGCCTGCTCTTAAAAAATATTTATGCTGCCCGAGGAAGGGGAACCCTGGGCATCCCTTTCCATTTGCGACTGGCTTATCATCACCTACTTGAAGTAGGTGGTAACTATGATTGTTTTGCGACCGCATTTGCAGTCGCAAAACAATCAAACGTACCAGTGCAACTCTCTCTTAGGAAGGGATGTCATTATAGATTACTGACTCGCAAAATAGGGTTTGTACATGACACAGACCTATTTAGTGATCACAAGTAGGCTGATTTCCCACTTGCAACTGCTAAAACCTGTAGTACATCTGGCCCATATTCACTTGTAGTTGTAATACATATGTGGTGAATAGTTCTGCACCCACTGGGATTGGCTCTGATACCTAGATGTTTATGTTATTTTTATCCAGGATACAAATCAGATGTAACATCCTTGAGTTTGTTTCGCATAGTTCCTTGAAATAAATTCCATTTGAAAGTTGAAAAGTCAGTTTTTCCCGTTTGCTGTTTTAATTCTGATGCAAGAATATGAAATGTTTTGAAAAAATAAAGCGAAATGCTGCTGAGAAAAAGCTGACACTTTTTTCGCACTGTCCCTCTTGTGTAGCAACGGCTTTCTCAAGAATGAAGCAAATGATGTGAATATACTGTTAATCGATGTGGCTGTGTACACAGATTTATGTATGAAAAGAATAATGAGTTTTATGTGCAGTAACACACCAAAAACCCTCCTCAACGTCAATACAAAACCAAAAAAATAGAGCCATGACCAAGTATCATCGCAGTCACTTTCATTATAGAGCTCATTCTAAAAAATGTGCACTTACTAAAACAATCCTATCCATTCAGACAACCTGCCACTAGACATTGTAATAACATTCAAAATGGTTTCAAATCTAACACACTTACCATGTGCATCAGAATTAAAACACCAAGGGCCATATGTATCAAGCAAAATTGCGATCACAAATGCCGAAATTCGCAGAATTTCGGCGTTTGCGATCGCAATTTTGCTAAATGGTATGTATGAAGGCAAATCTGCGTGCAAAAAAAGGAATCGCAAAATTTGCGATTTCTCATTTAGCGATTGCATTTAAGGAATCACAGATTTTGCGATTCCTTAAATGCAATGTAAGAAACACCAAAAAAACTCAATTTGGCCTCAAGGAATCGCAAATTACCATCAATTTTTCAAAGTGCAATATGAAGCACATACATGCCCTTAGGGCATGTATGTGCGCCACATGTGCACCCATGCTTATTTCAGGCGTGCAACAGGGTGTCCTTTTGACACCCTTGCACCCTTGAAATTGCATTCTCAATTTGCAATTCTCTAATTGCTAATCGCAAATTGAGAATGTCTTCCCATTCATTCCTATGGGCCTCTAGGCACATAGGAATGAATGGGGAGGTATTCCTTAATTGTGAATTGCAATTTGAGATTCGCAATTAAGCAATATGAAGGATTCGCAACATTTATTGCAAATCCTACATACATAGCATTTTGCGATTCTCAAATAGCGATTCGCAAAAAATCGCTATTTGACAATCGCAAAAGAGGATTTTGATACATATGGCCCCAATTTTGTAACAAATCCACACTATTCGCAAAATCCAAAGGTGTTTATGTGGGCCACAACTGTTCAATGTATACATGCAGTGCCAACAAAATGGTACAATTTAACTATAGAGATGCAAGGAAATATAAAATCATGAAATGGTTGAACTGTTAAAGTAAATTTTTGGTTTACATGATAATATTCCCTGCAAGATGGTTTATATTAGAAGAACATTTCGGAAACTCAGAACCAGAATTCAAGAATCCTCCTATAGGATCCATAAACCAGACACCATATTTCCTGTAGTAAAACAGTAAATCATCAATAATGAACATCAAAGGAACTTTATGAGCCAGACTATGAAGATAATACAGAAGTAAGCAGCTGGAAAGGATACCCAAAAACAGTTTTGCAAAAATAAAGTGAATGGTTCATTAAATTAAACACCATTACACAAGAATAAGGGCCTGATTACGGCTTTAGTGGTATTGAAGCAGTCGGCCATGCCCCACCCCATTCCCACACCACCAAACTGACCGCCACCCGCCTGCCAGATTACGAGTTTTCTCGTAGTCTGGTAGGCGGCGAGACGGCGCATATAAGAAAGACACTGCAATGGGAGCATGAAAGGCCATTCCTGCATGGAATGGACCTTACAGTCCATGTGGTGCAGGAAAGGATGGTCATGCACACAGGGAGGCACAACATGTGTTTCCCTGCATGCATCCCCATGCACAGGTGCAAAAGGGGGCCCTGTAGATCTCACGTACTTGACACCACAAGTTGTGTAGCAGTGAAATGCCTATTTGGGCTTATGAAACATACAGCGTGCTTAGAGCTGGTTCATTGCTCACTATTGGTTGGTTTTATTAACACTCACAATAGCTTGTTTCTCGTTCAGCAGCTGCTGTCGTCTTCTTGTATTTGCCACTCTCAATATCATGGCCTCTTTAACATCCTGTAGCAGGGATTCTGCTCATACACAGAACCGTGCATAGAGACTTGGAACCTCAGTGAATTAGGGTGTACCAAAACTCACCTTAGTAGCCAAAATCCCCTACCAGACTAGCAATCAGTGTCTCATTGGTTCTTCCATAACCCCAATGATTAGACAACCCAGAACATGGAATTTAGAATACCTCAGGCAATGTGGAACACATGAACACTCTTTCGTTATACTCTCATACCAGTCCAAAACAGGGAGTAAAAGGAGACACGAGCAAGTTTGAAATATTTATTTCTAATGCAGTGTTCTCCTGTACAGTATCTTAGCTAATACAAGCAAACATATTATAAGCAACAAGATTATCAGCATAGTTACTATTCCATAAAATACAAAGGGAGAAAACATATTACAATGCTAAATGGAAATGGGTTAGAAAACACCTATATCCCACCCTCCCTTGCTAGTAGGTTATTTTATATCTACAGAAGGTCTCTTGGGATTACAAGGGCGGCCCCAGACCTCTGGTCCTAGCAGAAATGGATCACATCAGTTTCTGCAACTGCTCTCTGCATGCGAACGTTCTTCCAATTGTGTGTGATCATGCCTACGCAGTGCATTATTAAATGGAAACGCGCCAAATTCAGAGGTGGCCACAGCTGCATATATGTTATGTCTAGAACGTGCGCTGATCAGTCCGAACAACAACCACTGTGTTGAAATAACCTTGAAGGCCTCGGCACTCACTGTTCAGACAAAGCTTACCAAGCAAAGCTGCTAATATAGAAAAACATATTATTCTCGTGTGAAGCAAAACACTCTGCTAAAATCTAAACCTTTATAATAATGTGTGCCGTGTGCAAAGGCAGCAGAAAGGAAAAATGGCGTTTAAACTTCTAATAAGCTCATGCCAACTTAACACAGTGTAAAAGCAAGACACATCCCCATGACAATCCTTTTGATTGGCTGACTTGTGTCTTTCCACCTTCAGGGAACTCACCTTCATGGAACTACATTTTCCTCTTAAGCCCTCCATTAGACTGTATGTGTTTTCCAACTCTCTTCCTTGTGTGTCTCTCTTGCAACAAATACTGGCCTCTAGGCTCCATGCTGCTCTCTTTCTTGTGTGCTGCTTACTCTAACTCCCCCACACCGTATTGGTCTCTTCCTCATTTGCTTCTCCCCATTCCATGGTAGTCTCTCTCTTGTCCACTGGTTCTCCCCCTTCTCGCTTCAACACCCATTGCTTCACCCACCCTTCTCCTCCATTGCTCCCTGAACCAGCTGTGGATCTATCATACATGTTATCTATATTTTTGTTTTGAAGGCCCACCAGCTGCCAGTTGCTCCTCTGCAATGCTGAAAGTGCATTTGTGTTAAGAAATGTGCATTTTATATTTCCTGATCCAGTGGCATCTGCCATGTTGGAATGGTAGATACAAAAAACAAAGCAAATGATGCCCATGTCTTTCCGCTATTGCATGCAGGCGGGTACCACTTGACAACATGCAGCAGCAGTACCATTCCATCTCTTTTGTTGCAGGAACAGGCATAGTGTGCTTTCTCGGATGCTCGACAGCAGCACCAAAAAGCATTCTGTGAACATGTGCTCCTTGTGTTCTGGTTGTTCACATTGTTCCTGCCTCTAGTGCTATACTTTGGCTGCAAACGGCAATATAATTATGTGATGTGGCAAAATGGGGCAATTTTAGGAATTGTATATATTAACTGTAATGCAAAATTCCCGAAATTACATGAATTATACCAGCATAATTGAAATGTCTCCCAGGCCTACACAAAAATTTAATGAGAAGCACAGAGAGGAAGTAAGAACGTTTGAGTCCCTAAGAAAAATGGTAAAAAAATTAGAAGAACCAAGCAAGAGCTTAATTTACACTAACCATTCGTGGTACAGAACCTGTCTCAAATCTACTGGTGGTAATGTATATATTATATCTAATGTGGCTAAAAAGAGTTATAAAACCCCTTGCTTTATGTCCATTGTCTTTCATGGCGCAATCTCCCTGGGACTTATACACTGGCCTTACGTCACTCCAGTCTACGTTGTACGAAGAGTACATTGAGAATAACAGTATAGGTACTTTACAATACATGCTCAACGAACTCTGGAAGAGTGACACACTCTGATGTAGTCAAAATATAACAAAACATATCCTTGCATAACAAATCAGCAAAGCCTCTTTCAAAAGCAGTGCCATTTTAATGTGAAATATACTGCATAAAATGAACTGCTTTTCTTTTCAAGCAAATTTATTTCATGATTTACCAGCCAGACACCCACTGTCATAATGATGGTAGATGCCGAAAAAGCATTTGATCAAGGAAACTTGCATGCTCTTATCTTCGACTTTGAAAAATTTGGCTTCCCTCCTCAGTTCACTGATATGCTTCAAAGGGTATATCATTGCGCACTTGCAAAGGTTCTCATGAATTCGAATTAAGCAGGAGTGATTAAAATAAACAGGGGAACGCATCAGAGGTGTTCCCTCTCTCCGTTTTTTTTTTTACCTTCTTCATTGAAACTTTAGCCATCAGCTTCAGGGCCAATAGGGGTATTGAGGCACCAATTTTGGGAATGTCCATGGTTAAACTATTTGCGGGCGATATAATACTCTATCTTAGGACAGAATGTCAAAATATAAAAGAAATACTCACAGAATTTGATCAGTTTCAAGCAATAAGGGGATACAATATGAATCATAGAAAAACAGAATTGCTTTTATTTAATACCTCTCTCAGTACACTCCCTTTAAATTTTCAGCAACAGCCTTCTTATAATTAACCAATTCGTCATTTAGGGGTAAGAGTAACTAACCAGTTCATAAGTCCATAGATTGAATTATGAAATGATGCTGAGAAAGATCAAAGAATTATTGGATGGACGGGCATTTCTCCCTCTAACATTGATAGGGCACGTAGCTTTGATAAAAATGTCTATCCTACCTCAGTTGACTTTTCTTTTTGCTGATATCCTCATCAAAATCAACAGAGCATATTTTAAGGAATTGGATACACCTTTTAGTTGTTTGAATTAGAATAAAACGGCTACAAGAGTTAAATTTCCAGTACTTCAGATGGATATAAATCTGGGGGGATTAGCATTATCCAATATGTATTGTTATTATGAAGCAGCCCTTTTAGATACATCAGTGCGGATTTTAGATGCTCAAGGGTCTCAGGATAATTTGTTTATAGAGAAGATGGTGCAGGAGGGGGGATCTCAGCTACCAGCATTTATACAGACTGCAAAACTCCCAAAACAGACACGATATAAAGTACTTCAGGAGAATTCTTCGAGACTTCAAACATTCAGTGCCTCAAAATCTGCAGGATATAGGTATTTGCAGCTAGATGAATGCCAGGTGCTGGGTCTGCAAATACCAAATAGCCATATGAGGTATTGGTATTTGAATGGATTTAAAGAACTAGGACATTTCGTGGATGGAAGGAATAATATATCTTGGCAAAATCTCCAAGTAAGATGCAGAGACCGCTCCAAGCTTTTTTATTTTGGATATCTGCAGATTGTGCACTTTATGACAAAATATAATATTGAAACAAGCTCCATCTCTTCACCAATAATGAATGCCCTTTTAGGACAAGGATGAGAGGTATAGAAAAGTGCTATAGGTTATTATGGAGTCGACGGGAGAGCTTCTTGACAACATGGTTTTCAAAAAAGATATCATTGATAATTCAGTGTACTTTCTCAGAATGGCAGGTGATCTCAGTATTAGGGAATAAGGCCTTAAGAGCCACCAACTACAAAAGAACATCTTTTTTAGTTTGATAGGTGGCATTTTATACCCCTAAGGTTATACCAGAAGAGGAAGATTGCTGGTTTTGGTATAAGCAGTTGGGGGCGGGACAGATTGGCTTCATATCTTTTTTACCTGTACTGGGATTGTGCTGTTTTGGGAGCAAATATTTAATACTTGATGCCTTAAGTAAGTAGGGGTTATATATACAGATGGAACCTGATGCAGGTGTGGGCCTCTTCGGGTACAGTACTCAAAGGCAAAGTCAACTACTGAGAAAAGGGCTGATGTATTTATAACTATTACCGCTCTAGTTTCTCGCTCCATGATCCTGCAGAACTGGAAGACTAACAGAGCACCAATTTATCAGGAATGGAATAACAAAATGATTCTAACTCAAAAGGTTGAGAAAGCATAAACTAGAAGGTAGGGCATCTTAAAAGATTTGCCTTCTCTTGGCAATTTATGACGGAGGTCGAGAACTATACCTTTGGATTTGTTGCTGACCAAAGCACATCTTTGAGCACATTAGCACTTTCTAGATTATATTATATAGTACGGATAGCTGCAAAACTTCACATTTTTGCACTTTACTGAGAACATATTGGATATTTGCACTTATGCACATTTGCACTTTCTAGTCATATTTTGGATTCAATGCATTGTTGAAATTATAATGATGAAAGCGTTGTATACTACCTAGTAGCTGAAGTGCAACTTATATTTTATTAGAAGAATAATCGATAACTTTGTTTTACTACGGAATGAGTTGTATTGATGGACAAATTTAACGCTCTTGCGCTTCTTAGAGATTATACTGGATTATTCCATATATTAAATTTTTCACTTTATAGAAATATCTTCTAAATGTTCTTGTATGGTGGAAATGATTGTGACGAACATGCTGTATCTTATGTATCTGCTTAATAATAAAAAAATGAATAGTTTACCACCCTCTTTATATTACTACTATATGGTAGACCATGGAGGTAGTTACATTGGGTCCATCAATTCAGCGCTCCTGTTCCACGAATCGTGCAGGCATGCCGACCTGCATCTTACTTAGCCCAAAAATGAGCAGTGATGAGGCTTTGGAAGAGACCACCCTATTACATCTTAATAATTGCCTCTCTGCTCTTACGGCAGTGCTTAATTTGGGCAAGTGATTTCCGGTGCTTCCACTGGTAGTTAATTGTCAACACCAGTGCTTGTGGCAGTCTCCCAGTAGGTGGCACTTTCTGGCTCATTTAGGGATAACAAAAACAGTTAATTATTCAATATACATTAAAAACTGAATACACCTACCATCCAAGCCCCTATTATAGCTTTGGGTGCCTGAAAGGGGCAATGTTTGATGCAAGCTGCTGTGACCTTCTGACGAGAGCCCTGGTACTTATGTTTTTAACAAATTAAGCACTGTAAGGTATTGGCTCAAAAATCAGTTAACTGACCATATCATTATTATATGTGTCTAGAAACTACTTTACTGCAACTCGTACACAATCTATGTTTTTTCACTCGTAACATCTTCTGGTTTGTTGTTATTATGTAATACTTTTTTTGTGTTTTTTTCTTTTTTCAACAATTTTGAAATTGTCTTACTGCAGGAAACATAGGCTTTGGATAACAAAACCTTGGATTGTTATTTTAGCTAATGTCTGCCTGCTCTCCCATCTCTTTCTGGCAGACCTAAGGGTGTGCATTTATCTGGAATGTATGGTCGTAGATATACTAATTAAATGCACTCTTGAGACAAGCTTATAAGCATAGACACCCTATTTGAGGTAGTTCAGATTTTGAAAGAAAGGGTATCTTCTACATTGCAATGATTTAATTTGCTTCTAGGCAGCAACTTAAATGCCAAATAGGAACCAGCATCACTTTCTGAACCTCTTTTCTGTGGAACCAATGGAAATAATTTATCAGAACATGGACACTAGGGGGGCCCTGTTTTATAGGCATCGGTCTGTGTTTAATGTATGTAATAAAGCTGTTATTTTTGGGAAGACTGAAAATCAAATGGTGGTCTCTTTGGGCCATGGCTGTGGGACCATCGTTGAATAAATTTTTCTCCCACACTCATTATCTACTTTAGCCCAGTGTGAGGGAACTAAAAATTGTGTTTTCCGCAATCTCATCCTCAATGTCTTATCTCTGAAACTAACCAATAAAATACAACGGCTACCCAAGAAGGGAATCACTGGTTTAGTACTCAAGGACAAGGGTCATATGGTTAGTTGGAAGAATGCTGGCATTGCTTTACTGTTTAGTGACTTCATTAGTGCCAACCCAGCCTTAGTTTCTATGTGTTTAACCTATCATGAAAATTATGGAAATTCTATCTTTGAGGTCTTTATTTGTTTCGAGTAGCTCACATTGGAAGCTCTGTTAGCTCCAGACAGATGTATCAAACCAACCAGCCTAGCTGTTTGAAAAGGCATTTAGGGAAGCTAATAGATTGCTGCTCAAAGCTCTAAATAGGATCACCAGGGACTGAGATGATATTCTTGGCTGCAGAACCATTTATAAATCCACCCTAAAGAAGAAGACGAATCTAGCATTAAAAGAAGAATGATGGAAGAATATATTTGCTTCATGCACCTACAAGGATGCCAGAACTTTCTGCAAAATTGTTTACTCAACTAAGGCTAACATGGGGGAGAATGTGGTCCTAGGTCTGAACATCAAGGCAGAGTAATGGGAGGAACAATATAAATCCATTCACCAACCGGAGGGGCTGCAATGAGTAATCTGTTTCATCCCTACCACCGCACCCTTTAATCCTTAGGTTTGAGCTTCAGGACGTGGCCAACACTAGTGTAGAGAGTTCCTCTGGTAAGGTGTAGGACCCTGATGTGGCTTCTATTGACCTTTACAAATGTAATATTCACTTGTGCGCCACTGTTATTACTAATGCCATTAATTTTAAAAATAAATGTAGGAATTTGTAAAGCGCACAGCTACCTCCACCGGAGGTGTCCCAGCGCTGTCTGTATACCGCTTAGGAACCCTTCCTGGCTGTTCTGGGAAAGGTCCACTCCTGGGCAACCCCCAGGTGCAGCCAGGCATCCCAGCGCTTTTGGGGCCGTTGTGGAGACTAAGCAAGCTATTGCCCGGAGTTGCAGCGTGTGACCCATAATCAGAACAGGTTCTGAGGCGAGAATATCCAGTCAGGGGAATTAATGTGCCGGAGACCTGCCGAGGCAGGAATCGAACCCTGGTCCTTGGCCAAAGCTCTGCATCAAGGTCTGCCTGCTCTAACCATTGAGCCACACTTCTCCACGAATTCTGCTTGTAGCATAAAATTACCATCCTTATGGCTCACTGCCAACATCGTACCAGTGTTTTTTAAAAAGTTAATAGACAAGATCTGTATTGCTACAGACCTTGTTCTCTGTTACATTCAGTTGTTAAAGTATTCAGCTGGATTATCCTTCATAGAATTATGACATTGGCAAAAGCAACCAATACCTTACCTGAAGATCAACATGGTTTTAGAACTGGTTTAGACACCCTTGTGTAATGTGCAAATCTTCTTATGATAGTAAATATACAGTGGCTAAGCGGGCCACTTGTACTTATAATTTATGACGCTCGATAGTGCCTTTACTGGAAAAATTACCAAAGATTTGGGCAATTTTATCAAGTGTGGGTCTGGATCAGACTCTATTTGAATTTCTTCGATCATTGCATACTGGTGTTACGGCATCTGTGAGATACAGAGTAGGCGGGATGAATGTACTGATTCATTTGTTGTACAGTTTGGGGTCCATAAGGGTTGTGTCCTTGCTCCAATATTGTTTTTAAAGGTACATAACTAAACGTAATGCCTATTTTATTATGCTATTATGTTATTATAGACTTTCTGATGATGTGCTTGTGATCGGTACCAGCTTTACTATATTCTGATGATGCTATTTTAATATCAAGAACGCCCAGCAGTTTTAAAGGCCTAATAAATAGATTCTTATTATTTATTGATAATTTACACTTGAAAACTAACTTTACTAAAACATGTTACATGGTGTGTGACAGAAAGGCTAGTAAGAGCTGACCAATTTTTATTAAGGGAAATAATATTGGAAAGGTTAACCACTTTGTTTATTTAGGAATTACTTTTGACTCTTCCAGCGTGTGGTCCCATTGCCTATCCACCAGGTATATGGTTTAATCAAGCAATTAGTGTACTTTTTATTTTTGTCCAGAGGGTTGGCAACAAACCTATTGCAGGATCTTTTAAAAATGTATAATCAAAAATGTCTCTCCATTTCAACACATGTGACTGCCGTATGTGAATAACGTACTTCACACTGTCTCCAGCTAGACCAAAATTGATTCTCTAAATCAGTTTTGGACCTGCCACGTAACAGTTCTCAGACCTTTTTGCATGATGAACTAGGCCTTAGATACGTGGAGGACTGCATGAAATGATCCCCAATATTATTATGGCTGTCTGTGTGGGTGAATATCCTAAATCACAATATTAGAAAACGTTTCGCCTTTCATGTGTACTAACCCTCAAAATACCAAGACTGCAGCACATTACATCGATAGCCAATATCTTAGGAAGCCAAGATCTATTTGATAGACCCCATCAGATAGCACAGGGAGAAAAGCATGGGTCAAGGGCAAGTTTAGTGCTTATGCTACACTCTCCAGGGAGTGGGAGTAGAGGAAAAAACAATCACACACGACTATGCTATAATTCAAATTACCATTGGCATGGGGATGTATGACGTTACAACGCATACTTTTACCACGCCTACCATTACCACGCAATTTTTACAACGCAGGATCCATTACAACGAATACCATTACCACGCATGTATTTACAACGCAGATACCTTTACAACGCATACAATTACAACGTAAGTAATGGTAAGTATATAATATTTTTTTTAATGTGATTTAATTAAAATTAATATAATGTAATTTAATTTAATTTAAATAATTTAATTTAATTTAATTAAATGTAATTTAATTTAATTAATTTAATTTAATTTAATGTAATATTTTTTAAAATGTAATTTAATTAAAATTAATATAATGTAATTTAATTTAATTTAAATAATTTAATTTAATTTAATTTAATTTAATTTAATTTAATTAATTTAATTTAATTTAATTTAATTTAATATTTTTTAAAATGTAATTTAATTAAAATTAATATAATGTAATTTAATTTAATTTAATTATTTTATTTAATTTAATTTAATTTAATTTAATTTAATTAATTTAATTTAATTTAATTTAATTTAATCAATTTAATTTAATGTAATTTAAATTTAATTATATTTAATTTATACCCTGTACCTTTTTACCCAAAAACCCAAAACTGACCCTGAACCCAAAAAATACCCCTTTACCCAAAAACCCAAAACTGACCCTGAACCCAAAAAATACCCCTTTACCCAAAAACTCAAAACTGACCCTAAACCCTAAAAATACCCCTTTACCCAAAAACCCAAAACTGACCCTGAACCCTAAAAATACCCCTTTACCTAAAAACCCAAAACTGACTCTGAACCCTAAAAATACCCCTTTACCCAAAAACTCAAAACTGACCCTGAACCCTTAAAATACCCCTTTACCCAAAAACTGAAAACTGATCCTGAACCCTAAAAATACCCCTTTACCCAAAAACTGAAAACTGACCCTGAACCCTAAAAATACCCCTTTACCCAAAAACTGAAAACTGACCCTGAACCCTAAAAATACCCCTTTACCCAAAAACTGAAAACTGACCCTGAACCCTAAAAATACCCCTTTACCCAAAAACTGAAAACTGACCCTGAACCCTAAACATACCCCTTTACCCAAAAACTGAAAACTGACCCTGAACCCTAAAAATACCCCTTTACGCAAAAACTGAAAACTGACCCTGAACCCTTAAAAATACCCCTTTACCCAAAAACCCAAAACTGACCCTGAACCCTAAAAATACCCCTTTACCCAAAAACCCAAAACTGACCCTGAACCCTAAAAATACCCCTTTACCCAAAAACGCAAACTTATAATATTTTTAATAAAATAATATACTTACCAATACTTACGTTGTAATGGTATGCGTTGTAAAGGTACCTGCTTTGTAAATACATGCGTGGTAATGGTATGCTTTGTAATGGATCCTGCGTTGTAAAAAATGCGTGGTAATGGTAGGTCGTTGTAAAAGTTGCGTGGTAAAGGTTGTATACCGGCATGGAGCAATATCGAAATTAGGTTAAGAAGTCATGAGAAAGATTGCTGCTCACAAGAACAACTTCAGTGAATACCTGCTCTTAATAGTAATGATTTTTAATAGTGCAAATCTGCACTTTTTTCTAAAGAATGTTGGTTACCCCATTAACATGCAAAGCTGTTTGTAGTTTCTTAAAATCTGCAACACAATATCGCATAGTCTTGCTTTTTTCGACATACTTGGTCAAACTCTGGTGTTGTTAATCTTATAATAGTCTAAGCAATTGTATCTGATTTTAAACTGCGCTTTTAAGAGTATTTATAAAAATCAAAAATATATACAGACTGATTTGCTAAAATATGTAATAATTTTCATTCAATGTTCTTCAGCCATTGGGTTGAGGGAAACAATGTAATGCAATGTGCCTACAAGGACCCCACTGAACTATCTAGCATACAACAGAAAACATTGGACAGAACACCAAACGTGCATCCAACACAACAAGCATATTTTACATAGTAGGGTCTTATTATCCTCACAAAAGCATTAACCATTAAGAAACCACATGCATAAAACATTCAACAAACCCTTTAGAGAGAACATGACACGGACATTCAACACTTCACTGGTATGCTGTATAAATGAGTATTGTTTTGCTCATAACATCACTAACTACTGAGAATTAACACAGATAAAACATACCACTCTGTAAAAACAGTGTGCATATATCCAACAAAGCACAGCAGAACTCCTAACACCTACCAAACACAATACATACAGTCTAGTGTATGACTATCTGTGATCCACATCAGCATCAATTGTGTCGCCTTACCTCACTCACATACTACGTGCTGGGCAGTACTCATCAAAATGACATAACACAATTCCCTATCAACTTTGCAAGAGGTCTGATCACACCCATGAAATATCCTCACTCTCAGGCATATCAATGATTAAGACACCCATACTGGAATCAATAAAAAACATACTGATGTTACAGCATAGCAAATCAGACTTTGGTCTGTCATGGGATTTGCACAACTATGGTGATATGTTGTCTAGGCTTGGTTAGCACTCCGAGGTCATACTGATAACATAACCTCACGTCAAACATTCCAAAATTAATGTATCCACTTCAAAGAAATTGATCGTGTTTGTTGATAAAATACAAATCACCTAAACTTCAAATATTTCAGTCTTGTTTGTTGTGAGGTTCCGTGAATCCTGAACCCGTTTCATAAAAGTCATGGTTTCGCTACGAATTTGGTATTAGCGAACCGTAACCAGTTAGTACGGCAAGCATGAGTGTTTTCGTCACGTTACACCAATGGATTCACTACGTATTTAGGGATTCGTTCTGAACCCTTGGGTTCCATTTTGTGTATGGCAGCCATTTTGTGGTTGCCCTCACATAGGCCGATAACTACGGCCGAACAAGTCTTTAGCACATGTGCACTTTAGCTGACTTCTGAATGACCTGAGCAACTGACCCTCTTGCCTGAAGCCAAACTTGTTAGACCAGTTCCTTTCCCAGTAGCTGATCAAGATTGAGGATGAAGGCACAAGACATCATAAACCCTTTATTGCACACAACTATGTCTTATCTTACTCACACCTGTCTCCGCTCCTTTCTTTATCGCCTGTTTACGATGGGGATGTGCCAGTTTTTATTATGGGTTCGATCGACCTGTCTAATGAAGAATGTTGGGTTTGACCAATGATCGATCATGGGCTGGGCAACTGAAAAGTGGGTTTTACCGTCATGCGATACCTCTGATCTGGAGGCATGTGATTGGACAGTTTGTAAATGTAAGGTATTTGTCTGGAATGTGATTTTTGGCATAAAAAGGATGGCTTGCTTTGTAAAATTGAGCAGTCTCCTGAGAACTCATACCGTGTTGACTTCTAGGACTTCTGTTACTGGCTGCAGCCAATAAATTCGATCTTTGACGTCACCAAGAAGATTCCGTGTCTCTGTGTTTTGAAGACAGGTGATACCCGAAGACTTTGGGCGTGTCCCCTGACGCCGCTGGATCTTAAATAACCCGGTTCTTCAGTTGAACTATTTTAAATTACTCTACTTTTAAAATGCTGGACTTGTTTGTGAAAGTATTTCAAATAATTGAAAAATATATAAAATCTTTGAGTTTTTATTTTATATAAATATATATGACCTTTTGAGTCAAAAATTTATTTATTAAATATTCAAACTTTTTAATGTAGACGTTCTAGGTATGCATTGGAGGTACTTTAATGTGTACACAATATAATTAATAGAACAATACAAAAGGTAACAAATTCCAAAAACATTTTTGCAAACCAAATTTTTGTTATGTACTTTTTTTAAGTTTATGTGTCTGGCCAAGACAAATGGGAATACATTTTCTAAAGTTATTTAACAGTTGATTACCACTCCAGCTTTCATTATAGTCCTTCCTTTCATTGTCTCTTTCATAGAAATGAAAGAAAAACAATTAATAAGGCCTCCTTGCCATCCAATCTTTCTTTGAAAAAAAATCCGGATTGTTTTGAAGGCAAAGGAGTCGTTCATACAGCTGTTTTTTTCATGACATGATTATGCTGCATGCGATAGCAGATCAAACCCAGGTATAGTGTCTTTGTTAATGCTCGTTTAAAATCTTGCTGCCTTTTGTAAAAACAATTCTAGTTTATAAGAAAAGCATTGCCCTAAATCCACAAATGAAGATGGAGTGCAAGTCCAGGTTAGGCCCTTTGCCTTTTGCCGAAATTCATAACAACTCACACAAAAAGTAAGTCTTTCTCTAAAAACTGCTCATATTTCAGTCCAGAAGTCTTATGCTTGTATGGATGCACAATCTAAACTGAAAAAAGTAACTGAGGTAAGCATAACCTACCATTAAAGTGGCAATTAGTAACACCTGTTATTTACAATGCTTAGAAATGCTGGCATGAAGCAATTATTGGTAATATTTTTTTATTAATAACAACTTGTTCAGGTATGTAGGGTGTAGTGTTCACGTTTCTTTGCATTTATATAAACTCTAAACCTATAAGGATACTAGCACAGTTTGGTGTACATAAGTATAAACATCTTGTACATTTTGTTTTTTTCAGAGCACACTAGTGTGTAGCAGGGTAGCGAGGATTTCGATTCAATGGCCTTTAGTAGTTGAAATTGCCATATGATTTGCAGATTTTAGCACTAATGGAGAAGCAGTTGTTCCCCCAATTCGCCTACCTACTTCTTTCTATATATCGGGTGTGGTTACTAACTTGTATAGTCTGTCAACCAGGCTAAAACACCTATCTAATTTAACTTATTGACAAGACCAATGCCTAGTAGAGGTGTCATTCAAGCCTATGTCTCTACTATTGAAAAACATGCACTAGTGCCAGTTCAGTTAAGTCGCCATCTTTGTAAGTCTAGAATGTTCTGAGCTGTCTGAGCGCTGTCCTACGGCCTGGTATGCTCCCACCTGTTCAGACTGGTAGCATGATTTGCTTGGTTGACTGTAGCGCCCTTGCTGTGAGCATTTTACATTCTACTTCACGTTAAAGAAATGATAACCACAGCTGTGTTTACTCCAGAAAATCAACTATTTGTAATGTGTTTGGTTTCCTTTTATTAGTCCTACATAAAATGGAAAACTTTTATTTAATGTGAATGTTTGAGACCACACACATCCCTTCCACAAATGCTGATGTGGTTCAAGAAAAGTATTAAAATCTCTACCATGACAGAAGCATGCGTCTGGTCTCCAGAATATTTTTTCAGGCATAGCCTATGCTGAAATTGCACTTGCATGGAACCCCAAAAACATTATTAGCTGTCAATGCAATTTCCTCTATGACTCTGCATGAAGAACTTACCTTGTACATTTGTTCCTGGTTATGCACGACTAGATGCGCATAGTTGCTGCATTGATATTTTAGGTGATATCTTTCACTTAAAACTTTAAAAATACATAACTCTGTTTCTACTAATTGGATTTAATTCATCTTGGTGTCATTTTATCTATGAAAGGTTAGACCTTTTTTTCTAGATTGGTGTTATATTTTTCGTGTGTTGTGTTTTCACTTTATTATTGTTTATGTGCTGCATACATATTTCCCACTTTGCCTCTAAGTTAAGCCTGACTGCTTTTGTGCCAAGCTACCAAAGGTTTAAGCATAGGTTAACTTAGTGATTTTTAGGTTCACCCTGACAAGGATTATGGTTGTTGCCTGAGTGTTGTTTCCAATCCCCCCTCCCCCCATGCCCGTCAATCAATCACCTCGGTCCAGATGCATCAAGCATTTTTCTCGTTTCATACAGGCCAATTCGTAGAATCTTACTTTTGCAACGATTCAAACATTATTTTGTGATTTACCAAATCACAAAATGTTTTGCGATTCGCTATTTGAAGGGGCATGTTTAGGGCGTCTCTTCCAAATAGTGAATCCTAACAGTTTGCATGAATGTTTTGTGACCATGAACGCGGTCACAAAACATTTGCATATTACCACCTACTTCAAGTAGGTGGTAAGACTTTCGCAAATAGGTAGGGGTCCTCAAGGTACCCCTTCCCCTTTGTGAATGTTTGTAAAAGCATTTTTAAGAGCAGGTAGTGGTCCCACGAACGAGCTTTACAAAAAAAGTATTCCTTTATTTAAAAGCAATCACAGATATGGTGGGCTGTTGATCTCAGCAGGTCCTGTGATTTTTGCGATTCCTAGGAGGTCGCAAATTGTGACCTACCTCATTAATATTTGTGAGGTAGGTCATTTGCGACCCCTTAGGAATCACAGAAAGTCTACTGCACACTTTCATGCATGCCGTTTTACAATTCCCAAATTGTGAATCGCAAAGATCCACAATTAGGGAATCTCAAAAAAATTTTTGATTCATCTGGTCCCTAGTTTCTTACAGAAACATTGAGTTTAAGGTCAGCCCTTTAAAATGCTCTGATATCATACACGTGTATGAGGGGCTTGCTGACGTGAGCCAGATCCTGAATCTCTGTTTATTCCGAAGACAAAAACGAATGATTGAATCGGTATGGAAAGCACGCGCGAATACATAGCCATTCCAGAATACCCAAGGAACATATCACTTGGAAGTGTCTGGTCCTATTACTACAACACACACAACCCCTCCGTGAATAGGGTGACCAATTTTGGGCAAAATTAGAACTTGTCTATAACGTAATTTATATCTGTGACTGTAAATTTCTGAAATGAACCCTAAAGTCATTTATAATATAAATCTATTTATTTACACTATATAAGTGACTATACTCGCGAACTGATGCCCTCATTAAAATTGCTCCTAATTCAGACCCTCATTACAAATGGTCGTAATTCCCCAGTCATCCGGTAATTTTCTCAAACCACTCCACAGATGCACATATGACTCAACAAAAGTATCAAAATCTCTACCATGACAAAAGTATGCATCCCTTCTCTGGGGTGTTATTTCAGGCGTAGGCTCTTTGGAAATAGCACTTGTCTGGAACCCACAAGACATTATTGGCAGTCAGTGCGTTTTCTTCTATGACTCAGTGTAAAACATTCCTCCTTTAGCATATTGTTTTAGTTTAGCTATATAAATCATGAGTTCATATAACAATGCCTGAATATATGATATGCTTTACATGTTGTAAAGCAACTAAGATACAAAAAAATCAAATGCAAATTTTACAGAAATAAATACGTACGGGTTGATTCTCGATAAATATTCTTGACTCCACACTGGACTTCTACATTTTCTGCAGTACTTTCTGGCCCAAGTGCGCAGCAAAGATAGATTACAGAAGTTTCTGTCCGAATCCTAAATTGCAAGAGATGAGGGGATTACCACACTCCTGGCTTTTTACTTGCAGGAAAGTCACCTGCTGAATATTCAGATAGGACACTGGATGAACACTCAAAACACAACAATCTTCTCACATTCAGTAATGACTGATGCATAGGGTATCATTCATTTTGGACACAGGCCCAGATGTGATGAGGACTTCTTTAGCTAACTCTTTTACTCACATGCCCACTCATACACCTGCAGATGTGTTAGATGTTGGGGAATTCTGACTTATGATCAACAGTGCAGTTATTTATTTTGGTGTTTGCATACCATGCAAACATACTAGTGTGCTCCTGTGCACAAATGTGAAAGCACATTATATAAACATCATGCATTACATTGAAGATATTTTGTACATACTGTTTAATTGCAGCTGATTTGCACCTTGTTTGAGAGCATCTCAGGGAGATGAGAAGGTTAGTAGGGTAGAGTGTGGAAGCATTGACGATAAACAGTTAGTTTTTAATGTGTATCTTTTAAATTATTTTACTATGAGTTTGGTCTTAAAAGGATCTCTTAAGAACACAGGCCAAAAGGTAACCCGAGCTTATGGTTCCTGGAGTAGTGTGGCTCACTGGTTAGAGGCGGCAGACCCGTAAGCAGAGAACGGCCCGGGACCAGGGTTCAATTCCCGACGCGGCAGGGTTGTGGACCAGGGTCAAAACGGACTCGATAATTCTCGTCTCAGTGCCTACTCTAACCAGGGAACACACTCTGTAACTCTGGGCATTAAGCTTGCTTCATCTCTACAATGGCCCCCCACGGACGCCGGGGATGCCTGATTTCACCTTGGAGATACCCAGAAAGGGACCATCTCACAGCGAAAACCAGGACGGGTTCCCCAGCGGTCTTCAGCGCCAGGATACTCTATGGAGTCGCAGTGCGCTTTACAAGTACACCCACATTTACATTTACAGGATAGTCTGTATTTGTTGCCCCGCTACATGCAACAAGAAAGTACTGGATGTTGCTACAGACTGTGAAAAGCACTAATGTGGAATAGCCCGACAATGAGATGACTTTGGCCCCTTGCTATGGAATTTGGTGCACCAGGATGTCGGAGTTTTCTCCCAGTAAATGGAAAAAACAATGTCTAATTCAAACATAAAGAGGAGGTCAAAGATGAAATCCTGCAAGTTCTGATGTGAGGCACCTTTAGAGAACTGTGGAGGTCCCTAACTTTGAAACCCTAGAGTCCAAGGAACCTGTAGTGTTAAGGAATAAAGGAAAAGGTAGATGAAGGATACATATATAAGCAAAGCCCAGAGTCATAAAGGACCCTATTACGAGTTTCCCAGATTTGTCCATGATAACTCCGCTGGCCAAGAGATACTGATAATGGGAGTTCCAGTAACTCTGGAGAGAGTGGAGTTTCCGGGGATTACAAGCAGCACCCCAAAGTTCTCCCAATGAGAAAAGAGGGGTTACTAGTGGTGTCATAAATAACATAATCCTTTCCCGACACCCCAGTAATAATTAATTTTATCCTGAATTTCATTTGACGATTTCTGCTGCTTTCAGTGGCCGGAGTCCAAGGTAAACGTTTAAGCATGATGGGGCCAAAATGGTGAAACAATAAAAGAGGAAAAGAAAGCAAAACCAATCCAACCAGTAGAGACCAGCTCAACATGTAATGGAATTTGGTGGGAATAGAAAATGGGCAAAATAACTGAAAGAGAGATGATCAGCAGGAAAATAAGGCTCTGGGCACTATGATGGTATTCGATTAACTTTCTGTAGCAAGAAGACAAGTAAGTAGGACTTACCAGTATATTTTCAGATTTCCAATTACTATTGCACTAATGAGGAGAGACAAAACATTATGGCTATGGTTCAAGGGAAATTGATGCATGAGAGAGGAAGAATACAATGGATGTGATGCAAACAAAGAGGGAGACATTCGGATAATAGACATAGCTGAATTTGTTTGTGGTAAAGAAAGAAACCACAACACAATAAAATATATTGCCACACTGGAAAAGAATGAAGAGACACTGAGGGGAGTGCAAATTGTACCATGATGCATCGGAGCAAACGTTTCTGGGATATGATGTAGTGTCTGGCCACACCCTTTTCCCTGCCCAAACAGTTTTTCATGACCTTGTCTACCATTTATCACAGGTTCCTAATGTTCTCTTTTGTAAAAATTGCATTCTGGCCCATTGATTAAACTTCATCCAGCCCGAGCCGGAGAGTATGGCCTCAGCCGGAGAGTACAGATCGGGTGCGGAGAGTATGGCCTGGGTGCGAAGAGTAAGGCCCGGGTGTGGAGATTCCGGCCCGGGTGCGGAGATTCAGACCCAACTGTGGACATAAAGATATGACTCGTAAATGATCTCTTTGAATACCAAAAGTTATAAAGTTATACTTTTGTCTCAGATTACCTTTGTGAAACGGCTCTGCAGTTTTTAGCACAAAAAGAGTCAAACCCAGGATGCTTCAAATGGCTAAAGATGACTAACGTTCTGTGCCTGACTCAATAAAAAATATGCTATTAAGACAATAAACTTTCAAATCAATGTATGAACAGGAAGCCTACCATCTTCAAAGGTGAACGTGCACAGTAGTATTGAGGGTCTGGCATCAGAGAAAACACACATGGTCAGCCAAATTGAAAAAAACAAACAATTTCTGGTAGGAAACTCAGCTTAGAGTTCCTGGATCAAATTCAAACTGCTATTTGCATGTGTAAATTTGGCTTACACAGCTTCTGCCATTTTTATGGGTTCAGAAGTGGTTTTGAAATTCATAAATGTGACTTTGCATTCATACAATTATTGATTTACAAGAGGATTTTGTGTAAAGACATCCACTAAAATGGGTAGACAGTGGACTAAGCATGGGGACTCTAGAGCTGGAATTACCAGTAAGTTTGTGCACATGTATTCACTAACTTTAGCCCCATCTCTTCCTGGACTTGATCAGACATTTACTCCTGGCAAGGGCAGGAGTATATCTTCTTTCATGTACGGTGGAATATTAACCCCTCTACCCCCTAAAATTAGTGGTGGTGTAGCGAGCTTGGCTGATGAGGGGTAATACCCGAAAACCTGTCCCAGGTTGCTTGTTTCTGGTCCAGGGAGGACCTGGCCAGGCAGTTTGGACTTGACTGTTCCTATAAAGAGCACTGTCATGACTGATTTGCATATGGCTGGGTCCAAAGTGGGGTGGCTTAGTGAGCAGAAGAATGAGGATGGATTTAACCCAGATCTGTGTTACTGGTGGTGAGCGTCTGAAAAGTTTCAGCACTTTGTCCATCGTTTTATTGTGTTTGCTATGTAGAAACAAAGTTCTTCAAAGCAAAAAATATTTTGTCTGTGGAGAAAAAGAAAGAAAGAGAAAAAACCTAGCACATGCACTTGTATTTGTTCAGCAAATTCACACTGGAGCAATATAAATAAATACACCAGCAAAGGGAAAAAGGGATTCACATGTATTTTCTATAAACAAGCCTGTAATCCAGTGCTGGGAAGAATTGTCAGGGTTCAATTTACATCTCATTAGTAGTACAGGGAAACCTAGACATTACAATATTACTATTCTGTTGATAGTCCTTGTTTTAGCACATAGTGCCTTTAGAAACTTAAAGGGAAACCATTGCCTGAACGAAAAACGTCATTTGAACATTCCCAAAATGTTATTGTTTGAAGTTAGGCGGTTTGCCAGGACTTCAGGATTAATCTGAGATGAATAACTATTTGAATCGAAAACATTAATAGTAAGCAATAAATGCACAGACTGTTACAGGTAGAAGACTTGAAATATAGAGCAGAGAGTGCTAAAAGCCACTCTTCATCATATGCCAATTCTCACCTTACCTCCACTTTGAAAGAAGCATTTGCAAAGTCAATAGACCACACCTGTTAAACCTGAGTGCTGAGCTACCAGCTCATGTAATGCTAGTTTGATTCTGTATTGCTGAAGATTGAAAAATAAGAACATTTAAAAATGGCTGCAAATGTGTCATAAGGCATACTCATACACGAGCAACCACCTTGGAATGTTTTTTCTTTTACTCTACAAGAAAAGCTATTCCAAGATAGGCACTGGTGCATCAACATACATACACATGGATGGGTGGGCATTTTGGAATAGCTTGTCTCAAAAAGAAAAAGCATTTAAAAATGGCCTCCTCTACGTGCACATCTGTCAGCGATGTCCTTTTCTCAAAGCTTGATCGAAGATCTTGGAGGTTCACCTCTAGGCACCACCAACTTTGATTGCCTTTTTAGCACAGCGGATTGAAGTGGCCAAGTGAGGGGAAGTGTCTTGGGGAAAGGAACCTCTGGTAAGGAAACATGAAAGAGAAGAATTGACTGTTTAAAATCTTCAGCTCTTAAATTCCCTCTTTCACTATTACTAATTAAGTTGAACATAAATTATTAACCTATTCCTTGGGGAAGTGAAGGGAGTCATATTGAAGTGAGGAAAATTTACAGTGTCTTTAGAGTAGCCACTGTAATAGCAAAATAAACCTTATGAATTCATATTCTTAATCAAAGCACTTTCAAGAATAGACTGCCACATGTGACTTTGGGTCTTCTTGTGTCTCTCCATAGATTAAGCAGCAGGACAGGGTCCCATCACAATGGCTTTAGAGACAATATAGACACAAATTACTTTACACCAAGGGAATCATATATTGTTGTGTGAAATAAATTACTTTTCTCTTTACCTTTGTTTTCAGTTTTTACCTTTGAGTTCACAAATGGTTTATTCCTGAAACACCTTGAAAACTTTATTTCAAAGTTTCATTGAGATTTTGTCACATTGTTTACAATGTGACATTGAAAACGGTCTCGTAAATATTCAAATGGCCAACTAGGCCCTTACCACTTGAGACCGGTTTTCTATACTTACTCAAATCCACTCTGCTTTACAAAATCCAGATGGATGCAACCAAAGGTTCAACAGATGAGGCCAACAGTGAAGCTGATGTGCCCTTGCCTTGGAAGCACTCCAGAACTAAGAGACCAAGGAACACATGATCAGAAGACTGTCCCCGCTCCAGACTTCCTGAATTGTGAGCATGAGTGCTGGGTGGGGCCAGCGTTTATACACACACCCCTCCCCCTGATGACTCAGCACATTGGAGAGACCACCAAGAACGATCAGAAGTGTGCCACGCCTGATGAGTCACATGGTCTGGAGGGAGCATTGGGCAACCTGGGAAGTGTGCCCCACCCAAGGAGTCAGCAGTCTGGGGGAAACCAGGGAACCTAGGGATTGTGATTTCCCTTCACAATGCAAATTCCCACTTTAGAGATGGATTTCAAGAAAAGAGTTTATAAGACAGTTTATCAACTCAGCACACTTCTTATTTTACATTCAGGGTAGTAAATACAAAATTCTTGATTATTTGTTTTGACACTTTAATCACCATCGCCCATCATTCCGTTCAATGTGCACACGTGCCAGGAAGTCCAACATGCTCTGTGAGAACCGGATACCTGTGTGAGTGCATTTGTGGCCCTGGACTGCGCACTGCTGAGATCCTGACAACATGCATGGTGATGCAGCGGTGGATATTTTGGCACTTGTGTAGCTTAACTCACCATTCTTACCCTTCCAAGGCAACTGATGGTCGTTTATTCAACAGTAAATGCCTTTTTCTTTCAAATAAAAGGATACGAGGGAGAGCCAAAAGAACAGGAACACTGACTCTGTAACAGAAGTCAACATAAAAAAAATTACAATTAACAATAAATCAAGGTAACAAACAAAAAGAAACAAGCATTTACAATGCAACGGTTTCGCCTTTGGAAAAGTTTGAGCTATTGGCATTGTAAATGACAAAATTTGTATTTATGTGTTGGTTTTGAAAACAGATAAATAATAGGCATTGTCATTTACATTGCCAATAGCTCTAACTTTTCCAAAGGGGAAACCGTTGCATTGTAAATGCTTGTTCCATCATTGTTGAGGTAAAACTCCAAATACTGTGTTAAAACTGCATTCTGGTATTATTGCACCCCTCACTGTCAGTAATTCTGGACGCAGAATCACTGGTATGACATCCATACACCGCTCATAAGAGGTGCCATAATAAGGACCTTGGTGCACACGTTTGGTTTTCTGCTGCTAATTTCTTTGGGTGGATTTTCTGCATACAATATGCCTACACCGACTTATCCAATATTTGCATTGTGTCATTGCACATGTGTACATAACGGCAATTGTGGTCATTGCAGAAATAGCAAATATAGTCAGTTTCCCCACCACATAATTGATGCATGCCTGCTTCTGGCTGTAAGCACTTTTAGGTCTGGCTATCATGATGATTGTTGTTGTTATTATTATTGTTTTATTGTTATTACTAAGGTAAAAAGTAGCTCTGCAGGGAAGACAGGTACTGCAGGTTTTTGTATCTGATTTTTTGTCTTGGTATTGTTTATTTTCCACAAATTCAGAGTGCAAAAACTGCAGTAAACCCCTCCGTTCTCTGAGCTGCTCCTCATCCCTTTAAATATCATGGGCACTTCTATTGACCGGCGCTGAGATTTTGCCCCTCAGTGACTTTGTCCGCTGGCTTCTCCCTCTCCGCGGGCCAGATTTAATAATTTTTCATGCAACACAGAGAGAGCAGCAACCAAATTTGCTGAGCTGCGTTCTGCGTTAAAATCTGATGATGAAAAATAAGCCTGAGTTCCAAAAAATGAGCACAGCCAGCCACCTACCACCGGCCACCACCAACGCAAATTAAGCACTGCCGCCCAGGTGTTCCTGGATGGTATATCCTCCTTGGTCTGTGCACACTTTACCACTGATTCTATTTTTGAAGAAGAATCTTTGCTACGTTCTCATCATTGCAGCATCTAGAGATGTGGAGCCTGAAGCACTGACTAAAGCAAAAAAGCAGAAACAAATTGCTGTCACAAATCCTGCGGTCTGCACAACTACAGGGTTTGCGACCGCAAATTGCCTTTTGCGATGTTCTAGACGCCTTTTGTATTTCCGATAATTCTTCTCGAATTTCAAAAGGGATTTTGCGAATTATTCTGAATCGTAGTTAGGGGGAGCATAAAAGGGGTGTCCCTTACTAATTGCTGTTCACAATGAGATGTTTCAGTGGAATGTGACCATAATTGCAGTTACAAACCATTGAAAAGTTACCTCAAACGAGGTGGTAACTAAATGGCAACTGGCAAACTAGTGTCTATGCCGGAATCATGTCGGCCCGAGTTTTCAAAAAGTGCGTGGTACTACAAGAGAGAGACAGGGAGTCATTGTGTGAGTGAAAGAAAGAGACAGTCAGAGAGAAAGGGAGCCGAGATATAGAAAGAGTCTGCGAGAGAGAGGGGGAGAGTAAAAGAGAGTGACAGAGACAGAGCCCGAGAGAGAAAAAGTAACTGTGGAGTTACTTCGCAAGAGGGAAACAGGATAGACAATGACAAAGGGACTGGGCTGCAATTAAGGTAAGCACTGATAACACTAGCCTACAACTTTTTAATAGAAAAATAGCTACAGGTCTGTAGCAACAGTGTTACAAGGCAGAAACTGATGCTAGGTATTAAGGCTTCTGTAATACAAATATAGTTGGCTTCTTTAAGGTCATCAGCGGCTGTTCTAACATTAAATATGGAAAAAGCATGCGCATTTACATTACAGTGCAGGCGCAGATTGGAACTTTCATTTTTATGCACCCAGTAGAAAGCGTTTTACCTGGAACCTTCTAGGACTAGAATAACTGACACTGTCTCCCCCCACCCCCTCCCCAAAATATATATTTTTTACGTTTTACACAGTAAACTGGTCTAAAACAGCAGTGTTGAACTTGCTTCATCAAGAGTGGATGAATCACCACAAAAGCGAGTGTGTAATATGACAAAAATTCAGAAGAGAAAGATGGCGCAAACGACAAAAAATGTAGGTGGCTCCCGTCATGCCCTGGAACACCACCAACATGTTCACGAACAGGACTTGTGGGGAACGTCAGCATACCTCTGCAATAGACGTACATTTATAATGGATACATATGACACAAAACTCACTAACTGCATTGGTTATTGGTGCAAAATCTACGAGCAATTTAGCAAAGTTAACGTAAATTTGATGTTTAAAACTGCCCCCTTTGGTATTGACCTCAATGTCAAATGTATCAATGATCTGCCCAAATGGCTGGGGTCTAAATCCACCAAATATTTGCAGTAGCAGATGTAAAGTTTTTTAAGATTTGCTGAATGCAAAATTCTAATTGGCAGCGTTACAAGGCCAGCTAAAAATGTTACTGCAGTTTATTTACTGTGTCACGTGCCATTCAGGCCTTCGGCCACACTTGTGCTATAAATGCAGTTTTAAGCAACACGAAGTAGAATTTAAAGTTGAGCTGCAGCACAAAGAGAGGTAAAATCTCCAATACAAATATCGACGCACAGGTGCCCACGTAATAACCGCATGAGTGTAATATTGTAGAAATTACAAGCTGAGTGGGAAATCATACGAGTTATCGTATGCCCGCTTTTGCTAGGATGCCTTTCATAGCCTGGTCGCGCTACTGTGCAAGTATTTAGATGATCTGGCTTTGCATTGAAAACTGAGGGGGTTTCCCACAGTTCGTGTTCCTTTACATCCACTTTAAAACAATTTTCCGGAAGATGGGGTATGCAAGGAAGTGCAAAATCAAACAGCAATGCACTTTTAGAAATTAACTCCTTCCTTACGGAAACCAGTCATTTGTGACAAGCGTCCACCCGACTACGTATTCCAGAAATATGGACTTTATTTTTTACCAATCAAATAATGGAGGAGACTCGCGTTCTGTAAAGTGTTTGGGAAGGGCTGCCTTTCATCATTTGGCATTCCGAGGTTTGTGCCTTGATCTGCACGCTAAGGGCAGCACTTCCCGCAATGCAAAACCAGTACTTTTTCAAGCGCTTATTGAAATAGTTTGGGAATGCTTAACTTTTTTTCTAAATATTCTAGGACTGGAAGAGTTAGAATAGTAAATTTACTTCTTGACGTCCCCAAACCTTGTACTGCCTCCAGGGACACAGTTCAAGGCAAGAAACTCAATCAAAACTGGAATGGGGGATGCAAAGGACGAGGACGGCGCAGTGAAGTTTCCGCCTTATTTTGCTACGAGGGAATTAGTTTCTCTGTACTCCGACCTCGGCTCATACTCAATTCGTAAGGCGTAAATCGCACACTTTAGCTCTGTACACTGAACGAAATTATTAATTCCTGACATCTCACGCAGGGAGAATTTCAAAACGAGTACGATTCAGGCGAAAGTAGATTAATTGAATACAAGGGCATGCAGATCAGGATCAAAGGTCCTTCTATTCATTCACTCGTTAAGGAGGAGCACAGACTTTCGACGCAAGGCCCCAACAAACTGCTATTCCCTCAAAAATAATCGGCTGAACTTTGAAATACAGGCTAAATCATCTGGCGGCAGAAAGGATTTTTTTTCCCGGTAGATGCCATTTATGGGTTCGAAAAGTAAAATGTAACGCGACCCGCCTGCTACTTACACAGCGCTATCGATAAATCCGGCTCATAGACCGTCGTCGGTTATCGATCTTAGATTGACGACACACTTTGCCATAAATTCACTACTTCCGGGTCACATGGCAGCCAATCACCTAGTTGAACGTTTCATGTCGTCGCAGGAGAATGGAAGGATTCGTACAATGCAATGTGACCAGCGATTGGACAATTGATAACACCTCAGCCAATCCTGCACCGCTGCACAAAACTCCGATTTGCCCTTTGGCTGTGGCCGGAAGTTAAAACTTCAAGCCCCTGAGACGATAGTATTTATTTAATGCGATTTTTTAAAGCACGACCTTTACCCGAAGGTGTCAGAGCGCTTTACTTAAGAACCAGTTGCAAAACATAAGGACTACATGCGTTACATACAAGTTAACAAGCATTAACAAGAAACAAAGGCACAAAAGGGGGGCAGAGGCTTACCTAAAAGCCTCGGTAGCTGCTCAGAAAACACAGCGACCTGTAGGGATTCGGGGGCGTGCTCTCCCCTTCCCATTGGCTGGAAGGTAAAATTCCAGCCAATGGGAAGAGGAGAGGGCGTGACTTAAAAAAAGACACGGAAACGCCCCCGAATCGCGTTTTCACGGGGAGAAAGTGATTGACGCAGATGTCTTCCAATGGCTAGCCTCCATTTATGGAGCTAGCCAATGAAAGACAAGGCGGGACCAAGCCCCACGCTGTAAGAACATGAGATTTCTCCTGGGCGGAGCTAGGAGCTCCGGCCCAGGCGAAACCTAAAAAGGAAAGGGATGGGACAGGGAGCCACAGATCAGGGCAGGGGGGAGAAGCAGGAATGGAGAACCAAGGGACATGGATTTGAAGGAGAACAAGCGGATGGAGGAGCGAACAAGGAAAGACGTGCAATCCTAGGAAGTGCTAAACACAAATAAAAACAAGCATTTGCAATGCAATAGGTCTCGCATTAGGAAAGTTTGAGCTATTGGTATTGTAAATGACAATTTTTTTATTTATGTGTTGGTTTTGAAAATAGCAAAATTAATAGCTTTGTCATTTACAATGCCAATAGTTATATCTTTCGCAAATGTGACACCTGTAGCATTTGTAATGCAATATGTGTTGTATTTACATGACTTAGATGTATTGATATTACAAATAACCATGGCTTTTCATTTTTTTAAATAATTAATACGTAAATAAAAGTTATTGTAATGTATAATGGCAATAGCTTAAACTTTTGTAAATAACTTTTGTGAAGATTATGTTCAGTCTATTTTATTGTGTCGAAAATCCAAGAGCAGAAGTGAAATATTAACATATTTTTGTGACATTTGTAATAAAGCTTGAAACATTGATAGAACATATTTGAACCAATTGTTGTTGAATGGTTGCACAGATTGATGCAGTGGTGGTGACGAGTGATGTTATGGCGGCGACGAGTGATGCTGTGGCGTTCAGGGAGGCTGTGGTAGCGTATAGTGATGTTGTGGTGCCCCTGAGTGATGCTGTGGTGGTGCTGAGTGATGATGTGGTGATGCGATAGATAGAGTGCGATAGATAGAGTGAGGGCGATAGATAGATAGAGGGAGGGCGATAGATAGATAGAGTGAGGGAGATAGATAGATAGATAGGAGTCAGGGCGATAGATAGATAGATAGATAGAATGATAGATAGATAGATAGATAGATAGATAGATAGATAGATAGATAGATAGATAGATAGATAGATAGATAGATAGATAGATAGATAGATAGATAGATAGATAGATAGGAGTGAGGGCGATAGATAGGTAGATAGAGTGAGGGCGAACGATAGATAGATGGATAGAGTGATGGCGATAGATAGAGTGAGTGTGATAGACAGATAGAGGGAGGGCGATAGATAGAGTGAGGATGATAGATAGATAGAGGGAGGGCGATAGATAGAGTGAGGGGTGATAGATAGATAGAGTGAGTGAGGGCGATAGATAGATAGATAGAGTGAGGGGGATAGATAGATAGATAGAGTGAGGGTGATCGATAGATAGATGGATAGAGTGATATCAATAGAGTGAGTGAGATAGACAGATAGAGTGAGGGGCGATAGATAGATAGAGTGAGGGTGATCGATAGATAGATGGATAGAGTGATGGCGATAAAGTGAGTGCAATAGACAGATAGAGTGAGGGGCGATAGATAGATAGAGTGAGGGGGATAGATAGATAGATAGAGTGAGGGTAATCGATAGATAGATGGATAGAGTGATATCGATAAAGTGAGTGAGATAGACAGATAGAGTGAGGGGCGATAGATAGATAGAGTGAGGGCAATAGATAGATAGAGTGAGAGAGAGAGAGAGAGAGAGAGATAGATAGATAGATAGATAGATAGATAGATAGATAGATAGATAGATAGATAGATAGATAGATAGATAGATAGATAGATAGATAGATAGATAGATAGATAGATAGATAGATAGATAGATAGACAGATAGATAGAGTGAGGGCGGTAGATAGATAGATAGATAGATAGATAGTGTAATTATGTGGCGTGTAATTATGTGGCACTGAGTGGTATTTTGAGTGTATGTTGCGTTGAGCGCAGTGTAAATATGTAGCATCTAATTATGTCGCACTGAGTGGTATTTGGAGTGTATGTTGCATTGAGTGCAGTATAAATATGTGGCATGTAATTATGTGGCACTGAGTATGAATTCTCACAAATATGTATCACAACTGAAGCCTGGAGGCAAACTGTGATGACCGGTAGGCTGGGAGCATTCCTGAAAGGTCAGTGTCACTGAAAAGCAAGTACTCTGGGGCAGAGTCAGTCATATGCAGACACCCTCTGTCTAGGGCAGATGGCGGGGTGGGGTGAGTCACGCTGGGGGGGCCCTCTGACAGGGCACAAGGGCTGGCGCAAGTATTGGCAGGCAGACGGCTGACACAGACTTACAGATAATTGATTACAGCAAGGATTCAAACTTGAAAAGAACATAATAGATGCAGGAAGAGTTAACAGTGCAACTGTAGGCTGTGAGTTATGAACTGAATTTGATGGCACTTCGAAAGAGGCAAAGTACATGTGGCAACATTAAATATTTTAAATGAATAATTCAGTGAAAAGAACTTGCAATATGTACTAAAATCCCACAGTTTGAGAAGTCAATGCTAAACTGTGCACACTATGATGCTGCTTGTGTGGGATTGCACACAAACACAGAATATAGCGGGCTTAAAAATTACCTCCTGGATTGAATGTGAGGTTTGGAGTTCCGGGCATTCTGAGGATAAATGTTGCCCTAAAAGTGCCCAGTCTCACTGGCCTTGCAGTGGTAGCCTCTTGAAGGAGGTGGAGTGGAGCAACTCTGTCTGATGGGAACAACGGAGGAAGGCCCTCTGTCCCAAGCAGAGAACACAAAGAGTTCACTGCAGTGACTGCCTGACCGGAATGACTCTAGTGGGTGTGCAACATCTAGCTGAGGCAAACGCGGAAAGCGGCACATGCACCAGAATGAAGCGATAATAGACCGAGGAAAGAGGCAGTTCCTGAAGGGCACGTGGGTCAGGGATAAGTTCAGCATATGCGTCAAAGACCCAGGCGGCATAAAAAAAGGGTATGTATGGCCACAGAGGGCATAATACTCTGTGTGAAGATGGCAGTATTCGAAGGGGCGAGGGGGAGGGGGAGAGAAATGTATTGTGTCCTTGTCACCAAAGTTATCCTGTTACTTGAAAGGCTACAAGGCCAAGTAATTAATCAAGATTCATTAGTGTGAAAATTTGAGAAATAATAAGTATGGCGCCTCATCAGGAAATGCCTTTGGGGAACCGACATACTGACAATTAGAAACTTCATGAGGTTCTTTGGGCACAACCAAGGGAGGACAGGGAGAGGGGGAAACAAAGAGGGATAGGATTTAACAGTAACAAGGAAGAAAATGAAGATCACTACAGAAGGAAGGACGGGAGTGTAGAAAAAGGGAGGAAAGTGAGTGATGAATGAAGTGGAGATGGGGAGGGACAGACTGCAGTGTTGTATTGGAATTAAAGGATAGAAGAAGGGGAAAGACCAGCGGTGATGGTGGGGAGAGGTGTGGGGCGGGGGCAGCAAGACAGAGACATGCTGGGTGGGTGGAGAAAGGGAGCAAGTGAAAGCACGAGTCCAGTGGTGACGATATGGAGGGGTGTGGGGCTGGGGGGGCGGAACAGATTCCTTTGAAGTCTGATGCCGAGGCTCAGACAAATTGAGGTGTGGGAAAAAAAGTCCCTATCGGATATTGACCATCCGTATATAAACCTCACTCGAAACGCTGCTGTCTAGCAGGGACAAGGGTCATATTATCCAACGTCACAGTAACCACTGTTTTGCCTTCCAGCCCAGGGTTGCTGGGCCGGCCCTGGAATCGAACCCGTGCCCAGCTTGGAACGCAGGCCTCCATGAATAATTACCTTTGTGGGGGATTTTCAAGATGGTGGTCGGCTGAACCTCTTTCACTGAAAAGAATTTACCCTTCAAATGCCCGTTCAGAAGTATATGGCTTATAAAATACCATACAGATGGCTAATTTGACATTTCAGCAGCAGTGGTCAAAATCCACTGTATTCTAGTCATAGTAGTAAACAAAAAGCGTTGTGGGTGAGAGGAAGCATTCATAAGAAACTAGAGGAGCACACTAGGCAAACACGGTCAGTAGATCCAAGGTGAGTAGAGGGATCTACTTGGCAGTAACAGTCACAGAGGGGAAAGCATGACAATTGGGCTCAGAGACACAGCGGGGGCTAAGATGGGTAAATGGAGAATTCGGTGATATAGATCAGTATGTTATGCACATGCTGCAGAGAGCTTGTGACGTCAGCAGGTTATATGTCTGAAACCCAGTGCAGCCACCAGATGTTCAATAATGAGATTGATAAAGGAATTATCGAATTGGGTGGGAATAGCACTGTGTATTAATCCGAAAAAGGCCACTAAACGCGGCAATGATCAACGGAACTGGAGTCTATACAAACGGGGCATGTAGAAAACATGACCAGAAGAATGCAGCCTGAAAAGACCATGGGATTCACAGGGTCGCAGAGAGGAGGGAGCAAACAGTAATGGATTTGAGGCGAGTGAAGGTGTTCAGGACGCCTCAATGACAGCGGTAGATAGGGCTGGTGTGACAGATGAGAGCACCAGGGGTTGATTACTGCCTAAAATGGGCGCACATGAGATTCTGCTCATTAACAAAAACCCAGCGGGAGGGATGGATTTGTGTCGACAGAAGAGGCAGCGGCGCATCAGTGGCAACCTGCTGCGCATACAGAGGGAGGGAGGGTGCACGCAGAAAAATCATTGGTCGGATATCAGAGTGGAAAAGGCGAGGGGGAAATGAGGGCGGAGCAGCGGGAGATGAGTGGAAGAGAAGCTGAGTGTAGCCTGGACAGTGAGAGGCAGCGTAGAGGTGAGGCAAATTTAGAGGTTGGGAGGAAAGGGGGGCTTGAAGAGGCACGGGCAGGGAGACAGTGAGATGAAACAAGAAGCAGGCGTAAAGAAAGAGCAAAAGATGGGAATGAGAGCGCAGAGATGAGGAAACAGCCCAGATATGAACAAGCTCTCGGCATTGCTGTGGTGGGGGCGGGGGAGCACATTCCTTTGAAGTCTGATGCGGGGGGAGGGGGAGCGGATCCCTTTGAAGTCTGATGCCGAAGCTTGTGGTGTGCTTTGTGCACACACCTGGCTCACATGAACTGTACGCGATCCGCAGTTAGGTAGACTTTTCTGACCGCTTACTAGAATCTCGACAAACAAGCATACATTCAGGAATATGAGTACTGGCAAAACACATGTAAACATGAAGCAAATGCACCTAACCAATTTTACAATCATTAAATACAAATCTATGTTTCCAAAGTCATATCGAGCACAACTGTGATTTGAGTGAGTGTGATTACATAGATTCTCAGGTAGGAGAAGGCTGAATTGATTTCCTTGCATTGTCTCACCTGGAGGGACTTTATTGGTTGAATCCCTATAAACGCCCTACATTTCAAAACGTACATCTACTCGGAAATAATGAGCAATTAGAAATTGGGCATGTGGACATGTAATGGAACATATTGCTTTCCTATCAGTGATGCTCATGGACGACAGTACGTGTAATAGGATATGAAACAGCCAACTTAAATCTGAAAGGTAGGATCAGCAGGCCTACTTAATCACAAGTGCGATCTTACTTAAAAGGGTATTTGATTGATTTAACTGAATTTCTAGAAAAACATTTTAGTTCTACTCATGTTGACCATCTGGAAATCGCAGATGGACCAAGGCATTCTAAAGCAAGCAGCAATTTCAGAAAACTTTTATTTGAGGGCAAAGCTTGAACATAACGTTTACATAGGGCCACTCCAAAGCATGTTCTATGTCACACATTCTTCAACTCCAAAAGTAAATAGGTTGTGGGAAAGACAGGCACGAGTAACAAAGCTGGTGTGCTTTTGTCAAGAGTACTAACATGACCAGTTTGAGAATCAAAAGCAATCAAATGTTCAAACCTGCCCCTCTTCTTTCCTCCGCTCTCTCTAGCTCTGTTTTTACACCCATCCCATCCCTGATATATCTCTTTCTATCTGACGTCCCAACTGTGTTTGCTGAAGTTATTGCCGGGGAGCTGCAAAAAGTGAAGACCGCTTGGGGAATTTCCAGATGGGATAAATGGCAAATTCGGCCCAGAGAATGACTGAAATGTCTGCTTGCACCAGAAAAAGTTACTGACAGTCCAACAATAAAAAAACAAATACAAAGAACACCGTGCGGTCTTACAAAGATTACACACTTACTATTAAGCTATCAAATATTTTATCTGAATAGTTATATGTATATTTACATAAAATCACAAGAACATGTTCTTGTTTATTTTTGCTTTGCCAAATAGCTCTATTTAATATCCCCCCCACCCCCCGAACCCAGTTGCATTACTTCTCACCGAAATAAACATACCTTATTCTGTAACGACCAAAAACATGTCAGAACAAATTGAAATTAATCTAACCTACCCAGTGCACATGTTCGTCCAGGAATATTTCCTACCTGGCTGAAAGAATTGATTGTCCCAGGAAGAACACATTTCAGTATTTGATACAAGAGTTTTGATCAAGTAATCACCAGGATTTAAAATCATTACCCGCCAAGACATTCAATGTGGCTTAAGTTGTGCTCGGCCTGTCTTGTAAGAATTCAATGCAAGCTTAATCAGGAGAAATCACTCCTCTGTGTAAATCTGATGCAAACCATTCCCTGGCATTCACGCATCAATCAAATCGAATGTGCCTATGAACCATCAAACACCAGCTTCTCCAAAACAGCCTTATTGTAGAGTTTATAATATGGTATGTTGTTCCTATGCCAGAACGTTTTCATTTTCTTTAATTTAGAACTGTACTCACGGCAAGGAGGCACTTAATTGAGGAAAAGGGGCTTGGGTATTGCATCTGGTCCCACTCTGTGGAGTAAACATTGCCGAACCAGGATTTAGAATAGTTTACGACTTGTAAATAAATGCAGGAGATGCAGAAGTGCTAACGGACACACACAAAAAAATACTTTTTTTCTTGCAGCAAAGCACATGTTTTATATAGATAAGAATCAGGATCCAGGGATGCCATGGATCAAAGTCCACACACTTGAGGAACTAGCAAAAATGAACTTTGTCAATCCATCAATAATGGATACAAGCTGTCTTGTCTCAGGCGGTGACGGTCATTTAGTAATTCGTTGACGTGGGGCTGTGCCAAATATTAGCATATTGCAGGGCCACCAATTCTGTGGTTCTACCATTTTATGTAGAGGTGAGGAAACTGCATGGCTTCTGATGGAGAAGCCTCAGCTGGCTCCCCTGTTGGCAGCTTTTAAAAGGTAACCCATCGATCAGCACTGTAAAATACATGATCTCTGTTCTCTTCTTTTTTGTGCGAGTTTGAACCTGCCCGCCATTGAGCTTTTGCCAAAAGTGATCCCACCGTGTCAGTCGACAGATCACTTTTACTGAAAATGTTCTCCCGCAGTAGCATGGCACTGAAAACATGGCGGTCGCTTTGCCACTGGGAGAGCAGATTTGTAGGCTGGCCACCCAGGGAAACCTTTTGACAGGGGGTTAATGACCCACTGACAAATTGTGCTGCAATGACACACTCTTAAACACAGCACTTTACTGAGCAGCTTTCCAGCACACCTCAGACCATTTAAGGGCATTGGCTTGATGATGTAGGTATGAAATACACTACAACTAATGAGAAACTACTGATGCAAAAACACAATCCCCAGGCAACAACCCAGAAACATAACGCTCACCTACAGCTACAGTGGGAAAAAAACCTCCTTACACATGCTACAATGTAGGGACTTTCATACACACACTCCCTAGTGTGGGCATGCACCTATTGCAGCCAAGTATCTAATTAGTAATTGAATTGCATGTCACAGACCATAGGACTGGAGGATATGATAGCTATGAGGTCACTGAGAGTGTGGTTCTAGTTAAACGTATGTGCATTGCAGCTATCAAAAAACATGGGCATATACTGACACAGCACTTCAGACACAGGTCAGGAGGTGCACAGGTCTATACAAAATATTCCTTATCTGACAAAATCCATAATTTAAACACAAAAACAACAGGTAATGAGCATACTCTAAACAAGGGCAGTATAGGCTCTTCATTTTAGACACAAATTGTTGTGTAAAGACACCTGCAGTTGCTTATATGGCTAGATCCACAATAGATACAGTTATCTGTTTGCCCATGCCCACACCATCAACAAAACTGCTGGAAAATGCCACTGTAGGCAGCTTCCACAGAACTGCAGGTCATCAACAACAATTTCTGCACTTCATACACGAAAGTCTCCAGAAGATGGAAAGTGCCAAGCAGCAACTTCCGCATTTCATCATTTACAAACTGAAAACCTCGCCATCCCCACTGTTGTTTGGACAAAGAAGTATCCTGTGGCCAAAAAGAGAAGGGCACCCATTTCCTCAATCTCGGATGATTGCCATATAATGCAGTATTGTATACAAGGAAGTTAATAAAATGTATTGCAATTGAAAAGTAACATTGACATGGAGAACACATACTGTCCGCTCAAGCTGCATTAAAACCTCAAGACCGAAATCGCATCTATTTTGTACCTGTCAGTCACATCCAGCACACGCACACATGCATTAAACCATTAGCAGTTCATGCAGAACACCTCCTCTGCCACTCACAAAAGCCCAGATCGGACAAATATAATCCTTCCAGTGATTCATGAGTCACAAGGAATGTATGTCAGTACAACGCGATCTTTTAGATCGCGGTACTTGACAACGCTGCCATTACAATGCAACTCGTTACAACGACTTGCGTTGGAGGGTGCGGATTGTAGAATATTATAATTTTGTTTATTCCAACACCAGTCCACGTAACAGTAGGGAAGGTGTTGGAATATAAAATTACAATATTCCTTAACCAACAGCGCCATCCAGCGCAAGTCGTAGTAACGACTTGCGTTGTAATGGCAGCGTTGTTAAGGTAGTGCGGTGTAAACACCGCGTTGTAAACGATGTTCCCCTTCACAAGTGCAGGAGAACATCCCCAAAATATGCTGACAGACACAAATTTGCTAAGAGACTAAAGACCTGATTACGGCGGGGTGGTGGTGCGGGCACGGCCGCACCGGTGGTCCAACCGCCCTATTACTAGTTGGGCGGTCAGACCACCATGGAAATGCTGCTCCCACCAGAAATCCATGATCCCTGTTGGTCTTGCAGCAATCTGAGGACCGCAATATGCTGGTGGTGCTGCTGCTGCACCGACAAGCATATTACGAGTTTTCTCACCACAACAGTTTTCATGGCGGTGAGCCCGCCATGAAAACTGTGGTGTGAGGAAACTAAGTGCCTCAGGGCCATGGGGATGCATGAAGAGGGGCACATGATGTGCCTCCCTGTCTGCATGCATGCCCAGTTCCTGCACGGCATGGATTTAACAGTCCATGCCATGCAGGAACTTGCTTTGTCGTTCCCATTGTGGTGCCTTTCCGAGGCTCACCACCTAGGACCGCCAAAGCACTGTTCACCAGGCCAGAAGAAAACTCCTAATCTGGTGGGTGGTGTCAGTGTGGCTATGTCGGTGTGACTGCGTGGCGCTGGTGGGGTGGCCCGCTGTGACAACGCCATAGTCATAATCAGGCCCTAAGACCACAGCACCAAACCAAGCTCACACAAAAACAGATGCTGCTATCATTTTTTGAGTTAAACAAACATTTTTTTTTACTTTTCTCTTATACTTTACTATTGTGGGAGATCACAGTAGGGGTTGAGATCTCTCTATAGTAAAGTATAGGAAAAATCTAAAAAGTTTATTACATTTTATAATAAATTGTACAAATATTGTTACACTAAATATTAATGTAAGGTAATTTTATATGTTTTTTTAAATGTTGAAAAAAATGAAAAAAATACTCACAACACTATCCCAATTTTGAATTAAATCTGTAATTAATTTCAATATGCTAAATTAAAAATATATATTTTTATGAAGTTTAAATTAAAAAAATTAATTCCTAGCTCAAGTAAAAAAGGGTTTTCACCATGCATTAATGATTATTAAATGTAATGTACAGAAATAACCAAAAAGTTTTTAATTATATGTTAGTAAAAATTAATGCTACATTCATGTGTTAAAGATTGCAGGGATTTGTTAGCATGAGCTGAAAGCCATTTTGTATTTGGCAGCCATTTTAGGTAGCCATGTGCTCGCCATGTGCTGTTTCCCTCTTCAGAGCCTTGCACATGATCAGAAGGGCCTAGCTAGTAGAATGCACTTGCTCCTCTTGTATAACTGTCAGGCTATTTTTACTGATGTATGGAGAAGTAACTCTCCTCCCACTTTGTTGAGCAAGCAGATCTTGCATGCCCATATTAGGCATTTTGCATGCTTACATGTGCCAGGACCACCCTTTGCTCTTATGCTGACTATGTAACTCTAACCATATATAAGGCCCCTGTTTTCTGTACTCCTTAGACTGCCTCATACAGTTGCTAAGGGTTCTGTGTGACGTAGTCTCCCTCATCTGAGGTTAATAAATATGTATTTTATATTTAAGCTTCTTTGCCAATTTCTTCTATGTTGGTTTAAAAGGACCAAGGTGTATCAGTGAGACCCCTGAGAAGGTTTCTATGTTCTCCACATGTATACATTTTAAAAAAGTTGTTAAAATATTTTCGAGTTAAATAGTGCATATTTTACTTTATATTCTTTTTAACATTGAATTACATGTATTTATAATTTAAATGTAAATTTTAAACTATTTTCAATAAGGTTTTCCAATTTAACATTATTTCCTATAGGGTTTTATTTTAAGTCCCTACCTACATTATTTTCTAAGGGAGAGTGTTGCAGCACCAGTGGTTGATCATGTGTTGTGCTGACCTTACTCCAGCTCTGAGCTGGAGTAATTTACTACTGTATTAGGTCCTTTTTTGGCTGAAGTGAGTTTAGAAGCGCCTGTTTGAGAATAGCAATACGTTTATTCGTTTGTTCATGGGTGCAAATGCCTTCCTAAACCCTCCCTAAATCCATCCTTACTTTTCCCTAAAGCACTCCCATTTAGTATTAAGTAAATCCCAACTTCCAGCCTCTCCGCCTGCCCTCCCACATTTACTTCTACGTAGTAAACTTACATGTGTGAGGATCTCCCCACAGAAAAGATAGCAGAGGTGGAGTTGGACATTTACATTCACAGGATTGTGAATAACATTTTGCAATACTTTGGAAGTACTATTGTTGTACAACTAAATTTACTACAAACTGTTTGTGAGAAGGCCCCTTTAAACAGAAGGAGTGGGAGTGGAGATTCTTTTAGGACCCTGATCTTACCTTAGGTTAAATTAAAATTGTCTAGTATTACACAGTGTATTTGGCCTGATATAAACAGCTCAATTCACCCAATTGTCACTCTAAAATGGAGACCTCAGTCCACAAAAGGTTCCAAGAGTCCAAAGCCCAAGGTATTGAAGGCCACTGCCGCCTGCAGCACAAGCCGCAATAGAAAATGTACACATTAAAAATATCCCTGCACCCTGGGGCAGGCACTGCATGGGATGTTAAGGGCCCACAGCAGAAAGTCAGGGGTGAGGGGGGCCTGCTAAAGGCCGCCAAAGTCACTTTCCACCTGTCTCTTCATGACGGGCGAACCGCCATGAAAGGGAAGGTGGAAAGGAACATTGTAATCCCTATGGCAGTGCCTGAGAAGGCACCGCCCCTATTGTAGGGATTGCTGACCCTCCGATAGAACGATGGGCTCCTTGAGCCCGTCAGAAAGCGTCAGACTATCCCTTCGCCTGCTGCCTCTGACTGCGCGCATTGTAATGCGTCGGTCGGACCGCAGCAGCAGATGGCGCTAGACCGCATCCGATGAGCTATCGGAGGCAGTACCACAGCCATCAGAATGACCCCCTTAGCATTGAAATCAAGGCAGCTGGGAGTCTTTACTTCTGATGCAGAATTCTACATCAATCCGCAAAGTAATGAAGGCTATCAACTTATAAGTGTCTACAAGGAATCATCCCACCTCTCTAAACAGGCCACTGGGAATAGTTTACAAGAGCTTTGCTCATGGCACAATGATACCATTGCATTATTGGGTACACCAGGGAACAAAGAAGCATGTTACCCAGATGAAAAAGTTTTAAATTCAAGTGACTACATGCTTCCTAGATCTGAGGATGAGTGACTCCATAAAGCCAGTCTTTAAGATGTTACATTGAGATCCTTCCTGTATCATTTTTGAACTGCTCTGCACTATCAACAAGATTTAAGTTGAGACAGAGGCTGGGAATTTGGCAACCCAGGCTGTGAAAATCTTTAAATAAAATCTAAGGGTATAGACCACTAAGATGCACTTCAGGGGAGTGTGGGTGCTTGAAAACATCACTTTTTGACTCCTTTTCTACTGAACAGGGCTGGTATGAAGAATATCCGACGATATCTGCTATCAACAGGTGGACATTAACTCACACATGCATCACCAAAGACAGACTCCAATACACTTACATTGCTCTACAACAGTTAAGAGGTAAACTAGTGCTCCACAAAATCTTCCAATTAATAATATTTAATGAAGAAGCCCACCTTAGTGAATGTTCCAAAGCTGTGCTCTGTTTTACTCCTTTACTGAATGACAGCAAGACACCTCTTGTAATGCCAACCAGCATGATAGAAAAAGCAAGTTTTGAGTTTTGGCTTGTTTCCTACTGAATGAAATGAATCTTAATGAGATAAAAACCCACAGTAATGTACACCATGTCTTGAGTCACTTGATACTCCAAACAGTGATTCACATTTAAGAGCAACTAAGCACACACATCTTACTAATACGAATACAGTGATCTGTTGTACTGAGATCACATTAAGGTCCTCATCTAGGGTCACCTCTTAATTCCAATAGGATCGGTAACAGAAGTTACTGGCACCATCTGAAGTATGAGATCTGCAGAAACACAATAGATCTCTTAACATTCACCCAGATATTTCAGCAGCTAAAAGCAGCCGAACTTTCAGGGGTAAGTCTGGAAAAAATAGAGCAATTACCGGGAGATTCGGACACGGAATTACTGATTCCCCATTAATTCCTCATAATTTTGTGGACCCTCAGAGTCAAACTTGTAAAAGGCCAGATTACCCCCACCCCCTAAGGTTTCTGGTACCCCCCTATCAATAACTTAGTGGTAGGGAAAGTCCAGTTTACTTAGAAAGCCACTTACTTTGAGGAGATAATGTTACTTTCAATCATCTTACACTGGGTCATTCTACTCACCTTCTTTAGCAATGTGTGCACCATTTGACAGTAATTTCTCGCTCTTGCTCACAGGTGAGATATGGTTATATGTGCAAATAATTTTATGGCTGTTGTTTGAATATATTATTAATTTCTTTTGCAGTTTATTTCAATTCTTTTATATTTCTTTAATTTAAAAAAATGCATTTATGATTTAAAATATTTTTTACTTATTCTTAATGATACTTTTGTTGTCGATACACTATTTAGGTCTGGGTGAGAAATTCCACTCCGCTTGCGGAGTTTTCCCACTCCACGCTTCGCATTGTGTGCAGAGGTTTTTCCTTGCTCGCGCTCACCAACAATAAGTTGGCGAGCTTGAACGAGGAAAATATTACTCCAGACCACCTACCAGCGTGATTTCTCAATGCAGATGGTCACGGATTGCCACTACAGCTCGCATTTAGAATCCTTCCATTCGCTTTGAGGGAGCTGCTGCTGAAGTAGAACATCTGCTTGAGTGGCACAAAGAAGCAGCGCCCTCTTGATCTGTGCATGGTGCAGTTAGCCATGATTTTCCAGCGGGGGACAAACACCCGGTGCAAATATCAGCATGAACAGCGCAACACAATGCACTCTGCTGCTTGTGTAATTCCACATAGCGCAACAGAGTTTTTTGGTCACTTTGCAGAGTTCTGCCCAGGCCTAAATGTATGTGCCGATATTTTTTATATTGGCTATATATTTAAATAGTAGATAATACTTGGTGTTTTGATATCTGTATTTTCTATATTGTCAGACTTTAGCAATTGCATACAACATCTGCTAGTAACTTTATATTTTAACTTTTAACAGAGGGTGTTAATCAATCAATCAATCCACTTTATTCGATTTTCTTTTAAAAATCATAAAAGTACACAACACTGATACAAAAACACATAGATTAAAAACATATAAGTCATCTTTAAAATACCATAACTGAATAGTAAGTTAAAAAGAGCAGAGTACCCTTGTTACAAATTCATAAAAGCAGTAACATTATAATTTTAGGACTGTATAGACCGGGACATCTTTTCTTCTTAGATCGAACAGCAGCTACCAGAAAGCAGGCAACATTAAAAATATCCCATGAGTTACTCAACATTTGAAGATAGAGTAAAGCTGGTTTGACTTGCACAAAGCCTTTGCCTCTCAATAAAGGAATTAAAAACGTCCTCCTGATATTGTTATTGTAATCACAGAACATCATGAAATGCAAGGAGTTCTGTACGGAGAAGTTATCACAATTGCAGGGTCCCGCTTCCTCTGGTTTGCACCAACCATGGAAAACACCCAACAAAAAGTGAATCAGATTGAAGCGGTACCTAGTCAGGAGCCAACGGTGAAAGGGTTTAGTCGCCGTTATCAGGTAAGGTTCAATTAACAGAGTAGTTTTAGTCAAACAATGAGCCCTAGCTGATGGATTCTGCAGCTCCTACTCTTCCCGCTCCATCTTTAAAATGTTTAAAAAATTGATTTTGACCCACTTTACATCCTCCTTACAAATCTATTCAGGATAATCAAATAGCTCTGTGCGTCCTATTTTGGAGAGGGTGTTAATCATTTATAATTGATTCACTTGTATCTATGGGCATGATCCGGAGATGTTTATTGAGGTCAATGGCACCTTATAGCTGAGAACGCCTAGCAGCATGTAGTCAATAAGCCTCTTCACACTCCCTCCAACTACATCCCATCTATCCCCCACCCTTACTGGTAATTAAGCTACCCGGACTGCTTTTGCCACTGTAGTCTTCATTCTCAGGGAATACTTACTAATAGAAAAAAGAACTTGGCACAGAAGCTGAAAATATGAAAAGACATTTTTATTAAATTTAATAAGTGAGGCCACGTCACACAGAAGCCGTAGCAACTGAATGAGGTAGTCTGAGGAGTACAGAGAACAGAGGCTTTATATATGCTCAGGGTTACAAAACTCAGCATAAAAGTAAGGGGCAGTCCTTGCTTTTGCAAGCATGCAAAAAATGCCTAACATGGACATGCAAGGTCTGCCAAACGACAAACCCATTTTACAGTTGTCCGGCCCATGATCAATCATTGAACAAACCCAACATTCTTCTTTAGACAAGCCAGACAAACCCATAATAAAAAGGACCACAACCCATATCGTAAAGAGACCATAAAAGAAGAAACAGAAACAGATAGAAGTAGGATAAGGCATGTTTGTGTGCAGTAAAACGTTATGATGTCCTGTGCTCTGATCCTTAATCTTGATCAGCTAAAGGGCAGGAACTGGTTTAACAAGGTCAGCTTCAGGCAACAGGGTCAGTTTACTCAGGTCAAACAGAAGTCAGCATGGACTCGAGCTAAGGTGTACATGTCCTTAAAAGACTAGTTCAGCCACAATCATCGGCCTATGTGAGGGCAACCACAAAATGGCTGCCATACACAAAATGGAACCCACGGGTTCAGAATTCACACAACCTCATGCAGTTAGCCCTAATTTTCCAGCGGGGAACAAACACCCGGTGCAAATATCAGCACGAACAGCGCAACACAATGCACTCTGCTGCTTGTGTAATTCCACATAGCGCAACAGAGTTTTTTGGTCACTTTGTAGAGTTCTGCCCAGGCCTAAATGTATGTGCCGATATTTTTTATATTGGCTATATATTTATATAGTGGATAATACTTGGTGTTTTAATATCTGTATTTTCTATATTGTCAGACTTTAGCAATTGCATACCACATCTGCTAGTAACTTTATATTTTAACTTTTAACAGAGGGTGTTAATCAATCAATCAATCCACTTTATTCGATTTTCTTTTAAAAATCATAAAAGTACACAACACTGATACAAAAACACATAGATTAAAAAACATATGTCATCTTTAAAATACCATAACTGAATAGTAAGTTAAAAAGAGCAGGGTACCCTTGTTACAAATTCATAAAAGCAGTAACATTATAATTTTAAGACTGTATAGACCGGGACATCTTTTCTTCTTAGATCGAACAGCAGTTACCAGAAAGCAGGCAACATAAAAAATATCCCATGAGTTACTCAACATTTGAAGGTAGAGTAAAGCTGGTTTGACTTGCACAAAGCCTTTGCCTCTCAATAAAGGAATTAAAAACGTCCTCCTGATATTGTTATTGTAACCACAGAACATCATGAAATGCAAGGAGTTCTGTACCGAGAAGTTATCACAATTGCAGGGTCCCGCTTCCTCTGGTTTGCACCAACCATGGAAAACACCGAACGAAAAGTGAATCAGATTGAAGTGGAACCTAGTCAGGAGCCAACTGTGAAAGGGTTTAGTCGCCGTTATCAGGTAAGGTTCAATTAACAGAGTAGTTTTAGTCAAACAATGAGCCCTAGCTGATGGATTCTGCAGCTCCTGCTCTTCCCGCTCCATCTTTAAAATGTTTAAAAAATTGATTTTGACCCACTTTACATCCTCCTTACAAATCTATTCAGGATAATCAAATAGCTCTGTGTGTCCTATTTTGGAGAGGGTGTTAATCATTTATAATTGATTCACTTGTATCTATGGGCATGATCCGGAGATGTTTATTGAGGTCAATGGGACCTAATAGCTGAGAACGCCTAGCAGCATGTAGTCAAAAAGCCTCTTCACACTCCCTCCAACTACATCCCATCTATCCCCCACCCTTACTGGTAATTAAGCTAGCCGGACTGCTTTTGCCACTGTTCTGTCATTATCTGAACTTAGATCTTTGGTAAAGAGTACTAAATTATAATATTCCAAGACTTCACAATAGGCTGACACTTAGTCCTCACTGTACGCAGTGTCATAATAGAAGATTAAATTACATTTTCAGTCTGGTCAGTACTGCTCAATTCTTTAGAATGTATTCTTTAGTGGTACATGACCAGTAGTTTGACTTTCTTTCACACAATTTGTAGCACTGATTGCCATACTGCTCTTCTCGTCTATGCCTCTCATTTACCTTTATCTACTGATCCTGCTGCTCAGTGGTCTGTGGAACAACCACCCCACGTTATTGGCCCTTTATAGTCTCCATGAGGTTAGCAGTAAAATGCATCAATACTTGCACAGCGAGACTCCGCTCACTTTAATTCAGCAGTTTATGAAACTCCATTGACCTATGGTAAATCCATGAACATTCTGCTGCCACACACGACAACATATCCAAGGACCAATGAGCAAGGCTATTTCAACTGTATTGCACATTGACTGACAGCATTTTCCTGATCACATTTGCAGGTCTATTTGAAACTAGCGCACGTCTTCATCAGGGCTGGTGGCCATGCTGGTAGCTTAAGGGCTGCAATGGTTTATTTTTACTTTTTTTTAGTATATGTCCACAACCTTTAATCAACAGCAATAGAAAATTGCACCACTGCCAAGGCTAGATCTATTGTCTTTGCCAATGCTTGTTATAACATGCTCCTGACGTCTCTCTCCTTATCATCCTTTCATTCCATCATTCCATGGTACAATGTCACTCTATGTCCTCCCTTTCTCCCATCATTTCATCACTTTCATTTCCACCATTATCCTTCAGATCTCCAGCTTTTCATTGGCTTTCTCTCTGCATCTTGCTTTTCTGTTCCATCAAAGGTCCCACATTCAGAGTCCTTTCCATTGTGGCTACTATCTCAGTGCAGCCTCAGAGTGGCCTGAGCCACCATCTACCACCCAGAGCTGTATGTAAAAGTGACAGGTTAGTTGAGGCAGATATTAGAGGATCATGGTGCAATCACCCGCACCTTTAATCCATGCACCTGCATAGAAAATGCTCTCTTTGGAGAGGAAACAGAAGTGAGCATCCTTGTACCTAGCAGAAGTACAGGCATCTCTTGTCCAGGTGCCTGGGCAGGAGAGAAGATGGGACTCATACGGGGGAATCAGGCATTACTGACACACCCTTCATGCATCGCTCTCAAGCAAGTGATTGTCAATGAGGCTTAACCCACAAATTCTATTAAATAAATGACCTTTCGAAAAAGTGAGATGGACCGGCTTTTAACCCCCTGGCTGCGTCCGGAATTCTGCGCCTGTTAGCACATTCTGATCGCAGGCGTGGTCATGGCGGCTCCCGGCCGTCATCAGCACGCGCCCATCGTAAGTGATGACGACCGGGAGCCGTCATCAGCACCGAACCGAAGGGGTTAACCATCTTAGGGGGCTCACAACTGATTGAGAGCCAGTGCCTCAAAGAACTTCAAGGTTGCCAGTGAAATACGTATGTGCACAAACTAAGGCTTCGCTGGAGCTATTCCCAAAAACCTTTTACTGTCCGAAAGACCAATCTATTGGATTTGCCAATACTTGTTTTGCAAGTGCAGCACAATGTGCCTTGAGTGAGTGGTTGATATTATGCACCTTCATGCTAGCGCAAGGGAAGCATAATTTATGATCAGTGTAATTCGTGGATTACAGGATATCGTCTGAATTCGTACATTCAAGTGAACATAACTTATTATAGTGTGGAAAATGCTCGCTTTGACATTCATGTAAGATGAAACTATTTTAAGCTAGCAAATAAATCAAGGATTGGGACACAAAAAGAACATTTTTGAGCATCAGGTTAGTCGGTGTAAGCTCTTACTTGAAATCAAATCAGGTTAATACTTTCTTGCTCAGAGCAGCCCTGGGTTACATCAGAATGCAACTTCTAAGAATATCTAAGATATACATAGTGTTCAAGTCCTATTTACATTGTTTCCTTCACAGACCGCTCAAAAATTCAGATTTTTATATCAGTGTATTTCTATCTTATCAAGTCTGTAGAATGCCCACTGTTCTCGGCGTATAAATAGCTTGGATGACATTGATTGCAAGTGGATTTGGAGAGTGGTTCATCAGATATCACACATTCAGCATTTTCTTTTAGGCATGAAACAATACAGGGATGAGACTGAAAATAATGGCACGTCCATAAAAGGACTATTGTCTGGAACCATAGGAGAAAGAGGGATGTTTTACATTTCTATCAGAGGCAAAAATACCTTGTGGTACTTTTCAATGTGTAAGTCATGAAACATATTTTTGCAAGCACTACTTACTTTAGAACATGCCGATAATGTTACAGAACAGAAGAAAATGACCGATAAAGTGTTTTTTGATCATTTTTCGACTCTGTAGCATTACAACATATTTTCAAGATTATCCAGAATGTTAGCCATTTTCTAAAATGTCTTCATCTCTCATAGATGTCTAAATGACTGGCGTCACCATTGGTTATTTCTACATTTTCCTGGTTTTACTCACTGTCTGCACCATGAGACCCTGAACGTACACAAAAATAAAACTGGAAAAAAAAATAAGAAAGTTGATTTGAATAAATACTGAAAGTTATACTAGGTGGACTGGGGAAAGTTTGAAGGGGATGATCTACACCGATGTGAGAGACTGGTTCACCATATACTATACCAAAAAGAGGTATAGTGTGTAGTGAGTCCAGTGGATCTCCAGATGTTGTACAGAGGCTAAATGGATAACATTAATGCTCTATTTGTGTGGGCGAGCACTTAGGCTTATTTGAGTGTTGTGTTAATAAATCTGTTGTACACACAGTGGCAATAAATAAGACACACATTCAATGACTAAACATGAGACTAATTTATAAAAATAGTACTTTGGTATATTTATTTACTAAGACCACAAAACCTTTACAGAAGCAAGTAAATTTTAAAATAAAAAATGCTTTTCTGTTTCAAAAGTGGACAATTTCCAGTCTTTGCAATGTTAACCTATGGGAGGAAAAAAATAATGTGGATTTGCAGGTAAGTACACAACTTACAGTTTCAGTCTTCGGAGTTAGAGAGGGCAAGGTTCAGGTAACTACCAACACTACACCACCAGCGACACAGGAGCGGCCGTTTTAGAGGTCAAATCTGGGATTGGGAGCTAATGTTAACCAATGGAGTCTGGGGGGTGCTTGAAGACACACTGTTTGCAGGTAAGTAAAGCAGCTGCTGGGTTCAAGCTTCAGAGGTTTAGGCAAGTACAGGGGGGCCACAAGACAGCAACAAAAATACACCACCAGCTGTACAGGGGTGGCCAGGTGCAGGATGCACACACGGTGACGGGCGTCCAATGCAAGTAAATGGAGGGACTCGGTTTTGGAAACAGGCTGCAGGTGTCGAACCGGAGAATGCAAGAAGAGCACCAGCAACAGCAGAGGTAAGTTGGGATGCTGTGATTCACAGGGACAGCATTGGTTGAGCTCTCCAATGCCCAGGGGCATTCAGGTGCAGGGGTATCTTTTAACATTTGAGTTTCTCTAACTGGAGCCGGTCGCAGTTGGGGGGAGCCTTCGGATTTGCACTGCAGGTGTAGTCGTGGAGACCAGAAGAGGTCAACCAATGCTGGGCTTGAACTCAGGATCACTGGGAAACCTTTTCTGGACCAGTGGGCCGTCTGGACTCAGGCCGCAAGTGTCAGGTGCACAGTGGTCAGGGATCGCTTTTCCAGAGGGCAGCAGAGACCTTTGTCTTGATTTCTTGGGGACAGGTTCACTGTCCTCAGGAGTTCTGGTCTTTTTCAAAGGAAGACAGTCCTACCAGGGGATTTGAAGGTTGTTGGCTGCAGGCAGGCGTAGTTTCCTTTTCAGGGTCTTTGAAGCTGCAGACAGGTCAGTAGGGCTGTGCCAAGTCATTGGGCGTCTCTTCTCTGCATGGCATGTTCTTCGTCCTCTCTCTTCTTAGGTCAACAGGAACTGGTTTTAGGGAGCCACCTACATATTAGATTTAGGGGCATTACAGGGGAGTAGCAGGTAGGGACCAATAAGTTTCTTACCTGGGGTGATAATTATGCCACCCTCCTGTGGGAGGGGTGCAAAGCCTTAGCCCTGATTTGATAAGTCCCATGATCTTAAAGATGGTGGCCTTTAAAAAAATGTGCTGCACTTTACCTCCTGCACCTGAGGGGTGGAGTTGATGAATGGGGCCACATCTCTTATTCTTCCTAACTTTTGCCACCGGTTCTCCCTCCAAAAGTGGGGGTTTGAACTGGGGGCTGCCCGCTGCAGAGGCTGGAATCACATTACAAAGGTGGCAGGCCTTTGAAGCTTCCCTCTTGAGCACTGTGACCACCATGGGAGAAAAGGTGTGACACCTCTGCTCAGGATGTGCTTTGTTTCTGGCCACAGAGAGCAGAGGCTCTTGAACCGGGGGATCAGAAACATGTCTGGTGGTGGAAGGCTGCCTAAAGCCAGTCAGAGACCACACCAGGGTTGGAAGGTTTTCAGAGGGCACCTCTGAGGTGCCCTCTGAGTACATGGTTTAATGCATACAACACTGGCATCAGTGTGGATTTAGTAAGGGGCTTCGTTTGGTACCAAACACTCCTTGGTTCAGAGAAGCCATCATGGTTCCAAGGGACTTGAGTTGTTGAGTTTCCAGGCCCTGTACTCTCTATCAAAAGCAAATAGGAACAAATGATAAACGGAATGCTGAACAATGCAAACATTCATCCCCAGTCACAAAGATCTGGGTTTAATCCATTGTTCTTTTGTTCACCACACCACCCCAGTTTGGATCCAGCCATATGTAAATCAGTCTTGACCCTGTTCCTCAAAGGAACAGTCCAGCCTGAACCGCCAAGAAACAAGCATCCTGAGACCTTTTTCGGGGTATCATCCCTCATTAGCCAGGCTAGCTTGAATCCAGTGGCGCAGTGAGCACTGGACCTACGTCTGGGCATACCCTTCTCACTTAGAATGACAAAAGCAAAACGAACAAATGATGGACGGAATGCTGAACAATGCAAACATTCACCCCCAGTCACAAAAATCTGATTTTAATCCATTGTTCTTTTGCTCACCACACCACCCCAGTTTGGACACAGCCATATGCAAATCAGTTGTGACCTTGTTTCTCATGGGAACAGTCCAGTCCAAACTGCCAAGCCAGGTCCTCCCTGGATCGGAAACAATCATACTGGGACCGGTTTCGGGGCATCACCCTTCTTCAGCCAGGCTAGCTTGAATCCAGTGGTGCAGTGAGCACAAGACCCACAGCTGTGCATACCCTTCCCACTTAGGGCGACAAAAGCAAAAGGAATAAATGATGGACAGAAGGATGAACAATGCAAATAATCATCCCTAGTCACAAAGATCTGGGTTTAATCCATCGTTCTTTTGCTCACCACACCACACCAGTTTGGACCGAGCCATATGTAAATCAGTCTTGACCCTCTCTATGGTTTCCCTGGTACTTACACTATACTTACAGAATATACCTAAATATTGTAGGGGTATATCTGATCATGCAGATATGCCCACACCGGTGATATAGTGCACAGTGCTTTAGGGCCGTAAAGTCTGCTAGAAAGGGTGACTTACCTATACTTTAGTCAGTGCATGTTGGCATGGCACACAGGCATTGTTCACTGTCGCCAGGCATGCCAGATGGGGGGGTGTTTTGGTACGGCCTTGGTGAGGGGTCCTTAGGGGGCCCACTTCAGTACCCAAGCCCTAGACACCAAGGGCACCATTTACTAAGGACTTACAGGGGGCTAAAGCTGCCAATTGGGATCAGTTTTATGGAAGAACACTAGTACTGGGAACCTGGACAGCAAGGACCCAGTACTCTATAGTCAAAGTTGCATCAAAAGCGAGGCAAAAAGTGGGGGGGTGTACTGCAACAGAAACCCACTTTCCCACAAAAAATCTTTACAAGTCGGTAAAAGCTACCGAACCACAAATCAAGATCGTGTCTCAACTACATAAACACAATCACATTAAACCCACATGAAAGGCGCTCCATTGGCTTCTGATATAAAAGAGCCTCAAATGTAAAGTCCTGCACACCATTCAAGAGATTTACTTGGACAAGAGCCATTGATACCTTTAGAAACCTACACCACAATTCAATCCTGCAAGAAAATAGAGGTCCACTTCTGTCCTCTTGCTCCACAGGTGATCTTTTAGGAGACTCAACATAATGACATATGCTTGGTACATCTTTGAGAATACAAGGTCCAAAGCTGTGGAATGTTTAGTAACTCTCCCTGAGATCTTACCATAACGATTCATGATTCTCGATACTTTTGAAAACTGAATTTTTCAAACTTGCCTTACAACTGATCCAATAAATGCTCAAAGGTGCCAGTATAAGAACATCAGGTATGGGTGATACCCATTCCATAGTGCTAAATCTTCCCTTCCTTGAACATTCCTCTAGTGGTCTGAAGTATTTCAGAAGAGGCATGAAGTGCTTTATAACATTCTTAAATAAACAAACATATTCAGGGCTATTCACAAAGGTAATTTACGCTTGTGACAATTTACACATGTAATTTATTCTTATATATTTGAGCAACTTTACTTCTTTTAGCTATTCACAAATTCTGAGTGTGAAGTTACTCAAAAGTGTAGACGTACATGTGTCCACCTCTAGAAAAAGAAGAAGGGGCCACATTTGCTACAGTAAGTTACTAGTGCTTAGAAGAAACAGTAGTAAGTCCAGCACCAGAAACGGCTAACCCCTGATACTGCAACACCCTCCCATAGACAATCAATCAGGTGGTTTCTAAAGCGTGACTACTCACCCGTAAGTTACTCAAGGTACCGGGAGGGGTAGCTGCTGGTCTGTCAAAGGCACAGTGTTTTCAGTCAAAGAGCCATGTCTTTCAGTCCTTCCTGAATTGAGGCAGTGACAGGGATTGCTCTAGGTAGAGGGGCAGGATGTTCCAGGTTTTTGCTGTGTGGTAGCAGTAGGATCTTCCACCGGCTGTGGTCTTGCGGATACTTGGGACGTTAGCCAGAGCCAGTTGGGTGGAGCAACGGTCTCTGGTGTGTGTGTGCAATGCTAGGCAGTAGTTGATGTACGCAGGTCCAATGTCAGGTAGGGCTTTGTAGTTGTGTGTGTGGAACTTGACGGTGATTCTTTTGTTGATTGGGAGCCAGTGGAGGTCTCTCGGGTGGCTGTGGTGGAGAATGTTGAGGATGAGTCTGGTGGAGGCGTTCTGAATGTTCTGCAGTTTCTTGAAGATTTTCTGGGTGATGCCGGCGTAGAATGCATTGCCGTAGTCAATTGTGATACTGATGAGTGCGTGGGAGACTATCTTTTTGGGCTTGGTGGGGATCCACTTGAATTTCTTTTGGAACAGGCATAGCTATAGCCTGTGGAAGCAGGATGATGAAACAGCGTTGATCTGGAAAATAATGAAGGCAAAGACTTAAAATAAAACTTAAAAAAATATATATATTTTTATTGTTTTAGAAAGTACACCAATGCATAAAGAAACATTCAGGATGATGAGAACAATGCTTATGTGCGGTGACAGTTACATCATGAATGAAACATCTAAATTTTCCGTTTTTCCTCTTTCAATGCAACTCTCCCCCACCCACCCCTCCCCAGCACTTCTTGTTGTAGAAATCAATCTTTAATTGGCAATGACTCGGTTTTACATGTCTCTGTGTATCCCTAGTGTGTCGGTTAGACTTAAAATAAAACTTAATAGGAAATAATGTTAAATACATTTACTTATTCAGAATAGTTTAAATATTATTAAAAGCAATTTATTGTTAAGAAATATAAAAATAAAGCAACATATTTATTAATTAATAATAAAGTTTTTAGCAACCTTTTTTAATGTATACATTTATGTAACATTGACTTTAATAACTATGAATGCGTAACAAAAACTTTTTTACATGATGTGGGAATTTCTTTATAATTTAAAATCCAGAAACATGATTTCTAATATATATATATATATATATATATATATATATATATATATATATATATATATATATATATATATATTCACTGAAAAAACCATAGGTTTCAGGCCTTATATAGTTAGGAATTAGCATTTAAAAAGCCTTTGAAATTCACTGAAAAAAACATAGGTTTCAGGAGTTATATAGTTAGGAATTAGCTTTTAAAAAACCTTTGAAATTCACTCAAAAAACTATAAGTTTTAGTGGTGTTATAGTTAGCTGGACATTTTACTCATACAAAACCATTGAAATTGCTCCTATATAGTTAGTTGTACTAACTATATTTCGCGCACCCGCAATCCACTGCTGATGATGTCACATATTAGATCATTCATGACATGGTCAGTGACATCACTGATGACATCTCAAATGACATCACTGATGACATCACTGATGACATCATCCAGTGAATGTGGTTTGCTTCGTTATTTAAATATGCATTATATACATAGCAAATTGCATTGAAGAATAAGTGGATATATATAAATAAATATTTGGATGGAGGATTTAGTAGCAGTGTAATTGACTGTTTACTTGACCAATTTATAATGTCTCACTAAATATAGTGGATAGTGACTAAACTGTGTGAATATCTGTATCACTTTGTCAGTTGTTGTGTAAACTGATTCTACAGTTGGTTACTAGCTATGTGAAAGTCTATATTAGTTATTGATTAGTTAACTGAGTATTTGTATGGGAGTGTGAAAGTGTGTGTGGTTCGGTGGGGGGTGTGTGACTGTCCAAAGATGTGTGAATAGTTGATTCAGTAGATATATGAAGTTAAAACTACATGTTCTAACAGTTGTTTGGGTGAGTGAATATCTTTATGGGTGTGGTGATGAGCAAATATATTTCTCAATGGTACAGGTCCAACAAACTAGAAAAATAAAAGGCAGTGTATGTGTCAGTTGTTGTATATAAATAAGTATACATAAGACACAATGATTGTGTGAGTGACTGTATGGATAACTGTATACTTGTAATAATGATTTTATAATTCTCTAAGTATGACTTACTATCTAAATGAATAGAATAAGTGGTGTTTGTATAAGTGTTTTGCTAAGTAAATATGTAAGTATGATCCATTGTTTGCATAAGTGAGTAGGATGACTTTATATGTGAATAGGATGCGTGCTGTTGTTTAATGTCGATATAGATGTATAAGTATTTTTGATAGTGTTCTATTGTTCATTGACAGCATGTATGAGTGAATCCATAGGTAAGTGATTAGATGTGTGTATACATCTATGAATCACTGAGTGGATTTTTAGATACTTGTATTGCTGTGACAATGGATTTAAATATGATACTCTGTATTTTACAAAGAGTGATGAAAAATTGTAATAGTGTATGAAAAGGTGTATGTGATTGTCACGTGGATGATGTCATCAGTGATGTCATCAGTGATGTCATTTGAGATGTCATCAGTGATGTCACTGACCATGTCATGAATGATCTAATATGTGACATCATCAGCAGTGGATTGCGGGTGCGCGAAATATAGTTAGTACAACTAACTATATAGGAGCAATTTCAATGGTTTTGTATGAGTAAAATGTCCAGCTAACTATAACACCACTAAAACTTATAGTTTTTTGAGTGAATTTCAAAGGTTTTTTAAAAGCTAATTCCTAACTATATAACTCCTGAAACCTATGGTTTTTTCAGTGAATTTCAAAGGCTTTTTAAATGCTAATTCCTAACTATATAAGGCCTGAAACCTATGGTTTTTTCAGTGAATTTCAAAGGTTTTTTAAATGCTAATTCCTAACTATATAAGGCCTGAAACCTATGGTTTTTTCAGTGAATTTGCAAGGTTTTTTAAATGCTAATTCCTAACTGTATAAGGCCTGAAACCTATGGTTTTTTCAGTGAATTTCAAAGGTTTTTTAAATGCTAATTCCTAACTATATAAGGCCTGAAACCTATGGTTTTTTCAGTGAATTCGCAAGGTTTTTTAAATGCTAATTCCTAACTATATAAAGCCTGAAACCTATGGTTTTTTCATTGAATTCGCAAGGTTTTTTAAATGCTAATTCTATTAGCGGATAACGTTTTTATATATTAAAACGTTTTTTAAATCTCAAATGCCTGCTTTGCTAACAGAGTTTTTAAGCACAGGCTCTTTTGTCTCTGGTGGCCATCTTGGGAGACTGCATATCAGAATTGTTTTAATGAAATATAAGAGGATTTGAGAAGTCACTCAAAATGTGCCCTAATTTTTCTTTCTTTAGCACTAATCATAATTTCTATGGCAAAATGAACCCCCTCATGTTGTTCCTTTGCAAATTAAATGTTTTAAGTGTTAACACTTTATTCCAATCAAGATGACTTCAGGTGTGCCATACTTTTGTCATAAGTAAGACTGTTAGCGCTCTAGTTGTTCTTTAGAACACTCTGGGACATTCTGTCATTGGGCTATAGTTGGGCTACATCTGGCTGATATTTGGGCTACATTTGTTTTTTTTTGTCTCTGGTGGCCATCTTTTGGCTACATTGGGCTACATTGGGCTACATTTGGGCTCTAACATATATATAGCCCAATGTAGCCCAATATATATTTTTTCAAAGTTAAGTTTCGTAAAAACCACTGGAGCACATATCTTGAGACATAGCAAAGGCACATCGGGCTACCAGTCCCTACAATTTTGCCAAGTTTGGTGGAAAACCATTCAGCCGTTCGGGCTAAAAGTGAGTCCAACCGCCCTATGGAAATTAACATGGGGAAAACACGTTTTGGGACCCCCCTTTTATCACGGCCCCCGCTTGACGAATCCCCCCCCAACTTTCAGGGAAGGACCGGAGCGCCGCGAGGCAAAGTTAAGGAAAATTTCAGGAAGATTCCTCAACCGGCGCCAAAGTTATTCCCAATAGAATGTTGCGATTTCCCTATGGAAAACAATCCTAACTATAGATACCTACTGGCTATTGCCAGTAGGTAATATATATATAAATTAATTAAATATTTACTTAAAAATTGCATTAATAGTTCTGTACTATTTTATTTTAACTCAATATTTAAAAAGATTATATATAATTAATTTACAATAATACTTAACATAAAAATATTTTGCACTAATTTAATATAAACTTTAATAAACCTTTTTCATGTGTCTTACACTTTACCATAGGGAAGTTTCAACACCAAATGTGCAGTTTCCCTATGGTAACTATATGAGAAAAGTAATTAAAATGTTTATTGAATCCGAAAACAAATAGTTAAAATATTTTTATGTTAAATATTCATATAAATAAATGTTTATTATGTATTTCCAATAGAGAATAGCTCTAATACCTTACTTTTGGATTGCATCTTTAATTAATTTAAATATATTAAATTGAACAAAACATTATTTTCTGAAGTTTTAATTAAAAAATAATTTTCTACCTGTGTTTCATTTAAGTCCCTTTCACCATTATTTTCTATGGATGAGCATTCCAGTCCCAGTTGTTGGCCATGTGTGGTGCTGAACTTAGCCCAGTTCTGAGATTGAGAAATGTACTACTGATTTAGGACTCTTTTTGGCTGTAGTAAACTTTATAAGTACATTTTATGAATGGCAATGGGCTTGCTCTTTTGTGGGTGGGTGCATGTCCCTCCCTAACCCCCCCCTAACCTTCCCTAAACCACTCTCATTTAGTAGTAAGTATTCCCCTTTTCCCAGCCACTCCCCCTGGTTCATCCCACAATTAATAATGGGTAATAAACGTACAAATCAGAGGATCTTCCCATAGAAAAGATAGGAGAGATGGAGGTGGAGATTTACACTTGTAGGATTGTGAATAGCATAGTGTGGTAGCTTGATAGTACAATTGTAGTCCTACAACCCATACTACAAAATGCAGTTTGTAAATAGCCCCCTTAAATTGGGCTTTCGGTCAGGCGATTGATTATCAGTGATTGGCTTCTTTGTAAATCGTATGTTCCTACTTCTTATTCAATGGCTTTCTTTCCTCTCCTTAGGACTGTCATTCCATGGAAGCCTCGTTTTTTTAATAGTTTTTCTGATTAGGTAGTTGTGGTGTGAGTTGTTACCTTCCACTGCTTATAATCAGGGTACTACTTTTGTTTTTGGCAACAATAAATAGGAGTGGATGTGTTTTTTTCCCCCTCTCTCTTGTATGAGTTTTCGTTTTATATTTCTACCCCCTTTCACTGTTTGGTTTGCTACTCCCACTACCTCCCTTCCTCCCTCACCCCTTTCCACTGTTATGTTGCTTTTCATCCTCTCACCAGTTTCTCCATTGCTCTGCCACCCCTCCCCATTCCAATATTACTTTTTGTCCTCCCAAACCAGGAGTTCCTTGCTGTTTCTCCTCCATCTATCTCCTTCCCACTTTTTATTATTCATCTTCATTTTTTTGTAAGGGCCGGGGAGTTGCCCATTTCTACGGAGCTGCTTACTCCATTACTTTTTGCAGTCCCATGTTTACATTTTTGTAATTTAATTTAGCAGATGACATCATGAATGCATGCACACACTGGCGGCCATCTTGCAATATTTTTTCTTTCAGAACACCAATTTCAAATTGGTTACTCATGGCACACATGCATCGTGAAACATCTGGGTTCCTCTTTCTCATAATTACAGAACATTCAAGCATGGCCACTGTGGAGTCCATATGTAATGCACCCTCACCCACCTTGATACTTTAAAAATGTTTAAATATTTTTCATTTTGCGTTGCAAATAGACATTACTAAAACCAATAGCGTAGCCCTCACATTTTAAACGCTATAGCCTATTGGTTTTGTCAGTGCCTGTTTCACTATTACCCTATGCCATATGCATAAATAATGTGGCAGAGAAGTTGGCAGCAGTCACCAAGGACATTCTAAGAATAGGGAACAAACATATGCCATTACCCTTAAGTTCTCATGATTCAATCCTTCTTGCCCTCACCACCAGTGCTCACTATCACCTGGTGGAAATTGTGGAAGAGCTCTGCAAAGACAACATCATCAGGATAAATAAACCACATCCAGAATTGCAGTATGGGGCTCACAAAAGAAAATGAAAATCTTCTTGGAAGAGAACCAATAGAAAAAGTGAAAGGCTTTATATACCTGGGAGTAACCCTCACCTCATAATTCATTTGGAATTTGCATACAGCTGGTTTTTTGAAGAGAGCAGTAAGAGACGCAAGGAGCATTGAAAGGAAGTCCACATTTTATAGTGCAAATATGTTAATGTCATTCGAGAAATGTATGTGAAAAGATTGATAGCGGGCTACTCTTTGTTTTGCAACATCTAAACTTGTGATATTTAAGTAACATTTTATTGTGTTGCCGGATTCTGAGACCATAAAATGGAGGAACAATGTAACTTGAGCTGTTGGTTTGCAAAAAACAGCCTGAGCCATAGAGACCTCTGTCTGAACCGGAAGTGTGTAGTGTTGTTAGCTTCTGCTATGATCTGCTCAACCGAAGGGTTACATTTACAACCAGATGTTTAAGCTGGTTCAATATGCTTGACAAATAGGGTATCTTTCCTGCTACATGATGACTCTGTGAGTTTTGAGCGGTCTAACAGGAACTTGTTTCTGTAATCTTATAGCGTATGATCTTTGTGACCTGTGGGATGGATTATCAATCCGAACTCTGAGCTTGTGACATCTGTAAACTCTGAGTTTTTGGGAAAGTTTAAGAGGTGTGAGCATGAAAGATGTCTGTAATTTAAGGGATTGCTCTGCTGTCAGGGTACAGTCTGTATTTCCTGCGTGACCAGTGCCTTGGCTTCTCTGGCAGAAAGCTTGCCTGTAGAGTATATGTAACCTGATGGATACCGCTGCTGCTAGTGAACAGAACTTTTTAGATCTGTGTGACCAGAAATATCTCTCTGCTGACAAAGCTGTGTAATCTTTTTTATCAGAGGCGGGAGATGCTAAGACCTGTGTAACTTCAAAGATCTCTCTACGGACATAGTCCTCAGCCTTAAAGATTACTCTGACATTTGAGTTTGCAAAATCAGATGTATGACCGCTGTAACGTTAGTGATAGTTCTGTCAGATCTCTAAACAGCTACTATCTGTAACCAGAGTGATAGCGTTACTGTGAGGAGTTTGCTGTATGAAACCTGAGCTTTAGAGATGTTTGTAAAGTAGGATAGCTCTACTGCCAAAAGTGTGAATCTGTACAATCTGTGTGGCTTAGGACACCACTATGAGGCCTGAACTTGTAACAGGTCTGCAAACTTGGTGAACCCTCTCAGAGCAGTATATTCTGGAGAGTAACTCTATGTTAAGGAAGCCAAAGCCTATATTAAGTCCTACAACCGTTTGAATGAGCATGTCTACAATTACCTGAATGATGGCTAAAGTTTCTAAGGGGAGAGCTGAAGTTCCCTAACATTAGAGCACACAGTATCTTTTCTGACCCCAATCAGCTCTACCTAAAACTGCATTACAGAATCTAACCTCTCTATAAATGAATACATTTTCTGAAAATGTAAAGTATATCAGAACTTCTGCTGCAAATAAACAAACATTTCTAAACATCAGCCATTATAGTTCTTGTTTTTATGTCAAGGGCCGTTCTAGTCTGCCTTCTATTTATATTGTTATGTGTTTGTAGCCTTCTATGTCTGAGGAATTTTGTAAAATGGTGTGCTCCTTTCGGACACTGAAATTGGATGGTGTACTGGGAGATGTGTAATTGCTACCACATATCAAGTTTAAGGGGATCACTTAGAGAAGGAAGTGAGTGGAGCGTCTACCAGAAGAAATAGATATGCCATCCATCCTCATCTTTGTTCTGTTGCTGCATGTAGAGTACAATGAAAGGTAGGTTTCCAGATGACATAGTTTTGGCTGGCTCAACCTTGGGAACAGCCGCTGTAGTGGTGATGCCACTATTCACGGCAGTAACCCTTTGTTACAGGAGTCTAGATTCTCTTTAGGCAATTGAAATGCTAGACAATTCCCATGATGTCCTGGCAGATAACTCCCTGTACAGCATGGACATTTTCAATGTGAGTTCTGGAAATATACCTCTGAATGGGGAATCCATTTCAAAGGTACACATTCTGTATGATAGTGGTGATGTCAGGGGTGGCATATTCACGCAGGAGGCAGTAGCAAATAGGTAGATTAACACTGAGGAAGCAATGTGGGAGAAGAGTCAGAGGGGAATCAAGGAGCTGGTATACTTGAGGCTGGATATGGAACTGAAGGGGCAGAGTCAGCAACAATTTCTCTCCAAAGCGGCATCCTGACAGAAAACTCCTGGGTGCAAAAACTTAAATTAGGTTGACTGTACAGTCTGGAGCAAATTTTTCCTGAACACCATGAGCCAGGTCTTGGCCAGTCTTCCAAACAGAGGCCCTACAATAACTATGCACGCAAGCTCACAACTCAATAAAAACAAGCATTGGCAAATTGGTCTCACTTTGCCGATGTTGAACGAATAACGTGATCAACTTTGCCAATTTTGAACAGCCAGCTTAAAGTATATAAAGCAATCCTTCTATACTATAATCCTTCTATATTCCTTCTTATACTGTTAAGATAGCCGTCATGTTACATAATAGAAAGTGTGTTGCATCATCGCACGCTTTGAGTCGACCCGACAATGCAATGCAATTTGCAGAGCACAAGGTGTAGGCCACCTTGAAACAAGAGGAAACACATTTTTCATTGTTTTCTAGACTCTTAAAAAGGCCAGTTGCCTTGCTTTGCTTTGCTGATGCCATCGACGTTTAAAAGCCTTTTGCACTGGCAAAGCAAATAGCGGCTGTCAGCATAAAGAGGGACAGCATTATATACTGCAATGGACCAACATCGAGAGCTTTACAAAGGCCGCCATCTGGTGCCTTGCTTGCCACAGTAAACCATCAGGAAAAAGGGTGGAAGGAAGTGAAAGGAGAACGTCTAGGGCATCACCAAGGCCGCCATCTGGTGCCTGGAGCACCACTGAGGAGCATCATGATGGAGGGTGGGAAGGGCGAGATGTTGCAAGTTGAGGGGATCAAACGAAAAAGTGCAAGCGCATTCTGGAATACAAGATATTCACTCTCATTGAGTGGTAAACAAGTGGTGACATTTTTAAATAAAAAGTAGTTCCATGGCATCAGCAGTGCAAGACTACACCCTAGCTACCCAAAAGTAAGTGTAATGAAGTTATACTCAAGGGGAGAGACAAAGAGAGAATATTGAGGGCAGCCACCAACTGAGATTGCCAAGAAATCCATCTAATGACCAAGGAAATATGAATGAATGAAAATGTAACTCAGCTATCCACATTGTTTATATCATGAGCATGCACTCACATTCGCCTACATGCATATTTGTAGAACTTGTACGCTACAGATTCAAATCTGGTTTGAAACGCCTCCACATTTTATTTACAAACATTGAGGCTGTATTGATGAATAATAGTAACAAATGATAGTTTTAACCCAATGAGTAGTATCAAAGTAACGCTATTCTTCTTCGTCTTAATATTATTATCATTGTTGTTGTTATTATTAATAATAATACAAGAAACATCAGTATTGCAATGATATTAACAGTAACCCATTTATATGCATACAAAATTAGTATAATCACATTTCTTAAACACAAAGAAACATTTGAGGGGCAATGCATGAGCCGGGTGGTTTCATCAAAATAATTTTAAGTATTTAAAAAAAATGTTTAAAGTTGACAACAGACAAAGTTTAGCACCACCAACCTGGTGCATTTCCTTACTATCTTTTACTCAGAAGCCATGCTCCAGCTCAATCCCTTGTTTATCAGTCCTATTGTTTTTCGTTTTCTTTCTAAACTAAAAAGCCTAATATTGTGTGGTTATAGATCTGCCGTTTGGCAAATAGCTCTCTCATGTCTTCTGTAATTTTTCCAAAACTGATATTTCTTTCTAATGTTACTTTTGAACCTTCAATTGCTATCTGTATTAAGCCGTTTATTTTCAATCCTTTAACTTGATGGGCCTCATTTATGAAAAGTGAGGCATCGCTGCGTGAAAACAGCAATGCGTCACTTTTCACTGCGCTCTCCGTGCAAAACTAATGATGCATCATATTCACAGTATGACGCATCGTGTCGCAAGGAGTTACAGTTACGTCAGTATTTCTGACGTATCTGTAGGCGCAAAAGTGACGCATTCCTGGAGTGTGTCACAAAAGTGACGCAACTCCAGCAATTTGTACTTTCACTTGGTCAAGTCCCATGTGGTTAGTGCCTGCATCAGTCGTAAGATTTTGACGCATTGCCATCCAAGAAATGGCGCAGTGAAATCTTATAGATTTCACTGCATCACTTCTATGACGCTTTCTTGCGTCAAAACCCCCCCTTGCATACATTATACCTGGGTCAGGTATAATATGACGCAGGGGTTTACAAAGTGACGCATCTACCTAGATGCGTCACTTCGTAAATATGGTGCAACAAGGCACATTTCTTACTCCGCTGGTGCGTCACAAATAGTGACGCACCAGCAGCGTAAAAGTGACGCAAGTGCTCATAAATGAGCCCCGATGTATTTTAGGTCACAAAGAGAGCAAGGAAGTAAGAGAACACAATCTCGGGCCTCATTCTCAGTCCCCCAGTCCACATAGTGTTAATTCTGAACACCTGTTAACACCAGTGGTGAAGAACTAACAGGGACTATGGGTTCAACTCTGAGCATCATCCGAGAAATTGTGAATTATTACAGGAATCAGTAATTCCAGGTCTGATTACCCCAGTATTCCCTCATTCTCCCCGGCAGATTCCAGCTAAGATTTTGGTGGAAAAATCTCTGGAGGAAACAAGAGAGGTCTCCACTACCTTCTCGGACTCCCAATGGTATCCATAAATGTAATCGGTCCCTCGAGGCATTACAGACTTCTCATAATGCACGCAAAATGACCCGTTTGCAGTATGCCCCCTCATCAGAATCCTAATTAAACAATCTTATTTGTTTATGTTATATATATATGGAAAAGTTACAATTTATCTAATTTTCGGGGCAGTCCAGGTGCATTTAGTTGACCATACATTGTTTATGACGTTTCTTCTACCCCGGAAGCAGTGGTTAGAACGTAAGATCCCTAATTCACTCTGTTTGTTATCAGGGCCGGGTTCTCTGAAGTGATGGGCCCACACGTCGTCAGAGTGGGCCTGCATTTACCTTCTGCCCTCGGGGACCTTTTCGCTAATGCCGCATGTCATGACTGTACTTACATCTCTCAGATAGCAGCTCGTTTGTCAATCAGCACAAAGCTTTTCTGTTGTCAAATACTCCGGGATCTATGTCCGAGCAGCACCAAATGAGGTCTTTAGAGCTGAGAGAAGAAACAGCTGCTGGATGCGAGCCTGCTGCCGGTGCTTGGACCCGGCCGCGAGCGGCATGTGCGACCGCCCCGGAACCGGCTTTCATCTCTCCTCCTGGGCCAGGGAAACCGCACAGCGAGGCCATATTAGGCTCCCAATCAAAAACAATATTAGGGATATAAATACACTTTTTCTGTGCTGATGTTAGCAAGCAGTTTGGGACGTCAAGTATACTGACAACCGGGAAAGAAAGGATGTTATAAGCCTTACATGAAACATTCACAAAACAAAAAAGTTGCTTTTGGTTACCTAAGAGAACATTATTAGTGGACCCTGTGTTAATCATGGCAGGTTGATATTTAAAGATTAAACCTTGTTGATTTAGAGTTTTATTGGTGGATTTTCCACCTGTCTCTGTTTCAATCCTATGGGACAATGGCAGTGGAAAATCGCCACTATGATGGAACAGGATTTTCCATCAAAGTGTCTCTTTCCTTTCTGCCGGATGAGTAAGGCACCTAGGGAGCAAAACCATTGGTGGAAATTACTGTTGAGGACACTGGAAATGTAGCCCCAAAACGCAAATACCTTTTTTTGTGCTCACAAGGCTTGCCTGCCTAACATGCTAAGGGGTTGGAGAAGGGTGTTTGCCCCACTTTAGTTACTCTGTTCTAGCCTTTGCAAGGCAAGCTTTTGCACTAACTATGGTGGCCTATCTGCTACTCTACATGGAAAGGCTGAACTGCCACCATCTTTTTTGGTGGATTTAGACTCGCACCTTGACCGGGTTCAAAGACGGACTCGAGATGTCACTAGTAGTGTATGCCATGAGGATGGCCATTTTAAGACAAATTCTGCATTGTACCCTCCTCTAAATCTACCCTTAATTATTTTTTAAGCGGTTATAGATGAGACAACTACTGAGTGCCTGAAATGATACGTTTCGCAAAGGATGCACCAGAAATGAGCAGAGCTGCACTTGCCTAGAATTGCAACATCAAAGAAACCCCTTATAATTAGATAAACAGGCAGGCGAACCAGGCAAGCATACGCAATACGAAAAAACAAAACCAACCGCCTGAAAGACATTTAAGTAGGTGGAATATCTCAGCCAACTTCAAAAAAGCTTCTTAAGTCATCATGGAGTCATGGTGTGAATTATGTATATATCTGTCACAACCATATAAATCATACATATAGAGAATAATTAATAACTGAATCCAGATTTCTATCAAAAATATTAATTATTTATTATCGTCATCATAATATGAACGTACCTGTTTATATATGAATCAAATACATACAATTATAGAGTTAACATAGGCAACATAGGCAACTAAGTGTAAATATATCCTACATTCAAGCACAGATATACACTTGGAGAACCAGCGGCTTTTGCATCTCCCTAGTGTGCAGCAGCCAATGCCATTTGTAGGTTGTTTGATGATCTGAAAAACAGAAAATACATTTTTGTAATGTAAGCGTACATGTGGAGTTGCACATTTCCCTTTTTTAACTTTTGTTTCATGAGTGACTTTACTTATTTCTATGTGAGACATCACTTTACCAAAACACTGAATAGCATGAGGCATCTCCCACGGTCATTACACGTGTTATAAGGTGTGTAAAAATTCTCACACAGGCCCCTTGTACTAACAGACAGAGCACAAACAGTTGGCTACGAACACAGGGGGGCCGGCATCCACAGCCGGCCTGGCGGGGGCAATCCTCTCGACATCTACACTCGTTTCCCCACCCCCGCCATATTAGTATGGCAGGGGGGACCTCGGTGGACGGAAAGACCGTCCGTCGCTTTTCCGCCCTGGTCGCCTTGCGGCCTGGGCAGAAAAGGAATATTATGGTGGCGGTGTCTATCAGACACCGCCAGCTATATTATGATGGGCATTTTTCAATACCTTGCTGCCACGGAAAGGCATGCAGTCTTCACTTTGGGGGCCCCCTGCGGGCCCCCAAAGTGAAGGAGAGGTGGGGGTGCACACGGGGTGTACCTGTGGTACCCCCCTGCATTTGCATATACAATGTGGTAGGCACCGTGCGGTGCCTGCCGCATTGTGTATGCAAATGCATACATGCATTTATGGCATTATGGCGGGCGGTGGAGAGAGCACCGCCCGCCACAATGTTATAAATGCAGGATGCGGCCACCACTGTGGTGGCCGCATCCTAATACCACCCACGGGACACCCGCCCTTATGGCAGGCGGGCCCTAGTCCCGATAGGATGGTGGGCGGACTAAATCCGCCCGTCATCCTAATGACCCCCCTAATGTCGAAAGGAGAATATGCAGAATTTGTACAACATATGCACGTTTGTATATCTAGAAATAATTATGATGAGACGAGATAAGGAGAGGATACGCTAACATTAACACAGGGGAAAAACTACAATGAGTATTTTTCATCCGGTTTAATGAAGGGCAAAGGTGGAGTATGTTAAGATATGGTGGATTAGGTAGGAAAATGGCAAGTAGTGGTACAAGGGAATAGAAAATAGGGTGTTTTAGTAGTAGACCTCAGCAGGGCCTACCAGTGCTAGGGGTTCGCCCTTCTTTGCACACAAGCCTCAGACCAATAAATAGAAGTCGGCACGGAAACTGAAATGTCAAGAAAACAATTTAATAAACCTCATGAGGTGGAACTACATTCACACAACACCCTTCGGCAGTGTATGAAGTAGCACAAGGAGTAGAAGAGCCATGGGTCTTTTATACCCACACAGGAGCTCAAAAGGAGGCGGTACAAGTACACATAGGAAGAGTTACATGCATAGATGGTCAGTATTATGAATGTCAGGAACTGGAAGCTAAGGTCAATGACGATAAGAAGACTAAGGAGTTGAAAAGGAAGGTTATGTTAGCTCAGGCTTATGGCCCATCCTATGGAGGTGGTGGCAGAGGCGGACCTGCCTCTTAATATCCAACCTTACTCGCTTATGCTCGACCAACTCTATCTTCTGAGCAGTGTGCGTATTGTAGGAAGATTCGACACTGGGCTGTTGATTGTCAAGCACTGCGTGCTCAGCAGTATCCGTGTGGACGAGGGCAAACAAGAAGCTGTCTGGGATATTCTGGGCACAGAGGAGGCATGGATGTCCTTGCTAGGTTTGACACTGTTGCACATGATCAGAATGCTTTCAATACTTTTGATAGACGGAACCAATATCAAATGTATGATTATTTATCATCTGATTTGAAAGATTCTGCTTATGCAGAATCTTTCAAATCAGATGATGGTTCTTGAAACCAATGCCTGCCTGGACATGGCCCAATTCGGCTTCAGGCCTGCCCATGGCACGGAGTCTGCGCTGGTGACCGTTCTGGATGATCTGCGCTCGCGGGTTGACATGGGACGAGCAGCGTTTTTAGTGCTGCTCGACATGTCGGCCGTGTTCGACACGCTCAATCATGCTATGTTACTAAGCAGGCTTCGGAATATTGGGGTGACCGGCCTGGCCCTGGACTGGCTGACTTCTTATCTTTGTAATAGGTAGCAAGCGGTGGCTCTGCCACCTTTTCGGTCTGGTACTAGAAAGGTGGAACAGGGTGTTCCCCAAGGCTCAGCGATTAGCCCTATTTTATTTAACCTGTACCTCTGCCCACTGATTAGATTGATCAAGTCTTTCGGCATATCAGTCAATAATTATGCCGATGACACCCAACTCATCTTCTCCTTCGAGGGTAGTGATGCAGTTTCTAGGGAAACTTTTCATAGCTGCATGACTTCCACGGCGGATTGGCTACGCCATAATTCTCTTCAGTTTAATGGGTCAAAAACTGAGGTACTGCACTGTTCTTTGGATCGCATGCCTCGCCCCCTGCCTGAGGAGTTTTGGCCTTCTTCCATTCTAGGCACAGTGACCACAGCAGAGTCTGCTCGTAATTTGGGTGTCACGTTTGGGCCAAGTCTTCAGCTGGACGCTTTTGTTAATAAAACCACTGCGACATGCATGTTGCTGCTTTGCACTCTGCGGAAAGTCCTCCCTTTACTTCCTCCTTTGGCAAGACCTGAAGTAGTGCGCAGTATCATTCTCAGTAGGCTCGACTACTGCAATGCGCTGCTTCTGGGAGCCCCTAACATTCTGATTATGAAGCTGCAGCGTGTTCAGAATATGGCAGCTAAGTTGGCTCTTTCTCGTCCACGCTCTGCTTCTTCTTCCCTTGCACTCTCGGACCTCCACTGGCTGCCGGTTCACCAGCGGATTTGTTTCAAGGCCTCTTGCCTTGTCTTTAGAGCCCTTCACGGCTTGGGACCGGTGATGCTGCAGGACCTTTTCTCCTGGTACTCAGCTGCTAGAAATCTTAGATCTTCTTCTGCCTTTCAAGCGAGAGTCTCCAGGATTAAAAGGGTGAGGATGGGCGGCCGCTCTTTCAGCTTCACTGCCGCTAAGCTTTGGAATTCTCTGCCTTTGTCATTATGGAGCAGGCAGGATCTGTCCTCCTTCAAAAAGGGCCTTAAATGCCACCTCTTTCCAAGGGTAATGTAATGTCTGCTATATGTGGGTAAAGTTAAGGTCAAAGCGCCAGGATACCCTCAGGATGACAGCCGCGCTCAACAAGTATGTGTAAACATTACATTACATTACATTACGCATAGGACTGCCTAGGATGGGGGTAAGCAATCAGTTAAAGTTCGAGTAGATCAGAAGAGTCCCTATGTCCAAGCACATGTTTAGGGTTCTACTGATCGGATTCTGGCCGACACAGGAGCTACTCGTAGTGCACTGTCTAAGCAATTGGTTCCAAGGGCTCCCCTGGCTGGCTTACACATTACATCGATAGGTTTCGATGGCACACCTTCCCATAGCCCACTGTCGCAACCACTTACATTTCATGTTGATAAATTTGCTGTTCCATGTCCATTTTTGTTTCCCCCTAATACGCCGGACAACATTGTGGGGCTTGATATGCTCAAGTATTTTAGGGCTACGATACGTTGTTCCCCAGAAGGTGTGCATGTCATTTTGAATGATAACTACCCCATGGTTGAGAAGTCTTGTCTCGTTAGAGAAGATGTTGCGTTGGCTTCACTTCCTACTACTTTGTGGGCTACATCAGATACCGATGTGGGACAAATGGTCATTCCACCAGTGCATATTCAGGTGAAGGAGGGTGCTTCATTGCCTCGATTGCCTAAGTATAGAATTTCTCATGAAGGTGAAGAAGCACTCGTAAGCATTGTTCATGATCTGATTGACATGGGGATTGTGGAAGAAGTCCCTTACAATATTTGCAATAGCCCTATTCTTCCTATTCTGAAGAAAGACACTGATACTAAAATCTACAGGTTTATTATTGAGTTGCGTGAGGTTACCAAGATCGTAGTGCCACAATACCCAGTAGTTTCTGACATCACGACGCTCCTTACCATGGTTCCTCTGACAGCGACTACCTTTTCTGTGATTGACTTGAAGAATGCTTTCTTCTCAATCCCTATTCATCCTGACAGCTGATATCTGTTCGGCCTTACTTTGAATAATCGATCCTACAGATTCTGTAGAGTTCCTCAAGGGTATACGGAGAGTCCTATTATTTACAGTCAAGCATTGAAGAGACAGCTTGATTCTTTCCCTGTGCCGACTGGGTTGACTCTCATACAATATGTTGATGGCATCTGGTTGGCAGCTGATATGCCTGAACAGTGTGAAGAAGGAACACTGTCATTGCTTTCATTTCTTGCATTACAATCACAACATTTCTCGGAAGAAATTGCAGTATTGTAAACAGATGGTTACCTATTTAGGTCACTTCCTGTCTAAGGAGGGACGTGCACTTACACCAGACTGCATTCAAGGTATTTTAGACATGCCTGTGACCCGTACTCAGAAAGATTTTTGTGCATTCATTGGCCTTACTTCTTTTTGTAAGCAATGGATTCTTGGCTTCTCACACATTGTTAAACCTTTGTTGGCTCTTCTGAGCAAAGACACTCGAATGCCCCTATGGACGACTGAATGCCAGAATGCTTTCCAACAGTTGGGACAAGCTCTCTGCTCTGCACCAGTATTAGGCACTCAAGACTGCACTAAGGCTTTACACTCTATGTACACAAGAGAGATGGTTGTGCACTTTCAGTTTTAGTACAGACACATGGTGACAAGCAGTGTCCTGGTGCATATTTCTCAGCTGTTCTCGATCCAGTCGCTCGTGCATTGCCGGGATGTTTCCGTTCTGTCGCAGCGGCAGCCGTGTCCATACGTCAGAGTGAGGGGATAGTCTTGTCACATAGACTATTGGTGTTAGTACGCCATGCAGTTGATGCCATTTTGAACCAAACTAAAACACAGCATTTAACTAGTGCTAGGCTGACAGGCTACAAATTGACACCTTTCGCCCCTCATATCACTTTGAAAAGATGTTCAACCCTGAATCCAGCTACTCTGTTGCCATATTCAGCGACTCAGTCTCAGTCACAAGAGCCTCATGATTGTATATTCCTTACTGAGGAACAGACAAAGGGTCCTGTCGACTTGCAAGAGACGCCCCTCTCAAATGTTGATGGTGAACTGTGGGTTGATGGGTCTTGTTTGAAAATACCAGATGGCACAACATCAGCTGCATATGCAATTACAACGTTTCAGACAGTAGTTGAGACAGCTCATAATCCACAGGAGTTAGCTCAGGCAGCTGAGCTAACGGCTTTGACACCATCGTGTGAACTTATTACTGACTTGTCCGTGAACATTTATAGGGATAGCCGCTATGCTTTTGGAGTGGCTCATGATTTTGGGTTACTCTGGAAAGAAATAGGCTTTCTTACATCTCATGGGATGCAAATAATGCATGGAGAATTGGTACACAATCTTCTGACTGCTTTGACATACCCGAAGAAAATATCGATTGTTAAATGTAGTGCACACAAGAAAGTAACTGATAAGATAGGACAAGGCAATGCCTTCGCAGATCACACAGCCCATGAGACTGTAATGCAGCAAAGTACCACATCTATGTATGTAGGGAAGTCACAGGCTGAACGCTGGCATGATACTAGAAAGAAAGTGCTAGACATGCAAAGATCTGCTTCTGCAGAAGAACTTGAGCAATGGTCTAAAGAGGGAACGTTGGATGATGAGGGCTGTTGGAGAAAAAAAGAGATGACCAAGTGGAGACTGCCCACAGTCTATTTGCAGCCTATGATTCATATGGCACATGGGCCGGCACAAGTTGGAGCTTCCTCGATAACAGAATTGCTTACGCAAGTTTGGGAGCATCCAGAAATTGCTGGCACAGCCAAAAAGTTATTGCAGTCCTGCTTGATTTGCCCCTAGTACAATAGTGGTAAAGGGGCACAAACTCCTACAGGAGGGTTTGCTACACCAACTGCATCGTTTGAAGTTTTGCTAATGGATTACATCCAGCTTGAACGCTGTAATAATCTGAAGTATGTGCTAGTAGTGGTGTGTGCCTTCAATAAGTGAATAGAGGCATACCCTATGAAAGATAATACAGCTCTTTCTACAGCAAAGGTGCTTCTAAAATAATTTTTTCCCCGATTTGGTGTTTGCAAACTTTTGTGGAGTTATAACGGACCCGATTTTATTGGGCAAGTTATTGAGTATGTCCTGAAAAGGATTAGGGATTAAGCAGAAATTTCATGCTATCTCCCATCCACAATCAGCAGGGTTAGTGGAGAGATACAATGCTACCCTCAAGTTTAAGGTAGCTAAAATCCATGCTTCCACATCCTTGAAATGCCCTGATGCACTACCCTTGGCATTGTTGTCCATTAGATCAGTACCACGTTCACAATGTGGTCTTGCACCATATGAGGTGGTATTTGGAAGGCCTATGAATATTTGGGGAATTCCTAAGCCACGCCCCATACATGATGTACCTTGTGTCTTGAAGAGTGACTACTTATCACAGTTGACTGACAGCTTGATTTCTATTCGTCAACAGGTTCGAGAAGCTCTTCCTGACAGGTCTGAAGGTGAAGGCCATGGACTACAGCCCAGTGACCATGTGATGGTTCAGTCCTTCCAGGGATCGAGCAGCTTGGAGCCTAGGTGTCGCGGCCCAGAGCAAGTCCTCCTGGCAACGAGAACTGCAGTCCGAGTGACGAACAGGAGGAACTGGGTGCATTCTACGCACTGTAAAAGAGTGACGCCTACCCTGGTGGAACCTGCTGCCCTGATCGACCATCGAGACATCCTGGACACGGAGAAAGGCCAAGCTATATCACCTGAAGAACCTGAGGAAGTCTTCCCGGACCACACTTTTCCTGGTGTATCTCGATATCAACTGCAGCCCCGGAAAGAAACTGCATTGTTGAAAAAGACTGGTTGAGCAACCGTCCTGGGTTAGTGAGAACCTGAGCTGATGAGGGGGGGGGGTCTTTTTGTGTAGTGACACCCGTCTTAACACTCAGTAAAGAAACCAACGGCTGCCCAGGACTTTAGAGCCCCAACGGTTTTGCTACTTCAACAACGAGATGAATATGCCTATGGAGAAAACATTAACTGCTGCGTGGATCTGCGGCAAGAATAGAATGTGTATTACTAGGTTTATTGTCACTGTGGCCACTATGGCAGTGATAACTTGGTTTGTAGAGGAAGTGGCTCATGCCCGACAAATGCTGAATGCCACTACTGCAGCTCCTATTGAACATCACAATGTTGCTCTTCCTTTTCATGAACAGAAGCATAGACAATCTTATCTGAACAACACGTTCATCCAGATGTTGCACAACACACACAATGCTATGAACATTACTGACTGTTTGGTGTATGGAATGATGCCAGCTCATCAGAAAAAGGGAGGAACACCTTTAATTCCTCTTCTATTCTCTCATAATAGTTCTTATCAAGCCTGGTTTACACTTCTATTGGCTTCTGAGGTGGCTAAAATTACTGATTTTGGTGTAGGGGGATTGAACTGCTATCTTAATAAAGCGTGTTATCCTGATGAGGTATAGAAGTAGACCTCAGCAAGGCCTACCAGTGCTAGGGGTTCGCCCTTCTCTGCACGCAAGTCCTTAGACCAGTAAATAGACATTGGCACGGAAACTGAAATGTCAAAGAGATATTTTATTAAACCTCATTAGGTGGAACTACATTCACACAACACCCTTCGGCAGTGTATGAAGTAGCACAAGGGGTAGAAGAACCATGGGTCTTTTATACCCACACAGGGGCTTAAAAGAAGGCGGTACAAGCACACATAGGAGAGTTACATACATAGATGGTCATACAGAGAATGCACAGTCAACAAAGAAGGAGGGGCCATGAGTTTCTGACCTCATTTAAAGCATCCTGACAGTAACAGACTAAAGCAGGTGCATGTGCAGCTACAGACTCTTCTGAGCATGTGCAGAGTAGCAGGGGCTAAGTATAGCCAGTTCTTGAGCAAAGCACAAGGGCAGGCAACAGCGAAGAAGGAAAGAGCACATGGCGAGCACATGGTCAGACAAGACGGCTGCCGCAAAAGAAAATGGCTTCATCTAAATGCTAACAGCGATCTCTGCCAAATTTCCACGGAGTGACCCATGCCAGTCAAAGAAAATCAGTTGGCACATCCTCCTCCATAGAGGATATGATTTGCCCACCACCCCCGGGGAATACACTTTATGAATCCTGAAGTGGGTTTTCTAAAATTATATCCCTGAGGGGTTTTTTGTGTAAGAAAAGTTTTAAAAAGATGCCAGTGTATCCACTTCCAAGGACTGAAATCAGATACAGTAACATTCTGGGCCCTACACTCAGACTCCAAACATCACAGACTGGGCACCCCTGTAAATATTTATACTGCAGTAACCAGAGCAGTGGTGGCTCCTCCACTAAGACGGAGGAGCGTCACCCCACTGCTTTATGCAGTGTAAACAAATGAAAACTAAAATGATATTAACCAGCGTTATTATCATTTTAGTTTTCCGTTTCCTGGTGTGGTGAGGGGTGGGTCTGGACAGCCAGAGCAGGGACAGGAGGAGGTGTGGTTGCTCCATTCTAAAGTGCACATTACCATTTGGCCAGCTCTCTCAAGCTGACCATAACAGTCATGAGCACTTTGCATGTTCTGCACCCAGGCTGCATTACAGCCTGGGTGCAGAACATGCCCAGGCCCTCATTCCCCATCTGAGCGCTGAACCATGGCGCTCAGACCAGTCACATTGCTGCTTTGGAGCATTGTGTTGGCAGCATTGTGATTGGCTAGGGGAGTCAGGAGCCTGGGTGCTTCCTAGTTCCTGCTTCCGAGGAGTGAGTGGCGGCGGCGAGTAGACTGAGAGGTTGCAGGCGTCGGGGTGGCCAGCCGGAAGGTAAGTGTTTTTAATAATTATTTAATATTTTATTTTACAACCCACTCCTCTTACCCCTGCCAAGCCATTCCAAGTAAACGGCAGTCACCACTGAGCCAAAGGGTTGCTTTGTGTATGCTTCAAAACACACCCCAAACCTCTAGAATGTTACATGAGAGTCCACAAAAGGGTGATTTGCTATATTTTTTGCAGTTGTGTGTGGCACAAACTCGACCAGAAGGCATTGGCGCACTTTACATGAGGAGGAATTACATTTCAAAAAGTTGCATACATTTTTTAGGCATGAAGAGATGTGGTTTGCCCAGATTCGCAAGATGACACTGGAAATATAGCTCCAAAACACAAGTACCTTTTCTGCCTAATATGCTAAGGGGGTTGAAGAAGGGTGACTTCAAGACTTGAACTCAGTTCTTAAGTGGGCAGATCTAGCCCTAATGCCACATCCTCTGTCTATCATTAATGTGGCACACACACTGGCAACAGGGCCCAGAGATGTGAGTGTCCCACTACACCCCAATGATGACTGCACAAACGTGCATGATCCTTGGGTGATGCCTTGAATAGATTGTTTTTTATTCATGACATGGAAGTTATGAATTCCGTAGACCCTAGATCTGGCATCTTACAATATACATTTTATTTGACTAGCCAGGGTTCCGCCCTAGATTCTTAAATGATATCTTCATCCCTTAAAACATTTGTTTCCAAAACTGTAATTATGCCCTTCCGGTTTAGCGATCATGATGCCATAATCATTGACTTGGAATGGGGGAAACTCACTTAGAGCAGAAAAGGCATCTCAAACCCACAATAAAAAGGAAGAACAGGATCATTTTAAAATGGGCAATGGCAGACAAATCAAGTATCACTACTGCAGTGGTTGGTAAAAGAAATAACAACATCATGACTTGCCTGGCAGCCAACCCTGATTCAAGATTGATAATCAAGGCCTTCGACCAGATATTACCTGAAGCCAAACAAGACTTAACCAGGGCCAGCCCAACCTCAAAGTCATCAGTCCCAAAATGGTTTGATCAGTCATGCACCAAGTCTCAATCCACCCTACATAATGCTCTTAAATGCCTCCCCAGAGACGCAGAACTAGTTAGGATCTGGCATCACGATTACTCAGAGACAAGGAAGCTAAGATCCAAAACCCTTAAGGAAGAGGCGTGGGAGCAGCTGCACTAAGCGGCCCTCTCGAACAATGCCAGGGATTTTTGGACAGTCATAAATGTCCCTTTTCCTAAACCTCCAGAGGAGCTGAGCACAGATTGCCATGTAGATGAGGAAGCTTGGATTGCAATTTTTTCTTACATATTTAACCTACCTGTGGTGGGAGTGGTCACCCAACAGAAACCAGGTATCTCTCTAATTAAGTCTCCCTGATTTTTTAATTTATGAGAGAGGCTCTCTCACAGTCTTCGACCAACAGAGCTCCTGGCCCTGACGGCACACCAATTGATTTTTTCATGGAGCAGCCAAATCTATGGGGTCGGGTCCTGACCAATGTTTTTAACACTATCGCAACTGTAGGGCCTCCAGATTGTAATTCCAATCCATAAGAAAGGAAACAAATCTGAGCCCAAAAATTACAGGCCAATTTCTCTACTGGACAGCACTGCCACATTGATGGGTTACATCTTATTAAATAGGCTAGAAGAATGGGCCACCCACGATAAAGTTTTGATCCCGGTGCAATATGGGTTCAAAAAGGGGAGCGGAACTCAGGATCAATGCCTCAATCTAAGCTTATTAATGGCCAAGTACACCCAATTTAAGCAGGGGAGGTTATACCAAGCATTCAAGGATCTTTCAGCAGCATTTGACTGCATCACTCATCACTATCTGTGGAGCATAATGGCAGAAATCAGCATTGAGGAGCTAATAATTAATTTCATCAGACAGCTCTACTCATCACTTCGGCAAGTGTCCATTACGGGAAACAGGTTGAGTGCTCCAGGTCATTCCCAATCAACGGGGGGAGTGCACCTGGGTTGTGTTCTAGTCCCATTCCCTTTTCCCATCTACACGAATGGGGTGGAATCACCCCTGCTGAACTCCACACAGGATGTCCCGTTGATCAACAAAACGTGCACCCCAATCCTGCTTTATGCAGATAACGCAGTACTAATTGCCCGTACTGTTCGAGCCTTTCAGCAGCTATTGGATACCTATGTTAGATACATGAGTAGCTAAGATTTAAAGACAAATGAGGCGAAGACCTTCATCCTAATATTAAGCAGTAAACTAAGAAGGGCTTCACATTTCCATATTGCGGGACGTAGAATAGCACACACAGATACTTTCTCTTATCTCATAATAACGTTCGACAAACAACTAATCTGGTCTAAAATGATCACCAAGAGGGGTTTAGCGCTTGAGAAGAGCATTATTGCATTAAACTCTGTCATCAAGAAACTGGACGGCAACGCCCCATGACATGGTTAGAAATGTTTACTCCAGCAAAAAGCAACCAGTAGCAACCTATGGGGCCGGGATTTGGGGAACTGTTAATTCCCATAAACTCCAGATCATCGTGGACTCCTTCTGGAAAAGACTTGTTGGTCTTCCATCCAGCTGTTTCATTTGTCATGCAGAACTCGATATCCATTACATTAATGACACAATTAGGCTGGCACCAACACTTTTATGGCACTCGATCTGGAGGAGAGAATCTGTGAACCTCAAACAGAGGCTGATAGAAGAATGCCTCTCCCTCGACCATTCCCACAGGATCTTGTGGCTAACACTCATCAAAAATAGTCTCTCTTCCCTTGGTTTTAGGCACTTGTTCACATCTCCATTAAACTGCATGGACGGCCACACAGGGTAGTGGTGGATGTACTGTTGCACTTCAACAAGGTATTATCAGACACTGGTTCAGTTAGATAGCTTGTCACATGGGTGTACTGAACACCAAAAGTTTAGTAGGTGCCAATCGGGGTAAGATACCCCACTACCCAGGGTATCGATAGACAACAAGACACAGAATAACTTGTTCAATATATGGAAGAGACAAAACCCTGGCACTGCAAAATATTTTGTATACAATTTACAAATAAATTTGCTAAAGCAATGAAAATACCATAATGATGAGAGAAACTTACTGTCACAGGAATTATATTGACAAACCGGATTAGATGATTATACAGTGATTTATTTCCTCAAAAACATATACATTTCACATTCAGTCCTAACATTTACAAAGGACAGATTCTATAATGTGCTTAGAATTCCAGTTCTTTGTCTTGTAGTGCAAAAACAGCCAACCCGCGTTTCGTCACCACCGTGACTTCCTCAAGGCTTTAATCGTAATGTCACAGGAGTCTGAGAAACTTTTCCTGTTTTGGCTCCGATATCTCGGACTATTGATAATCCTTTGTCCTCACTCGTTAACCTTATGTAGATGGACTAAAGAAAGCTCACTTGTGATAAAAGCTTCAGATACTTTCTTCTCTTGTGGTGTCCTAAGCACTGAGATTTGATTTCCAAATGTTTGATAGGCCGCAAATACTTGAAAAACTGTCAAATAATTATCTCGTTGACAGGTCTTTCATTAGGTATTACTGGTAGTAAAACCATTTCGCAAAGTTACTATTGGAGAATTCACTAGAAACAAAATAAAATCTACGTTGTAATTGTCATCCGACAGTAAGAAGTCCAGATCGCTAGGGTGCCATAGTATGACCTTCCAAAATATAGTGTTTATTTCCCTTTAGCTTGATCTGGTGAGAAGTAACATGCAGTATTCAGGGTGCTGTGATAAGACCCTGTGGATGTTGTCGATGCGACCCCAACAACCCTTGTCCGTCTGTTTCCCTGAAACCTCCATCAAACTGCACGAGTGTCTCAAAAAAAGAAATTAAGACACTATATTCCAAACAAAGAACAGCTGAGCCATTATAGGGGAATTGCTCAAAAGTGTCTGTAAAATTATATCTCGAAGGCCCAATAGATCAGGAAGGCATAGCCCCTTATTTATCTTTGTGACCAATCCACGCCACCGATGTACTTTAGTGAGGTCCAGATTGAATTTGATCCCCTGTATGTTCTCCTATCCAGCTGGAATATATTCTATCCTGGACCTCCCCCCTTGCCCGTGCAATGGTATTTCCCCTCAATCAAATTTACATATATTTTTCTTTTGCAAATTTTACAAGGATCTTTGTATTAGATTCATCCGGCCGCTCATGTGCAAAAAACCGTTTTACTCAATGTTGTCCTGGGATGTATGTTTTACAATCATTGCCTGATCAATTAGTGTCTTATTCTGTGGCTTCCTTTTTACTACTCTCATGGAAGACTAGACGTCTGTGTAATCCTTCTTAATGAATTATGCATTTTTACTCTGATTGTAAATCATTGTTTTAAATGTCTGTATTTTTATAATGTATATTTTTGTATTTTTATGATCTTAATTTCTTAAGTCTATACTAATATAATAAAGAGAGAGCCCAAACCTTTGAGGCGGGTAATCTCAGGAACCACAGCACCAATCACAACACCCAATACAGCGTTGGAAAGGGCAGTTGCAGCAGAAGGACATAGGCTATGCAGATGCCCACCATATACATTTAAAAGGTAAAAGAACCGTGCCAGTAAAGTAGTCCCTTTTGGGAGTGTCTGCATTGTGCTGTGGGCGTGTGCTGGGGGCATGACAAACGCTGGGGGCGTGTGGTACGTTCCGCCCTTCATGCCATGTCTCATATCGTGTGCTAATCCCACCCTGCTCCCTTTAAATACCCCTGCACCCCATAATCATAACCCACCCATACTCCTTAAAATACCCCAACACCCTTAAACACTAACCCATCTTAACTCTATAAACATACCCTGTACCCCAAAACCCAAACCTATCCCTAAACCCTATAAATACCCCTGTACCCCAAAACCCAAACCTAGCCCTGAACCCTATAAATAACCCTGTACCTCAAAACCAAAACCTACCCCTGAACCCTAAAAATACCCCTGTACCCCAAAACCCAAACCTAGCCCTGAACCCTAAAATACCCCTGTACCCCAAAACCCAAACCTAGCCCTGAAGCCTAAAATACCCCTGCACCCCAAAACCCAAACTTAGCCCTGAACCCTAAAAATACCCCTGTACCCCAAAACCCGAACGTAACCCTGAACCCTTAAAATACCCCTGTATCCCAAAACCCAAACCTACCCTTGTACCCTAAAAATACCCATATACCCCTGTACCCCAAACCTAGCCCCAAACCCTAAAAATACCTCTGTACCCCAAAACCCATACCTATCCCTAAACCCTAAAACTACCCCTGTACCCCATAAGCCAAAACTATATCTGAACCCTTAAAATACCCAAACACCCCAAAACATATCCCTCAGTACCCCAAAACATATACCCCTATATCCATACTTACCTTATCCAAACATTAAAAAAACATGCTTTTACCATTCATGCATTTATAACGAATTTCGTTGTAAATGTATGTGTGGTAAAAGCATATAAAATGTAATGCCATGCGTTATAATGGCATTGCGGAGTCATGGTACTTTCGTAATGAAAGTATGCGGAGTGATGGTATGTGGAAAGAAAGTTGAGGAGTAATGGGTGTTTAGCCTCCCCCGGTAAGTACATTGGTGGCACGGCGGCCCATATCTCCAGCAACATACTCATATTTTTTCACCACCCATTTGAAAAATGCACAGGTCTCTCTCATTGATGGCCAGCACCGACATACACTTTTAGACACACCTCCCGCCACAAGTTCTAGAATTGCAAACTTTAGAGCTGGGGAGCTATGTTCGAATCACGGCATCAGCTCAACATCCTGTGATTCCAGGCAAATCGCTTTGTCTCCCCATGCCTACCACAAATGAATGTGTTCTTCTGTAATGTAAATTGTGCTCATGCCATGTTGTCCAGTTCGCGCTATATAATATTGCAAGGAAAAATAAAGTAGGGAAACTCGAGTTCACACACTACTGAACGCGCACTCTTAAGTGCATCAGCAGTGCACTGTGAATCGGAGCATTTCACAGGCCTGTCACAGGAAAGAAATGCTATCAAAACGAAATCCTACAAAACAATATACTACTGGCCGGCTGCAATTCATACCCGGACAACGTCGGTACGGGCTGCTAGTATTAAATAAAGTGATTTGATTTGACTGACTGACTGCGCAAACCACAAGAAACTGCTTCTAGGCCACAGAGGGGGAATCTTACTACTGTCATCAATACAGCATGTATCATAAAGAAGCAGGACACTCCCTAAAATCATAAAATGCCATAATTATCACATTACTGAAACAGTTCAATTTATTTATTTATGTGTTTTATATAGTGGCAACAAATAGCCGAAGGGCTTCCTTGGGGTGCCATGCATACAGCAACTTCAAAAAGTGTGTAATCTGGAAGTATGCAGCATGGACGTTGATTCACCAAAACACCAGGGATAGCTGAAGTGACATCACACACCTTTGACCTTAATAACATAACAGGAAGTGACATCATGATTTTTGACCATAGTGTGTTACTTGAATTGGGGCTACAACCATTAGTGTACTTATTTAGTAAATCTTGGGATCTAAACTCCTTTCTCTTTTTGTTATATACAAAATTGTGTGCTTTTCTGAAGAGAATATAGTGCTTCAGAACGCTGTTAGTACTGGTAGACTAACATATTGACACCACAAAGAGCCATAGCTTAATGGTTCCCCCAGTGTAAAGCAGAATGGGATATCTATTAATAGATCGTAGGAAGTATTTAAGTTCACATGTGTTAATTGATATACACCTTATAATGAATAATAATATATTATTCCAGATTGCCAATACAATTTGATTGCTGATCATCTTCAAGGCATTTTCACTTGTCCAACTAACAGAAGTTTAAAGTTTTTTTACACACACAATTTTTTATTTATTAACAATAATGAAACAAAGCAGTAATGTACACAAATGTATTTTCTCTGCAGTCACCTTTTACTTAATTAGAAGAATATGCCTTAAACTACTGAAATTGTTTATTGTACAAAACCTAAATATAAAGCCCTGGTCCCAGAGAAAGCTGCAGCAATTTAAACATGGCTTATTATGATGCCTCCCCCATATGCTATTGGTGTCCTCTTAAGCAAAAACACCATACAGTAGGCCAGTGCCACAGTTTTTCTATTAGTGCTGCCCATGTACCATGTGTGACCCTTATGTCAAATATTACCTCTTGTATGTTAGGACCGAACTTTGGCCATGGTTGCCTTCCCCATAGTATGCCACGGTTGTCCTCTATTAAGTAAGGAATTACTATTAGCCAGTGCTAGCATTTTGCAATGTGTTCCCCTATTCCAAGAATTTCCTCCCGTATCATGCTAAGAATTGTCTCTAGTATGCTAGCACAAGCATCTTGCCACGGAGGGCTCTATAAACCAAGACTTACTGTGCCAGGGCCAACTGCAGACTTGCAAGCATAACGCCACGTTCTCTTTCATACTCACTTACATTAACTCACCCATTCACTGAAACTCGGCTACATTCATAAATTATCACACACTCACTTGTTCTCACTCATTCTTTCCCACTCATTCCTATATATTCCACACATACTCACTTATTCTAAATTTTTTTGCACTCATTTTCGCTCACATTTAGTCATACTCATACTTTTAGCCTCCTGCAAACTCACTTGCACGGTCCTACTCTCATTCATTTATTCACACTTATTCACAATCACTATGAAGCATTAAGTCTCACTTACAGTTACGTTCACTCACAGTAACTCACTCACATATCAATAGCCATTAATACTACCTCACACTCTCTAACAGTCTGCACCCTCATTCCTGTTCATTCTCACTAACTCACCCTCACCTCCATTACCTCTCCCACTCACTAATGCTCACTCACTCTAACTCACTTAAAGACTCAGGGCCAGATGTAGGTAGGCTTTTACCGGGTGGTAACGGCCGAAAACCGGTAAAATCGGCCGTTACCGAGGAAATGAGATGTAGGAGGCCGGAAAATACCGATGTTCTTAAAATCCGAGTCGGAAACATACCGACTCGGTAAGAATGACCCGGTAAAATTACCGTGTCGGAATCTACCGTATACATAAATACCGAGTTCGTATTTTCCGACTCGGTAAATCAGAAACGGTAAAATAAGCCTTGGAGATGTAGGTAAGCCCAAAAATACCGATTCTGCCGAAAAACGGTATTTTTAAGTCGGTATTTACCATGCATTGAAAGCAGGTGGTAACCAAGGGAGGGCTATAAAAAAAGTCCCAAAATGCACCTCAGGACCCATGATGGCGGCTTTCTACATCATAGCAAGACGGCAGAGACTACAGGCAGCAGGACAGAGAGAATGGCTAAGGGAGGAACAAGTGTACAGGCAGAGGATAACACTGTTCCAACTGACAGAGCCTGAAATACTGCAGAGGTACAGGCTACACCCAGACACCATCAAGCAATTGATCAGGGACCTACACCCTCTCCTGGACCACCCAACACCCAGGGCCCATGCCATCCCACCTCATGTCCAGGTGCTATGTAGCTTACACCTGCTGGCCTCAGGGAGCTACCAGAGTGTGATAGCTGTAGTGGGTGGCGTGTCCCAGGGCTGCCTGTCCCGCTTCTTCAGGAGGTTTCTTGACGCCATGATGCAGAGGATGGGGCATTATATTAAATTCCCTGTTACACCGGCAGATTTAGCCAAAACCAAGACTGACTTTTATCAACTGGCACACTTCCCTCACGTGATCGGCTGCATCGATGGCACCCACGTCCCACTCTGTCCACCTGCAGCCACAGAGCACATATACAGGAATCGCAAATCGACGCACTCCATCAACGTCCAGGTCATATGTAATGCAGGTAACCTCATCACTGACATCGTAGCCAAGTTCCCCGGAAGTACCCATGATTCATACATATTCCAGAACAGTGGAATATACACACGCCTACTTGCCGGAGAATTTGGAAATGGATACCTGCTAGGTAAATCACATTGACACACCCTGACACTCACATCAGATCTACGTCTCAAGTACTTGCAATTAATGTCTATCTTTCTCCCCCTAGGCGACAGTGCATATGCCCTGCGGTCCTTCGTGCTCACTCCCTACCTCAACCCATCCACCAGGAGTGAAAGGCGATACAACGTGGCTCACAGATCCACACGAAACGTAGTTGAGCGCACATTTGGACTCCTAAAGAGCAGGTTTCGCTGCCTCCATAAGAGTGGAGGTGCACGGCAGTACACCCCAATCATCTGCTGCAAAATAATAGCGACCTGTGCAATGTTGCATAATCTCGCCACCAAGCAAGGCACTGAGGTGGAGCTCACATTTCATGAGGACATTGATGACGACCCAGAGGTGGCAGAGCCCCAAGCCACAGTGGCAGCAGCAGCTACAGATGGGAGACTGAGACGGGCAGAGGTTACACAACAATATTTCTGAGTGAGTAAAGAGACACAGGCATGAATGTAACTTTGTGTAAGTAGTTTAATAATCACTACGCCACAGCATTGTTAGCTCACATTGGGCTCACTAATACTAACACTCCATGAGTGTGTTGTCACGGTTCACACCACCGTGACTACAGCCTTGGGTGGAGTGCAAAGTCATTGTTTGTGGCCACGGGCCACAGGGCGGGGCTGCTGTGGCTGTGAGCCTATGTCCTCACGCTGGCCTGTCAAACTTCCCCCACGCCTGCCACTCCTCCGTAAGTCATGCACAGGAGTGCTTGCACCACTCCTGCTGGTGGACCCCTCGCTTTCGGCAGCACAAGTGTCGCCTCCAGTGCCAGTCTGATGCGCGAGCACTAGCTCCATGGCAGTGGTCATCCTGGCCATACCTTCACTTAAATTGGTGCAGCACTGCACTATGGCATCCTGCATCGTGACTGACCGTCTGCACAGCAGAGTGGTAGCAGTTGCAAACCTGTTCAGGGCCTTGGTTTGCTGGCGCACATCCACACGGGCCTTGCGTCTCTCCAAATGGTCCCTGTCCAATTTGTCACACAGGACAGTCATGCACTGTGTGATATCTGAAATTCCTGACGCCATGGATTGTATGCCTTCTGCCATGTCCCCTATGCCCTTGCCTACTGCTTCCAGTTTATTGTTAGTTGTGCGTGCGTGCCTCTGAACCCCCATCATTGCTTTTGCCTGCAGGCGCTGCACCTTCACCATGGTGGCCTCCAGTCCGCAGAAGACACCTTGGACTTGCCGCACATCCTCTACCTCCCGTGGCCGTCGCCCTCGGACACTGGCCCGCGTGACTCTGGGACTGGGCTGCTGCTCGGTGTTGCCTCTGTCCTGTGTGTCACCCTCCACCTCCTCCTCCTCCGATGATGTTTGCAGTATTCTGCGAGGGGGCACATCATGGCTCCTGACTCTTCCCAGCACTGGGGATGGTGATGTGGGGGTGGGTGATAGTTCTGCCGCTCCTGTGTCCTGACTACCAAATAGGAGAGGGGAACGTGGATATTCAGCAGTTGCCTCCTCAGGTATCGGGGCAGCCTGCTCTTGGTCCTGCCCTCCGTGAGAAGTGCTAGGTCCGGCTCCTTCCCTCCTCTTCTCTCTGACCTCAGCTGTGCTGCGCTTTGACTCTCCTGTGGACAGACATGGACATTGTGTCAGTAATGTTGTTCACCTGTGTCATGAGATTAAATACACTTCTATTGCACATTTGCCTGTCTCTCATTTGCCTATGCTACTTGTCTGTTGCTCCCCTTGCTGCAATGCACGCTGACTGCTCTGAGGTATCTACACATGACTACATTTCCCAGGATGCATTGCAGGACATTAGTTAAACCTGTTGTGGAGTCTGATTTATCCTGTGAGGGGAATAGGTAAAAGGGTAAATGATATTGTTCCTGCATCTTACCTGCTTTCTTTGCTCCTCTTGCTGAGCTGTCTGCGTCTCCTATTCCGTGTATACATTCCTTCTCAAGGGTTGTAGCGACCATCTCCTCAATGTCGGTGAGTCTGGGGGCTCTGTTTCTTCCGCCTCCTGTAGCAGCACTTTCCTTGCGGTGGGCAGCAAGCTTTTTTTTGGTGATTATGCGGATGTCATACCACCGTTTTTTTAGGTCTTCAAGGTCACGGTGGGTGACACCAATGGCATTTACCTTGCCTTGTATGTCCAACCAGGTGCTGCGCTTGATTGATTCAGCAACATGCAGAGTTTGCTTTCCAAATATTTTCCCATAATGTCTGACAACCTCCGAAATCAGCACCTGCAGTTCCTCCTGGCTGAACTTCTGCTTCCTTTTGCGCTCAGCAGCTTCTCTCTGTGCCTCCTGGCTCTCCATCTTGCTGTGTAGTTTGTGTCAGGAAAGGCTGCTCCACACTCTGTCCTCCTGCTCTCCTGACTGTTTGTTTCTGCACCTGCATGGGCGTGGCCTGTCCCAGGTACTGGGGTGTGGTGCTTGGATCTGATTGGTTAGTTCCCCTGTGGCTTGGAATTTGGGTGTGGTTGAAGTACCTGATTGGTTCACAGGCACACATGTTTGTCAGTTTCAAATTCTTCGGCGGATAGTTCCGACACGGTAAATACCGGGTCGGTTTTTCCCGACTCGGTATTTTCCGGGTCGGAAGTTGCCATTCATTCCTATGGGCCATGGCACCGGTGGATCGGTTTTGGTTTTTCCGTCTCGGATTTTACCGTGTAGGTATATTCCGAGTCGGTAAATACCGTTTCCGAGTACCGACAGGTTCCGAGTCGGTATTTTATACCGTCATTGTTACCTACATCTCATTTTCCTCCTCGGTAATACCGAGTCGGTATGACTCGGTATTTAAGAGGTCGGTAAATATTATTTACCTACATCTGGCCCTCAGTCTCACTCTTTCTCTCTCATTACAAGTCACTCACTCTCTCACTTTAACACACACATGCTAACACATACTCTGTCTCACATAAACACACTCTCACATGCACACACGGATGCAACACACATTTACATTTACCTTAGCTCTACTATCAGTGAATATCTTGTTCCAGCTCTTTGCAATACATTTTTTATTACACTAACAGAAAATAAAAGGTTATTAATTACATTAGTAAACTAAACATGAGCATAAAACAAGGAGTTGGAGCCCAATAACTATGATGAAGAATACTGATTACAATCTCTTGTTCTTGTATGTTTTCCTCTTGCTGCCTCTATGTCTCTTTCTGAGTTTTCTCACCCCACTCTCTCTTTGTCACTTCTAGTACTACTGTCTCATTACCTTTCACTCACCTTGAACTTTCAATTTCACCTCTCACACCTATCACCCCTTTCTCTCAGATGTCTGTTTTTCACATGTCCACCCTCTCTGCTCACTTTCTAGACTTTCTCTTTGTCACACCAGTCTCTTCCCCTACTTCTCTCTCTCTTAACTGTGCCTTTCAATTTTTTCCACCTGTCACATCTCTCTCTTGTTTTTTCTTCTCTGCCTCTGCAGTCTCTTTTTGTTGTTTCTCACCTGTCTGTGTGGTGACTCCTCTTCATCTCATCTTGAGCCACATGCATCAACCAAAAACCTGACGCAAATGGGAAGATTCGCAGAATCTGCCCCTTTATGACTGGTATTTTTGCATTTGAGATGCATCATCCCAAATGCAAAAATCACAATTTAAGGAATCACAAAATTTGCGATTACTTAAATTGTGATTGCATTTAAGGAATCACAAATTGCAATTCCTTAAATGCAATGCAATAAAGCAAAATAATTGCAGTTTTGCAAATATTAATCCCAAATTACCGTCAATCTAAAGTTGATGGTACTTTGCAATTTCTTTGAAAAATGCACCAAAGTGCATTTTTTAAAGTCCCATGTTACACAAACAAATGCCCTTAGGGGATATGTGTCCACAACAATTGGATAAATTGTGATTTCAGCGGTGCAACAGGGTGTCCTTTTGGCACCCCTTCAACCTTGAAATTGCATGCGCAATTTGCGAGTACCTATTGGGTACTCGGAAATTGTGCATGCAATGCCCATTCATTCCAATGGGCCTCAAGACCCATAGGAATGGATGGGAATCAATTCCTTAATTGCGACTCGCAATTTGCGACTGGCAATCAAGTAATGTGTTGGAATCACAATTTTGTTTTGCAATTCCTAAATGCATAGGCATATGCAATTCATTAATTGGGATTCCTTAAAAATCGCAACTATGGAATCGCAATTGGCTTTTTGATGCATGTGCACCACAGTCTCCCTACTGCCTTGGTTCATCTATTAACACTCCTCTTTCCCTCCCTATTAACTCTTCCTTTTCCATCCCTCTCATCTGACAATGCGAGAGAGAGTGTAAGCCTTTATTGCTGGACCTCTAAACTAGCAACAATAATTCAATTATGTTGCAAAAGCTGTTTTGGGTTTAAGGACACCCCTTCACACCAGGCTGCAAAGCCAGCTCTTATCAGGGCCCTAAATTCACTAATGGTGGTAATATTGTGTTTCACTGCTGCTGAGTTTATTCCTTTCAGCCAAACGTCCCGTCTGCTGCAGGATATGAAAGTTTTAAAAGGGTTTTGTTCCTGGCTCTAATGTAACGACGCCTTGAGCCAGAGGTTACAATGCATGTGCCAGGGGTTGCAAAGGAGAAACCAGGGGTCACAGTTGCTGCCTCTGTCAACCCCTAAATGAAGTCCATGGTATGCAGGTGTTGGCACAAGCTGTCCACTGATTAATTCGCCCGCACAGGCGGGAAATTAATCGCGCGGCGGAGGAGCGGCAATGTTACCACTTCTCCCGGCCGTCATGAGCACATGACTACCGTGACTCATGACGACCGGGAGCCGTCCTGAGTACGGAACCAGTTTAGGAGACAGCATACTGTGACTGTTTTATCTAAGGTCTCTGGATGGTGTCAGGTTACATACATTGTTGCTGCATCCAAGAGAGATACATGCTGAATCACATTACATTAAGTCAAGATACCTCCTTGCTTTTTCTTGGGGTATGAAAGTAGAGAGACAAGTATATACTTTGGGGCAGTTGTTCTTAGAATGCACATAGGCGGTGAGGAATATCTTTGTGCCAAATACTTAAAATGGATGATGAAAGCAGCTCACACAGACCAACATTGACAATAGATTTCCCACTTCTCCTCCATCTTTCCTGCAGGGACTGTCTGTGTGTGATACTCATGGTTTCCAACCAGAACAGGTACGGAAGAAGTTCTTTGTGTGGTGGTCTGCTGGACATAACAAACAAGCATTGGACTAGCCTATTGGTCTCACCTTTGGGACCTTACAAGTGTTTAGCCATGCAGCACATTCTTCTGACTTTAAAGTTTGTGGTGAAGCATCTATGATTTCCTGGTCCGATTACTACCAGGCATTAATTAAAGTCTTTTGACAGTATTGGCATGTGTATTACTTTGAGAGGAAAGACCGGAACTAACTTGAGGAACAAGCTGACAACCTGGGTAAAATATTTGAGCCTATAGAGAAAAAGGATCCAAGAACAGAAAGGACACTATTGTAGTGCAGATCCATCACTATGCACATTGTGACTTGTATTTCACCGTCACTGCTGCACTTGTGCCATGTTAGCACTAAAAAGGTTCCTACACTGGTACCAGAAGTCTGATGGCTGCCTACTGGTGATAAATAATAATCAGATATATCTTGATAATCAGAGGCTGTGTGAATATTTAGGGACAGTCTGTTGTATACCTAGGATGGAAGTACAAATTCCATGTAGAACCGGCTTTTCAAAACCCTCCCCCACTAGGAGAGTCGAAGCCAGTGGCGAAGGGAGACGCCTTAAATCTACGGGTCCTTCTTGCATCAATCATACATTACCAAAGAGACCAGGACAACCAGCCGTGGAGGGAAGCAAGTAATTTATTAGCTCTAGCTAAGGACAGAGGTCCCAGAATGGTACAAAGACAATTCTACGGAGATTGCTGCTTTACTCCACAGCATTGTTTCTCCTTTCTCGTTGTGGTCACGGGGCAGTTTGTTCGTGACTGGCTGAGTCACCAACGATGCACAGGACGTGGCTAAGTCTTTTGACACCATTGGGGGTGGTGAAGCATACGGGCAGTTTCTGGGAATTGGTTTGAACATATAGGGTAAGAAGGGTTTGTGCAAGATTCAACGGGTACGTGGAAGACGGGCCTTCGTCAAGTTGCCGAGAGCATGGCAACACAAAATGGCGTCTCGAGGGTTTTTCGTTCACGGTTCAACATTCCACAAGGATTTTTATGATTTTATACTGGACAAAATTACCTTATCTAACTAGAGAAACGTAGAAGCCAAATAATTAAAACCAACCCAACTCAAATCCTTTGATAACGATGAATGGATTCACCTCTCAGACTAGGAGTGAACCAAGCCACCCCCTTGCATTCATTCACACAAAGGAGGCAGAGGAATGCTGGAGAGCACCCTCTTAGCAGAGGACAGAACCTGTCTGCCCTTTGGTGCTTTATAATTAAATAAATACTCAACGAAAATAAAATTGGGGTTGGTTGCTATCTCCCCTAGCAACCACAGGCACCCCAATGAGGACATAGAGCTGAAGGAAGCCAGGGGAGGGGATGCAGTGTGAAGTTGTGAGAAAGGTGGTGATTAAGTGCTTTAGGATGAGCGAAGCGTGCAGGTAAAAGCGGGGGGAGAGCAGTGTGCTAATCGAGAGCTCAATAGTAAAAGGGTGGGGATGAGATGTGACTTAACAGCTACAGCTGCCGCTTTGGAGCCAAGGAACTGGGTTTGGAGTTTCAGCGTCGGTTCAACACCCTGTGGCTAGTCATTTAATCTCCCATGTCTCAAACAAAATTAACGTGACCTTGTGTAATGTAAGTGTTGCTCTTGTAAAGCTTTTTAATGCCTTTCGGTCAAACTCAGCGGTACAAAAGGGGGTGGTGATGGACGGTGCATCTGAACGAATCAAACACTCACTCCCACTCAAGAGATCTGGGTTTAATCCATCACCGTTCTTTAGCCCACTCTGCCACCCCAGTTCAGACATGGCCATATGCAAATCAATCTGACCCTGTGCCTCATGGGAACAGTCCAGCCCGTACTGCCAAGCCATGCCTTCTCTGGACCTGAAACAAGCTTCCTAGGACCAGTTTCTGGCATTACAGCCGTCTTCAGCCAGTCTTTCTTGAATCCAGTGGCAAAGTGAGTAAGGGACTCACGTCTGAGCATACCCTGCCAACTTATGGCAAACAAAGTGGTACAAAAGGGGGTGGTGATGGACGGAGCATCTGAACCAATCAAACACTCACACCCAGTCAAAAGATCTGGGTTTAATCCATCACCGTTCTTTAGCCCACTCTGCCACCCCAGTTCAGAATTGGCCATATGCAAATCAGTCTGACCCTGTGCCTCATGGGAACAGTCCAGCCCGTACTGCCAAGCCATGCCTTCTCTGGACCTGAAACAAGCTTCCTAGGACCAGTTTCTGGCATTACAGCCGTCTTCAGCCAGTCTTTCTTGAATCCAGTGGCAAAGTGAGTAAGGGACTCACGTCTGAGCATACCCTGCCAACTTATGGCGAACAAAGCGGTACAAAAGGGGGTGGTGATGGACGGAGCATCTGAACCAATCAAACACTCACACCAAGTCAAGAGATCTGGGTTTAATCCATCACCGTTCATTAGCCCATTCTGCCACCCCAGTTCAGACATGGCCAAATGCAAATCAGTCTGACCCTGTGCCTCATGGGAACAGTCCAGCCCGAACTGCCAAGCCATGCCTTCCCTGGACCGGAAACAAGCTTCCTAGGACCAGTTTCTGGCATTACAGCTGTCTTCAGCCAGGCTTGTTTGAATCCAGTGGCAAAGTGAGCAAGGGACTCACATCTGAGCATACCCTGCCAACTTATGGCGAACAAAGTGGTACAAAAGGGGGTGGTGATGGACGGAGCATCTGAACCAATCAAACACTCACACCCAGTCAAAAGATCTGGGTTTAATCCATCACCGTTCTTTAGCCCACTCTGCCACCCCAGTTCAGACTTGGCCATATGAAAATCAGTCTGACCCTGTGCCTCATGGGAACAGTCCAGCCCAAACTTCCAAGCCATGCCTTCCCTGGACTGGAAACAAGCTTCCTAGGACCAGTTTCTGGCATTCTAGCAGTCTTCAGCCAGGCTTGCTTGAATCCAGTGGCAAAGTGAGCAAGGGACTTACGTCTGAGCATACCCTGCCAACTTATGGCGAACAAAGCGGTACGAACTCAGCTTATATTGAAAGATGAGGAAAATAAGCTAGATGCATGTGCTAAAGCATGCTCTTGCAGGCTCAACCTTAATAATAACCAGTCAGTTGGCAGTGAAGAAGGTACAATCATTTATTATACAACAACTCTGCCAGAGAGCCTCTCGCGACCTAACCACTCGAGGTCCGCCGAGAAGACTGCTGGCACATTATCAAGAGATCACATATATACTGTTACATTTCAAAACCGTTACCTAAGAAGGAAAAATACAAGTTGGTACAGGTTGCTGAAAAGGCAAGACCATATATGGCATACAAAGCAGCTTCAGTTTAGCTCAGATCATTATAGCAAGGTCGATGAGGGTAACTCCCTTCTGCCTGTCTCAGGAGGGTTCGCACAGTGCCTCCTGGAATGCGCTTATCGGGCCTACCCCCACCTATAACCTTGACAGGCCTAACATGCAGGAGCAGCAGTTTGTTGCAGTTGTCATGCTATTTCTTAAGGGAACAGCCCTTACCGACTATAACGATTGGATTTTACTAGTGCTACAGGCAAGCTAGGCCACAAAAGGGCGCTGGTCGGGTTAAGTTATAATACCCGTCAAAAGGCAGAAACTCATATAGCGTGTTTAGCAACCAAAATAAACTAATTAATGTGAAACCCACTAATGCACGGGTACCTATACTGAACTAAATAGATTCATCACGCTAATTTCTAAACGATACTATGTGCCTTCAGTTTACTCACAAGGCCTGATTTAGACTTCAGTTCCTCAGAAATCCTTCATTGAATGACGTAATTGACATTGCTATCAGCATAGAAAGAGAGTCAGTTTCTACAAAAGTCATCTTTGGATCTGAGAGTAATTCAGATTCAATATGTGCTGTTTCAAGCAAATCTAAAGTTTATGAAAACAGTAAAAGTAAAGGAAGTTTCAACGTAAAGAAAAACTTGATATGCTATCGATGTGGCTCAAAACCACACATTGGAAATAATCCAAATTGTCCAGCTCATGGAAAAATATGTACTAGATGTAAGAAGATAGGACATCTGGAGAGTTCATGCAGGACAAGTTTCAAAAATAAAAACATATCTCACACACGTGTAAATGCAATAGAAGAATTGTAAGAGGACATGGTTAATAATATTATTGTTATTGTAAATATAATTGATTCTGATGTGTCTTTCAAAGCACCTTTGGGTGAAGCAACTATAGGAAATGTAAAATTAGAGGTTATGGCAGATTCTGGATCGCCAATAACTATATGGTCTGACATTACTTATTATAAGAATTTTTTTCCTAATGAACTTTTCATTACAAGACATAGACATGGTAGGTTATTTTAATAAAAAGTGGGACTTTTGGGTAGATCGATAACAACTAAAATTTATGTAGCTAAAAAAGGTTGTGATATAATTGGTTGGCGTGATTTAGGAAGGATGGGAATAATGCTTAAACGTGGAAGTGATACTCCAATCATTCTTGGGGATATTCCTATTTCATCAGTTGAATTGTGAACCGATAACAACATTTCATGTCAATTAAATGAGATTATAAACAAGTATAAAGATGTTTTTGAAGACAAAATAGGATGTGTGAAAGGAGTTGTGCATGCGATTAAATTAAAAGAAGGTGCAATACCTGTAAAACATAAAGTGAGAAGTGTTCCACTCAGTGTTAGGAAGGAATTGAAAGAACACTTAGATAATCTATGTAAAGATGGGATCATCAAACCTACTGATTCTTCTGAGTGGGTTTCGGATGTTGTTTTAGCTAAATTGCGCATGTGTGCTGATTTACGCTCCTTAAATAAGAACATTTTGGTGGACTGCCACCCATTACCCCTTATTCAGGAAATGTTAGTGGCAATTGGAGAAGCTACTCATTTTTCTCTTATTGACTTAAAATCAGCTTACCATCAGGTTTCTATTTCAGAAAAATCACAGGATCTCACTACCTTTGTTACTCCCTTTGGTGCCTTCAAATATATGAGACTCCCATTTGGATTAGCTTCTGCAGCTAGTGTTTTTCAGAAGCTAATGGACTCGTTATTTGGAGACATCAAAGGGTACAAGCATTCCAAGATGACATTCTTATCTTTGGAAAAGGCATTGAGGAACATAAAGTTCTTGGAACAGTTCTTAGAATTTTGCATGAGAAAGGAATGACAGTGTCGAAAGATAAATGTAATTTTTTGGAAAATGAATTAGAGTATTTGGGACATTCTATTACAAGGAGGGTATCAAACCAAAAACAAAATCTTATTGATTCGATCACAAATGCACCAGCACCAGTTGACAAAGACTCACTCAAATCTTTCTTAGGACTCAGTGAGTAATATGCACGTTTTGTGCATGGATATGCATTTAGTGTCAAGCCTCTTAGATGTTTAACTCACAAGAACGAGAAGTTCATTTGGAGAAAAGAGCATGAAGATGCTTTTAAAAATATAAAGGACATGATCAAAAATGCACCAGCTTTACAACCTTTTACATGTGGCATTAAATGTACTGTTACTGTGGATGCAAGTTCTGTAGGACTTGGTGGTGTGCTAACTCAAGCCTATAAAGGAAAAGAAAATACTATTGCTTTTATTTCAAGTACATTAAGCAAGGCAGAGTCAAACTACAGCACTATAGAGAGGGAGGCTTTGGCCTGCTCTTGGGCTGTTGAGAAGTTCAAAAGCTATTTATGGGGTACACATTTTGATTTAGTTACTGACTGACCATAAACCTTTGATATTTTAAATGAATGAAAACGGAACTGGTTTGGCATCTTCTAGATTATTAAGAATCATATCAAGGTTGCAGGAATACAATTTTGATATAAAGCATACATCTGATAGAGCTAATTTTAGAGCAGATTGCTTGTCTAGATTACCAGTTAACAACACTAAAGAAACTTCAGAATTTAATGATGATGAATATGTTGTTGTCTCTGCAATTGATGCTTCAGAAAATTCAATGGGGGTAATTTCTGAAGATGATTGGATTAATGGATATAAGAATAATGATATACTTATAAAATTCATGAAGTATATTACCAATGGGTGGCCACCATTAGGACATTTAGAGAAAAGCTTGGTACCTTACCAACAAGTTTGTTCAGAATTAAGTGTAGAAAATGATATTGTGACAAGAAACGGTCTTTTTGTTCCGCCAAAGAATCTTATTGATGGTTTAATTAAAAAAGCACATATTGGTCATCCAGGAATGTCAGAGACTAAAGAATTAATTAGAAAGTATTACTGGTAGCCCAGTATGGATTCACATGTAGATCAATTCATCAACAAATGCCCAGAATATTTACTTTCAGATAAACATTGGAAAAACACAAACTTCTACTTCAAATAATATATTGCCAGATCAGCCTTGGGAGTAATTAGCTATAGATTTTTCTGGGCCGTATATTATTTTGAGTACTGACATGAAATATCTCATTGTTTTAACAGATTACTATTCCAAGTAGATTGTGTATGATTTTGTAAGCTTATCAACAACTGACGTTGCCATTGATTTTTTGGAAAAAAAATTTGTACTGAAGGTTTTCCCCAAAAATTAGTTTCAGATAATGGCACACATTTTATTTTTAAAAAATGGCAGATTTTCTAAAAAACGTATGATATTAAGCATGAGAAAACTCCATTATATTTTCCATCTGCAAATGGTTTAGTAGAGAGAGCAAATACATTTTTTCAAGGAAGGTATTCAAACAGCTTTATCTTCTGGTTTGGATGTAAGAAGACATATAAAAGAGAAAGTTTGGAGTTATCTTAATACTCCACACTCTATTACTGGTTTTACGCCTTTTTTCTTATTGAAAGGTAGAGATGCAAAAATTGTTTTAAACACTTGTGTTTGATAACAGACTAGCAGGTACATGCATCAGTGTAGTCATTTGCGATTTCTTAATTGTGATTATTAAGGATTCGCAATTAAGAATTCGCAAATACCCTTGCATGTAGAAATCGCAGAAAAATGTGCGATTTCTAAACATTCCTTAATTGCGACTCGCAAATTGCGAGTCGCAAATAAGGAATCCCTCCCCATTCATTCCTATGGGCCTAGAGGCCCATAGGAATGAATGGGAAGATATTTTCATTCTGCGAATCGCAATTAGAGATTCGCAAATGGAGAATGCGAATTCAAGGGTGCAGGGGTGTCCACAGGACACCCTGTTGCACCCCTGAAATTGATATGTGCACCCATGTTACGCACACACATGTCCCAGGGGCTTGTGTGTTCTTAACATGGGACTTTAAAAAATGCACTTTGATGCTTTTTTTAAAAAAAAAAACGCAATTTACCATCACCTTTCATGTGATGGTAAATTGCGATTCTTAATTGCAAAATCGCAAATCTTTTTACTTTCTTGCATTGCATTTAAGGAATCGTAAATTGCGATTCCTTAAATGCAATTGCAATTTAAGAAATCGCAAATTTTGCGATTTCTTAAATTGCGAGAGGCTACTTGTTTCATGCATTCCAAAAGCAATTTTTGCTATTGCAAACGGCCGATTTTTGCGATTCGCACTGTTTGCGATCGCAAAATGCTTTGATGCATGTGCCTGTAGATTCATTGTCAAAAATTGAGGATGGGAAATCTGAAAATTCAGTTGATGATTGTGTTAGAATTTTTTTTTTAAAAAGATACAAACGTAGAACAAATATACCAATTGTGGAAAAGAAAGAATATGCAACTGGAGATTATTAAAAAACCTAAGAAAGTAAATAAGGGAGAATCTAAATATAGTTCTCCACAACAGGTCGTAAGAGTTACACATTCATCAGTATTGCTAAAAAATAGAGGTTGGTGGAACAAAAGTGCAGTCATTAAAATTAAACCTTTTCAAAAAGACTTTATTGAAAAAAAATACGTGAATGAGAGAATTTGAAGAGTTCATCATTCTTGTGTTTTGATGAAAATGTATCTGATGATTCAAATAACTTATCAAATTTACAATCTAACATTTCTGATTGTGAAGAACAATTTGTTTCTAATGAACTTCTGGAACACAACAGTAATGATTATAATCAACAATATGTTTGCAATGATTCTGATAATGGTTCTAATGATATCCAAAACGACACTATTCCAAATTCAAATTGTAATTCTAACTTGATTAATGGAAAAAGAAATGTTGTAATTCCAGCAAGATTTAATGATTATTATTTGTATTAATTTATTTTATTTGTTTAAGGAAAGGAGATGTTGTATCTGTACGCCTTTAATTTATTAGATTACCATATTGTATTCTTAGTTTCATGTTCTGGAATCCATTCCTGATGCGTTGCTGTCCAATCCATTCTTACCTTGATACCGGACTGGACAGCATCACATCAGGAGTTCTGCTTTCTTTGTGGGTTTATTCTTTTGGAGTTAATGATTTTAATAAACTCCCACTTAATCACAATATATACTTCTATGTTGTGTTACCTTACAACAAAAACCCTGCTATGTGTAAGCTGGATTCAGCAGTACGGTGCTACTAAAAGACTGTGCAAGTAAAATTGAACTGATACATACTGCTGTGCATGTTGCTCTTCTGTGAGTACTAAATTAGTTACTATTCACATGGGTTACACATAAGGAGGATGGAAGAAGTGTCTAATATCTAGTTGCCACAGAGAGGGTGGCTAGAGCATTTAATACCTAGCGGTGCAGTACAGCTGTGAAGCCCTGTCAACCTAGGGATGGGAAGGAATGCTAAATGGAACCATCATGCGCAGTGAAGCTCTCTCCAGTCCCAGCTGTGTTGCTGGGGCTCGAGAGAACTACCACAGGCTCCCAGTCAGCCTGAGAGTGCAAAGTCCAAGCGCTTAGGCCAATCCTGATGCTGCTTTCATGCAGCATCAGTATTGGCCAGAACCAGGGAGAGCGCAATGTGGGAGAAAACAGTACTGGCAGCGGCATTGGTAAGTTCTTTTAACTCTTATTTTTTATCCCCTGACCCCACTTCCCACCGCCAACCCTCCACCGTCCTGCCAATTTGGGATGGGACGGGCTGCTCCTCAGTGCACTCCCCCCTGCCAGCAGCCCAAAAATGGAAAAATTAAATAATAATAAACACTTATTTATAAGCCTGGGCGCAATGCTACGCTCCGCCCACAGAGCGTACGTAGTGTTGCCTACTTCGCACATTGCAAAGTAGGCGTAGTAGGCAACACTATGCACACTCCGTGGACGGAGCGAAGTTGCCTGCCACCCGCCTCCCTCCCTCCCTCTTCTACATACCTAATTTCAGCTAAAAAATACTTGGATAGTATATTAATGGCACTTACCTGGTCCGCGGAGTCCTGGGGCCCCCTCTTCTCTTTCGCGCCGCGTCTTCCATCCAAATGCACATGCACAGCCGCCCGCGCATGCGCATTTCTCGTGAGAAATGCGCAGGGGGAAACAGAAGCGAAAGAGAAAAGAGAAGAGGGAGCCCCGGGACGCCGTGGACCAGGTAAGTGCCTTTAATATACTTTTCAAGTATCTTTTAGCTGAAATTAGGTATGTAGAAGAGGGCGGGAGGGAGGCGGGCGGCACGTAGTGGGGCTACGTGAAGTGCGTGTGTGGGCGTAGCTTCATGTCCACTTCGCGTAGCTTCACGTAGCCCCACTACGCATACTACGCCCACCCTTACTTATTTATCACCATTTCATCTTTGCTCTTGGAGCTGAGGCCTACGGGTAGGGAATTACAGGGACCAGGGGGAGTAAGTGCACTGCTCAAAGTGTGCATGAGGGTTTGGCCAGCCGTCTCAGGACAGCCAAACCATCATATGCACTGAAGCTCTCTCCAATGCGAGCTGCGGTTCTGAGTTGAAGAGAGCAGGCAGAGGCTCTTACTCTAACTGGAAGTTCAAATCGAGGGCACTCAAGCCAATCCTGATGCTGCACTCATGCTTGAAAACAGCATCAGGATTGGTCGCAGTGGATTCCGGGAGGGAGCCTGTGCCTGCAGTGGAGAGAAGCGCAATGCGTCAGGTAAGTGCTTTTTCTTTGTTTGTCTCGCCATCCACCCTTCCCCTGAGCCACCACTTTATTAAGGCACTGGCCTCTACAGTGTTTTTGTATGTTACACTTTATCTTGTCACAACTATCTTCTGATTTTCGGGATCTTCTAAAATATTTTATGTGCATCATGGTAGGTGTAGCCTCGGAGAGATGTGCTCTGGCTGATGCTCATGAAGAGCAGTTAAAAATAAGTTAATCCTTACTTTGGGATAGAAGGTTATTACCAATGTGACTGTATGGTGTGCTGATTTTAATTTGACTTTTTATAGCTAGTCTGGACCTTTGTCAAATCTTCTTCTGGGGATTAGGAATTGATAGTATACAGCAGACTGTGACACATTGTCTCCAAAATGAAAGTTCTAATTTCAGTAAGTGCAAAGAAGATCATCTATTGTTTAACCCGTTGGACGCTCATGACGAGCTCAGCTCGTCATGAGCCATGGTGGCCGTGTGCTCATGACGAGCTGAGCTCGTCATAACGGTCATAACGCTCGCACATGGGGCTAATTCCCCTGCTGTGCTGAACGTTCTGAAGAAAAGGGTGTGGCCGTGACGAGCTCAGCTTGTCATGAGCCCAGGGCCACCGTGGCTCATGACTAAGCATGGGCGGATCTAGCGGATCTCGCGTACGCGAACTTGCGGATTTACGGATTCGCAATCCGCGAAGATCCGCGAACTCTAGCGGATTTGCGGATTTTCCCATTTTTTGTGTTGGCGCGCGTTCGCGCCGATTTTGGGACAAGTTCGCAATTGCGAACTTACTTTTCGGCTCGCAACGGCCGCGACTATGTTGTTTCAACGTCTGGTTTATCATCACAGGTTCACAGCACCCTCTGTTTCACCACTGCCACCCTCTGGGACACCCATGCCACCCTCTGGTACATCCTCACTGCCACCCATTAGGTTTATTTATCACTGTAGATTATGGTGGTTGAAAAAAGCAAGCACACCTGCCCTTCTTCAACTGCCATCAATTAATTTGTGTTTCATTAATGTGTCAGTTATTTAGAAAGTTCCAGTCTGGCTGGCACCTGCTTCCTTCCTTATCTGTAATTTGCTTTTTGTTGCAGTGAAATTTTTTTTTCACAGGACCTTTATGGTCTACTTGTAGCTATTCTATGAGCCTGCTGTTTGGGTCATAGCAGGGTCATAGAATAGTTGCAAACTTTGGAGGGGCCCATCAGGAAGCACTACCTTGAATGTTACTAATGTTAAGTTTGAACTTTTGCACCTGCTCATTGCTTTCATTTTAGCTAAAATCGTTTTTTTTGCAATATCGCGCGTTATTTGGGGCGCGAATCCGTGCGAGATCGATTTCGGAAGCCGCGAATACGTGCGAATACAAAATTGTTTTTGTTGCGACGTGTATGTTCGCGTGATCTTGCGCGTGTTCGCGAGGCGCTTCTAGCTATACGTTTGCCAAGTTACCCTATCGGTCGTACACGGGCGCGGCCATCTTGTTGGCATGACGTAATTCCGTTTCCGCCCGCTATGTGTAATCTCGCAAAGTGTGCTGCTCGCTAGTACAATTTCGCGCGTACTCGCAAGGAAAATCTCGCGCGAACTTACCCACGCGGTCGTGAACGGGCGCGGCCATCTTGTTTCTCATTCATTGCTATGGTTCTGGGCATGCTTTCTCTATCCTCTCTCAATCTCTGCCATCCTTTGCTTGTTTGAAGTTTTTTTGATCTAATTTTACTTATTATCTATCCCTCTATTTTTCTAGCTCTATATTTTTGTGTTTTCTGCAGCTTTTAGTTACTTTTAAAGTACTTTTTTAAACTCTTTTCTTTTCTTCTTCACTATTCTATTTCTTGTTTATCATTTAACTCTATTTCTGCCCAGACCATGGTAAAGGGAGCCGGGAAGCACCCTGAGAAGGGGAAGGGTCCCGCACCCCGTGCCCGGCTCCCGTGCGGGCGTTTAAGGGGGGAGCAAGTGGTCCCGAGGGAGATCTTCAGCGCGGAGGAAGTGGCGGCACTGATCTTCCATGTCCAGCGCCGCCTCCCCAAGACGATCCTGGGAGGCGGCAAGATCGCGACCGGCTATGGCATCCGGGAGCGTCGCAAGCGGTGGGAGAAGGTGTGCCGGGCCATGTACAAGATCTCTGGGGTCCGGCGCACATATAACCAGGCCACCCACCGCTGGACCGATGTCATGGACCGGGAGCGGGACTTGCTGGACGCGCTCGGCGTAGAGGTCCCCGGGCTTGGTGAGTAGTAGTAGTAGTACATTTACTACTCTGTTTTATCCTGCTCTGTTATTTGCAAATCTTTGTTCTTTACCAAGAGCAATAATGCTGCCGATTACATTGAGGTAAATTATATTTCAAAATCTTCTATGCATTTCAGGTGCACTGCTCTCCTTCTCAGTAGCCTTGCTTGCTACTATGCTTCTTTGTTTTGTATGTTGTGTTCAGAAGCATTTCATTGGCCTGAGAAATTATGTATGAGTGTAGTGTAAAGAAAAGAACTGCGTACTGCTAGACAGTAAGGGTCATATTTTCAATTACCGGCGCATCCCTGCAAAGTAGCAGGGATGCGGCAGTAATTGTGTGCCATGCCACCACCACCCATTGGCCCAAAACGTCACAGAAGCCTTACGCATCTGTGCCGTAAAGGCAGCGCATTGCTGGAGTTGCGTGCCAACGATGGCGCAGCTCCAGCAATGCTCTGGGGTACCCTATCTCCCCAATGCTGCATCAAGCCGTACGTCGGCTTCAAGCGCGCAGGGTTTGAGTCATGCATCATTGTCCTAAAAGTGACTGATTGACATCTTGTAGATTTCCCTCAGCCACTTTTAGGATTCGTTCCTGCGCAGGTACGCCCTCCCTTGCGCCGGAACGCCCCCTGATGGCGCAGGGCTTTACAACGTGATGCATCGCCCATATGGCCATATGTGTTTTTTTTTAATATATACGCCGCACCAACACCATGGCGAGTCTTTTGTTCTGCCGCTGCGTCAGAAAAGGCACGCAACAATGGAGGAAAATGAGCCGCAACTTCCGCAAGGGACTTCTATCAGCCCCAACAGACTGAAGTCCAGTCCTTCCTTTAGACACATGGCTATAAGAAGAAATAGTGGCGGTGGTGGCGGGTGGATTGATAGTTTGAGTATTCACTGATCTGCAAGCAGGATGGACTTTGTCTGTCACGTGTTGCGCACTGCTGCCTGCAGTGCCAGGCCTAGGCAAACCTCTTTAGTAGTCTGTTTATTGAGTTACATAGGAACTTTCTAAGTCAACGTTCCGCAAATCAGGCAATACGAATAACGTAGTATACCACATGAGATAGATCCCGTGGAATAGTTGTCTATCTATTTCCTATTTTTCCAAAATATGTTGTTATTGTTCTTTTGAAATGTTTGATTTGGTTGAAAAATCTCATCCATGTTTTCTGGTTTTTCTTTCTTTCATGTTGTACATCAGCTCCCCCCAAGGGCAAGAGGACACAGGAGGAGGGTGCTGAGGATGCAGGCCAGGATCGGGCAGGCGAGGGCTCCTTTGCTGGCCCCAGTAAGTTTACATTTTAATAAACAGTACCTATTTTTTCCTAGCGTTCCTCATTCGATTTTTTCTAAATCGTCTTTGATCTTCTTGTAGACTGGATATAAATTCTTATCCTGCCTCGAATATGACTCCCTGTGGTATTACTAGACTATTCTTATTAGTCTGTCTGTGTAGCTAACTAAGATTGGACATTTGGCAATTCCATTGGACTCCCATTATATTCAGCAATACCTCTATGCACTGTCTCCTTACTGACTAGATAGTGTGGCAGAGTCATTCAGCTCCCGAAGTCACCGATTATAGATCCCCAATGATCTCTAGATTATCGTACGCAGGACAAGAGAGTAGTACGGAGTCACAGCACAGTCAAGAAGTGTCAGAGGCACTCATGCTTGCAAAAATTCCAAAACCTTTAGCTCATCCACTCTAGTCTAGAGGAACAAAAACCACAGAGTCTATTTAAGTTTAAAAGCTTTATTAAAAGTAAACACATTTATTAAAATCTACTTTGTCATAAAACTATTTAACTGAAAACGGAAAAGTGGTTAGTGCTGACGATTAATTGGACACATTTCTTGTGGTCGAGCCGAGCTCTCACCTGGTTTGAACTTGATCCTGGTCGTGTTCTTAGGACTCAGGAGTCAAGCTTCTGTCTGTTAGGAGAAAAAGTGGTGCGTGTTAAAAATCAAAAGCAAGCATTCATCAGTTGTGCATAAAAGTGCAGCAAGACAACAGCCTTCCCTGGAAAATGGGACATTTTTACTATGGAGTAGACAGTCACAAATTATTACATTGTATTCTGTTTTTTTAACATTTCTCCTAGACCAAATATTATATAGTAGTGAGTGGTGTATTCTAACATTCTTAAATGTACTTTGTAGGTGTAACATCTGGTGACGGGGCCAGCGCGGAGGTGGCTGTGTTGGACCAGGACTCGGAGGCCTCTGGGGAGGAGGCGGTACAAGAGCCGGCGGACGTTCCTGTGGGGGATCAAACGGTGGTGGCGGAAACAGGTAAGCTATATATTCCTTACTTATTGAGATTGAAGACTGCATAGTGTGCTTTCTGCACGGGTGTATTACAATTACAAATCAACCAGGTAGTAGCCTCCTCGAAATGTACTTCGACTTAGCTGTGAAGTTTTTGGTGAGAAGAATCCCAATAAGTTCTTAGACGAACGTGATGGATGGGATGAACGGAAAGCGAAAGAAGGGTGTAAGTAAGTGGGACGCGAACTTGTATGATGGCTGGCAAAGAAGAACGATATGTGTTTGCTTGGCCCCCGAGGTGGCTGGGAAGGAAAGAATATGGTATGGTGCATGGCTGGGTCAATGATGAAGCAAGGATGGGTGGAAGGACAGCAGCCTGGGTGGGTGAAACAGAAACTGTATGTGTGCGTATACTTTGACTGAATGGATGCCTGGAGCATGGTATTCTCTGACTCTTAGATAGCACATGTGTATCTAGAGAGAGTAGATGGTCGCCAGGTGAAGTAAGTGTTACCTTGAAGAGCATGTACCACCGCACCCGCACGTCCGTTCCAGTGCAGGGAAGGCAAGGAAAAGAAATTGTAAATGTGTCCAATACTACCATGAATAGTAGCAGTACTTTGTATTGCGTTTGCATTCACAGCATATATCTGGTTATTACGGTGGACACTCCGTACCTCTCTTAATAACTTTAGTTTACTTGTAGTACGTCATTCATGTGTGGGTGTATCACTGTTCACTCAATATTAAGCAAAGCACCTAAAGTCATCTCATCTGTCATTAAATACGTCCCATGTGAAGTGATAGATAATCAAATTAGTTAGCTTCTTCATTTTCCTTTTCTAGTACTCATTTGCACTGTAGGGTGAAAGGTAAATTAATTAAGCAGTAGCCCTTGTAACAGAGTATTCTCAGTGCCACCCGTAATAGAAAAGTAATAGCTTCACCACCTGCATGTACTGGACCGGTACAGTAACGCAAGTCTGTCTCACTCATCATGGTGTGCAACTTTTTTTCTCGGGTGCAAGTTCACTGTGCTGTCCATGTCATTCTGCCGGCTTGCATAAGATAACGTACCAATTTCCCTAAACAAGAGAGAAGAAGAAGAATAAGACTGGTGTACTGTCATAGTCGACTGTAATGGAAGTCCATAGTGGTCGTAGAATTTGTTCATTAAACTACCACTAATGTTAGTGCAAGGATGCAGAAGTGGGAGGTTACATAGATACTGTCCTCAATAGTTATGTACTGTGCTTTCAATTTGCTACTTGTACTCTGTGACCCAACTTTCGGCTCAATCACTTTGTGTTATTAATAAGGAGCATTGGTTACAGACTATGTCTTTCTTTCTTCATATAGTTGCTCCTTCCAAATCAACAACAAGGAGGGAGCAGGCTAGATTGGCCCGGCAACGGAGGCTGGAGGCCACAGTCGCCGAATATCGGCGGCTGGTGGCCCTGGAGGAGGAGGAGGAAACGCAGTCGAGCGGGGGTGCAACAACGACATCCTCGACTGTGACCACTGCATCCTCCTCCGTGACTAAGCCAGCGGGACCGAGCCGGGCTAAGAAAGACGACCGCCACCGCCAAGCAACCGAAATACCAGCTGCCCCCCACAGGAGCTGCAAGGACCGCCAACGCCGCCTACGAGTCCGCATGTCCAACCTGGAGCAGGAGGTCCTGAGGTATAAGAACTTGGTTAAGGGCCTCCGCTCCGAGCTTGCCACCCTCCGCAAGGAGTATGATGCCCATGCCGCATCATGCACCAGCACCAGCACCCTCCAGTAGTGTCCCTTGCCCTTTTTTTATAGACTTTTGGGGGGTGGGATTTGGGAGTTGGGATCGTTTTGGGACGTTTCAGAGACAATCGTTGGGGTTAGGGTGGGTGAGGGAGATTATTTTGTTAGGGCTAAATAAATATATTTTTCAACTTTATCTGACCATACCTGTTTTTTACTGCTTTTCAGTCTGGTGGGTGGGGGGCGGGGGTGTAACAGTAACTTTGTTTTCCTGAACAGTCGTAGGACTTTAGTAGTACAACCGTCAATCTCTTGTCTACTCCGAAATAATACTCCATTATACTACCTCCCACCAAACGCTTATCTTACCTGTAATTTGTGTTAGAAATTAGGGCTAGGTCCAGGGCTGGCTCCAGGTGAAATGGGGATTAACGTTGTCAATCCTGGGCGGGTGACATTTCCTCATTGCGGTGGTACTAGTGGTGTGACACAGTGGCAGTTGCATGCCTATGGAAAAAAAGAAAACGAAACCTTGTTTGTCCTCCTTACTGTAGCATTACAACGGTTACGGTACGATCGAGAAAATAGCAGGTGACAGTACACTAGAACAGTGCCATAATGTAGCCTAACAAATGGTAAAGTATTTGCTTGCAAGTATAACTAGTACTTGCGTTGAATTTATTTGACATTGGCTACTACTACTAGAAGATATAGTACTGAAGCTGAGTAAGTCTAGAAGATATCCTCGTATTCCTTCACCAGCCTGTTGCTGCTATGACCTTATCCTCCCCAGCAAGTGTGTGGAATTATTGATGTCATTTTAGTCAGACATCAAGCAAAACAACACAGCCCGGGGGAAGAGGGTTAGGGTTTGTAAAATGGATGGGAATGGGGGTTTCTTTTTGGGTAGGTTTTGTTGAGAGAAGAAAAAAAAAGCAGAGCATGGACAAACAATAATTGAAGATACAGACAATCTTTGGTTACAAACTAAAGGTAAGCACATGCAGTCACACTCATAGAATAAAAGACAACAATGGATACTGTATCTGTATTGCGTATGTTGTTGGAGTTGTCCTGTTGAATTTGGTAAGTAATAAGCATGCAGCAAACAATTCCTCTTATTGGCGGCACTCCTCCATTCCAGCTGACGCTTCGTCCATCAATGTGGTGACCACTGACAGAAGACACCCTGTCCACTGCCTGCCTGGCGGATGTTGACTGAAACCCGGCCTGTAATTATTGAACGGAAAACAGGAAGTGCTATTACAATACCACTGATAAATAAATAAAAGGTATGTACGCTGTGTGGTTCAAAAAGTGACACTTTGATTTCCCTAATAGACAGTACAATATTTTTGAAATTGCGTGCTCTGTCTGAGTCACCTTTTTAAGGATCAATAAGTATGGCCAAAATATTATAGCGGATCTTTCCCCTCAAGGTAGGTGTACTACTGTGTTTTAGAACAAAATTTGACCTTCCCAGCAATGCTCCCACCAAGACCCTTACTAAAGCCAGTCGCAAAAATATAGAAGAACCCCAATCATATCTCCAAAAACGATGCCTAGCAGAAAAATGGTTACAAAACGTACTTTGAAAGTAACAGTAGGCCCAAATACAGACCGTGGATTGTATTCAAACCACTTGCAAGCAAGCAAAAGTATCCATAGCCAGCATCGCTCCAACAGTGCTCTACAACAACAGAACTGCGTTGCAATAGAACCCCCCGAAACACATGCAATCCTGCTGCTAGGGCTAACCGTAACGAACCCTAACTTACAAAACGTGCCAAAACTGGTGTTTCCTTATGGATTTTGTCCAACAAACTTCTATCCGGTATTAGACCTTCCCAGGAATGCCCCAGGCAAGACCCGCCAACCCACCCGCAAAAAAACACCCGACACAACACCCCCAAACAGCGAAAAAGCTAAATCTCATACTTACAATGTCTCTCGGCCTTCGGTCCAAACGCGGCGCTGTGCAGCTAGGTCATCATCATCATCAATCATCATAACTCCTGTTTTCCACCACGGATTTCCTGAAAAGCAAATGCAATCAAGATTAGACTGTCGCAGCAGTGCTTCGACAGAGACCCCGGCCGCAACCCACCCACGAACAGCAGGAAGCCCCCCAAAACGCTACATTGAGCAAGATGTCAGAAGAAATAGCAAAAAAAAGGCTGTTCCTTATGGATTTTGTCCAAAACACCTCTATCCGGTATTAGACCTTCCCAGGAATGCCCCAGGCAAGACCCGCCAACCCACCCGCAAAAAAACACCCGACACAACACCCCCAAACAGCGAAAAAGCTAAATCTCATACTTACAATGTCTCTCGGCCTTCGGTCCAAACGCGGCGCTGTGCAGCTAGGTCATCATCATCATCAATCATCATAACTCCTGTTTTCCACCACGGATTTCCTGAAAAGCAAATGCAATCAAGATTAGACTGTCGCAGCAGTGCTTCGACAGAGACCCCGGCCGCAACCCACCCACGAACAGCAGGAAGCCCCCCAAAACGCTACATTGAGCAAGATGTCAGAAGAAATAGCAAAAAAAAGGCTGTTCCTTATGGATTTTGTCCAAAACACTTCTATCCGGTATTAGACCTTCCCAGGAATGCCCCAGGCAAGACCCGCCGGCGCCAACCCACCCGCAAAAAACCACCCGACAACACCCCCAAACAGCGAAAAAGCTAAATCTCATACTTACAATATCTCTCGGCCTTCTGTCCAAATGCGGCGCTGTTCAGCTAGGTCATCATCATCAATCATCATAACTCCTGTTTTCCACCACGGATTTCCTGAAAAGCAAATGCAATCAAGATTAGACTGTCGCAGCAGTGCTTCGACAGAGACCCCGGCCGCAACCCACCCACGAACAGCAGGAAGCCCCCCAAAACGCTACATTGAGCAAGATGTCAGAAGAAATAGCAAAAAAAAGGCTGTTCCTTATGGATTTTGTCCAAAACACTTCTATCCGGTATTAGACCTTCCCAGGAATGCCCAGGCAAGACCCGCCGGCGCCAACCCACCCGCAAAAAACCACCCGACAACACCCCCAAACAGCGAAAAAGCTAAATCTCATACTTACAATATCTCTCGGCCTTCTGTCCAAATGCGGCGCTGTTCAGCTAGGTCATCATCATCAATCATCATAACTCCTGTTTTCCACCACGGATTTCCTGAAAAGCAAATGCAATCAAGATTAGACTGTCGCAGCAGTGCTTCGACAGACACCAAAAATTACCCACAAACCCCCGGAACCCCGCCAAAGAGCACCTCAAAGGCAAGCAAGTCAGCAAAAACGGCAAGAAATTTCCACCTCATATTTGGTCCAAAACACTTTTGTCCATTATTAGAGCTTCACAGCAATGGGCCCAAATCCGTCAACTCACCCGCAAAGAAGTACAACACCCCCACAAGTGCTGAGTCTTTCTTCATTGGGCGTAATCCAGCACTCTGCTTGGAGGGAAATCGCAGTCTGGAGGAGGAGGATAGAGGAGCATGTTCTTCGGAACTTGTGAACCTGAGGAATGTAGACTGCGGCACCTTCAAAGCAATAAGCAAACAAGTGAAGACAGTTCTGATGATGGTCTTGTTTTTGGGATTAGGTGAGTAAAGTTTGAATTTAATTAACTGTGCAAAACAAAGAAAGAGAGACACAAAGCACACAGGAATAAAAGTGAATAAGGACGAAAAAGAAAGTTCTTGATTGATTGTCTCATTTTCAGGGCTCGGTGTCAGGGAATAAGAACAAGATTTCGTCATCATACTCTGCGAATTCAGGCTGGATGAGGTCAGTGCCACCGAACAGAGAAAAAATCCCCTCATCCACGTTGCCGTCCTCCTCGTCTTCATGCGGCGTGCTTTCTCGTACTTTGTAATCTGGTGGTATGAGGTGCTGATTCATCTTGATCATTGTCAGCCGCTCCACATTTTTGGGCGAGAGGCGGCTCCGTTTGGGAGTTACAATGCCACCAGCAGCACTGAAAACACGTTCAGAAGACACACTTGCGAGTGGGCAAGACAAATAGTTTATAGCCAGGTTGTAGAGCTGTGGCCACAATTGTTTTTTGCCATGCCAATACTGCAATGGCTCCTCATTAAGAAAGACCACTGTTGAGTCATTCATATAGTCCTGCACCATCGACTCAAGGTCATCAACGGTTCCTCCACTTTGCTTACTTTTTGCTGTGGCTGTGAAATTTTTTCGAGAACCATACCCAAGCAAACTTAGCCAATCCTCTACAACAGCCACTGTTTTTGTTGTGTGTGGTGCAGATGATCCAGTTGCCGGTGTCTTTAACGGCTGAGAGGTCACTTGTGCCCCAGCCACAGGTGCAGAAGTGGATTCTTGTGACTGGGGATGGCCTGCTGATGCTGATGCTGATGTACTGGCTTCTCCTTCAATAACCTGCCGTTCTTTTTCAAACCTCTTGGCTGACAAGGCTAACCAATGTTTGTACTTTTGAACATCTGCATATTTCAAAAGGAAAGAATGCTTCGCCTGCCAGCGCCTTTTTGTAGCGTGGATCCAGAATAGTAGCACAAATGTAATGCTGATCTGACTTGATCTTTTGAAGACGTTCATCACCACGTAGGCGCTCTAATAATTTCTCTGACAAAATGAAATGGTTTTTTTTTTCTTCATCTTCTTTTTCAAACTCAGAAGACACCGCCATCAGTTGGTGCTCCAGCATGCACAACAATGGGATAGCTTTTCCCAAATTACAGTCCTCCTGGCTGACTGCACGCGTGAAGAACTCAAAAGGACGAAGCATGTCTGTCAGGCTTTTAACTATGTCCCATTGCGCCGCACTCATCCGCAGGTCCTCCTTCTGAGATGTACCCTCTGTGAAGAAATATTGATCGAGTACCGTATACTGCTCATACAGACGCTCAAGCATGTAGAAGGTTGAGTTCCAACGTGTTGCCACCTCCTGGATGAGTGCTTTCACTGGCATTCTATGTTGAAGTAGCAGTCTCCGCAGATGCTTCCGGGCCTTAAAAGAATGGCTGAAATGGTTGCACATTTTGCGGCAGGTGGCCATTACCGCGAACGCTGCACTGTCTCTATCACTCAAGAATTTTTGAACTACCAGGTTGATACAGTGCGCCAAACATGGCACTCTGAAATAGCCACCCTCCGACATGGCCTTAACTACATTGGAGCCATTATCCGTGGAAACATAACCAATCTTGCGTTTTAGGGGGGATAGCATTGTCAAGACCTTTTTGTTAAACTCTTGCAAAAGGTTTTCTGCTGTGTGACTTTTCTCCAAGCCAAACATGGCTAGTGTTGCATGTTTCCGAGCAGCTTTGAAAACTTTGTCCGGGTCAACATCTGCGTTTAGCTTTGCTTTAACACCTGAAAAAGAGACCCAGTGTGCAGTGATGCACATGTAATCATGGCCTGGGCCACTGGTCCACATGTCTGTTGTCAGATGTATTGTGTGAACAGCACTCTTCTGCAAAGCTGCCCCAATCGCCTGCAGCACATCTTCATGTAGTGCTGGAACCGCAACTCTGGCAAAATAGAACCGGCTCGGAACTTTCCATTTAGGGCAGAGCGTTGCCACTAATTCAAGAAAACCTACCGCTTCTACAAAAGAAAAAGGTAGAAGGTCCACAGCTAGCATTTTAGCCAGCTTAGTGTTATACAGACGCGTCAGTGGGTGGTTGCGTTCATATGGCACGTCTGAAGTAAGCATTGTTCTAATGTTGGCCTGGACCAAGCATTTACGGGCTGATAATGACTTTGTTGACCCAATTTTGCTCGCTGGTGAACTTTTGTGCGTTGGTGTCTCACTCGCTCCAACACTCTTAGTGTGCCTCACATTGGGTGTGCTGCTGACAGGGGTACTGGGTGTAAGGGACGTGTTTGACACGTCTTCTTCCTGCTCGTCATCATCAGATGAAACATCAACGTTTCCTTGATTTTGGCCTTTCTTGATCGCATCTAGGTGCGCAAACCATTTGACAGCGTGCTTTCTCTCAAGATGACCACTCTGGCCGCCGGTACCATAGTTGGTACCTGACTTACCACGACTAACTGCAAGCTTACAAAGGGTACAAATGGCAAACTTTGGATTTTTGGGACAAACAGTAAAGAAGTCCCAAACTGGGGACTTGAAGTGTCTGTGGGACCTGGAGGAGGCGGCGATACTGGTGGTGGTGGTCATGAAGCTAATGCCAGATGAAGTGGAGGATCTGGATTGCCCAACATTTGTACGTTTTGCACTTTCACCGCCACTAATTAAGGTCGAGGTTGACGGAGGTCTCTTCTTGCCAGAAAGAAATATCGAAGCGGGACGAGTTGGTGTACTACTTAACTCCAATGATTGTGGTGTTTCCACTGCCTCCTCATCGACAACATCATCATCATCATCACGCGCAGCAGCTCTTCGGGCTAGGGTCAAAATGTCTGTTTGCTGCATGCCCGCTGGGGCTGCAGTGACCTTTATGATGACTGGGTCGTCGTTGGCAGAGTCTTCATCAACAGCAGTATCCGCCACTTCTTGTTGAGCCTCATCACACTCCATAACTCTGAGACTTTGGACGAGCTTCCTTTTACGCTTAACTACCTTTGTTGGATCATGGTGTGCCTCACTCTCAGACGGCTGTGGTGCTGGTTCCCAAGTTTGATCCGTATCATCAGAAGGAGGTGTGCTTGAAGAGGATGTAGACACCACCCTTGATCTCTTCCTTGCTAGGGGTGTGGAAGACAATGAAGGATCATCAGGAGGAGTGGCTTCCTCAAATGATACCTTGCCTTGATTGTCGATTTCCTGATGTGCCCCTACTTCGGGAGGAACAACTATTGTGGGCACTTGTGACCCTCCATGCACCTCTGCTTGCGCATCTCCTTGCGCTGCCTCTCCTTCCACATGTACTTGGGCTTGTACTTGCACATGTGATTGTTGTTGCGGCTGTGGTTGTTCAACACTCGTCAGATGAGGTACAACAACCTGTGTTGATTGAGGGACATTGCTGCTGCTTTCTTGCGATGAGCCAACATCACTGGTCGATGGTGATTGAAGAACTATACTGGCTGCCTCTGCAGCACTCAAGGGCTTGGACTTAAGTTGGCGTGGTGGTGGTGGTGGCACTGAGCCCAATGGAGCGGGGGTGCTGCTGCCAGCTTGGTCCCCAGCAGATCCCGCTGCTGCTGCTGCAGGCATACTTTTTTTTTTACTCCCAAAAAAAGGGGCGGGCGGCACACCAGTCTCCTTGGTAACTTGCTTCTTCTGCTCCTTACTGGCACCTTTCTTGCTAGAGGAGCTACGGGTTACTTTTTTTGGGGCCATCCTCTTCAGAGCAGGTCAGCAGGCAGCAGTTGCACGAGTTGCAGAGGGTTCTGTGTCCAGACGTGACGTCGCGTGACGTTATGCTGCACACACCGCTGCAGGACTTCTTCCTGGCACTGGTGGTTCTCTTGAGTCTTCTTGTGCACCTAAAAGCAATGGAAGACAGAGGAACATCAGTTCAGTTATACACCCCAAAAAATCGACAAAACACAGAAAAATGAGCACAATCCCATGCCATCCTTGATGTTTACATTGAAGACACCCCACAGAAAGACTACGGACATGCAAGTATGCAACACTCACTACCCCTGGGCATAATGGATGAAAAGTAGGCAAAATAAGTGCAGGCCTCAGACACTGCCTCTCCTCAAAATGGCCCCCTTACACCCCAAGCACATGTTGCCTGTACCAGCCAGCACTCAAGATGGCCACCACCACCACCCACATGGCCAGTCCACATCAACAGTACACCCCCAAAAAACAGAAAAACAGCCAGAAATCACCACAATCCAATGCCATCCATGATGTTTACATCAAAGAGAGTGAGACCACACCACAGGCACACTCAGTCCATGCACCACCACCACCCCTGGGCAAGCAAAAGGCCACACCAGCAGCCCCCCAAAAACGACAAAAAACAATAAAATAAGCACAATCCCAGCCCATCCATGGCCTCAATTATGTTTAAATTCAAGAAGACACCCCACAGAAAGACTAGGCCCATGCAACACTCACCACCACCCCTGGGCAAAGGGCCACACCAGCAGGCCCAAAAAAACGACAAAAAACAATAAAATCTGCACAATCCCAGCCCATCCATGGCCTCAATGGTGTTTAAATTCAAGAAGACACCCCTCAGAAACACTAGGCCCATGCAACACTCACTACCCCTGGGCATAAGGGATGAAAAGTAGGCAAAATAAGTGCAGGCCTCAGACACTGCCTCTCCTCAAAATGGCCCCCTTACACCCCAAGCACATGTTGCCTGTACCAGCCAGCACTCAAGATGGCCACCACCACCACCCACATGGCCAGTCCACATCAACAGTACACCCCCAAAAAACAGAAAAACAGCCAGAAATCACCACAATCCAATGCCATCCATGATGTTTACATCAAAGAGAGTGAGACCACACCACAGGCACACTCAGTCCATGCACCACCACCACCCCTGGGCAAGCAAAAGGCCACACCAGCAGCCCCCCAAAAACGACAAAAAACAATAAAATAAGCACAATCCCAGCCCATCCATGGCCTCAATTATGTTTAAATTCAAGAAGACACCCCACAGAAAGACTAGGCCCATGCAACACTCACCACCACCCCTGGGCAAAGGGCCACACCAGCAGGCCCAAAAAAACGACAAAAAACAATAAAATCTGCACAATCCCAGCCCATCCATGGCCTCAATGGTGTTTAAATTCAAGAAGACACCCCTCAGAAACACTAGGCCCATGCAACACTCACTACCCCTGGGCATAAGGGATGAAAAGTAGGCAAAATAAGTGCAGGCCTCAGACACTGCCTCTCCTCAAAATGGCCCCCTTACACCCCAAGCACATGTTGCCTGTACCAGCCAGCACTCAAGATGGCCACCACCACCACCCACATGGCCAGTCCACATCAACAGTACACCCCCAAAAAACAGAAAAACAGCCAGAAATCACCACAATCCAATGCCATCCATGATGTTTACATCAAAGAGAGTGAGACCACACCACAGGCACACTCAGTCCATGCACCACCACCACCCCTGGGCAAGCAAAAGGCCACACCAGCAGCCCCCCAAAAACGACAAAAAACAATAAAATAAGCACAATCCCAGCCCATCCATGGCCTCAATTATGTTTAAATTCAAGAAGACACCCCACAGAAAGACTAGGCCCATGCAACACTCACCACCACCCCTGGGCAAAGGGCCACACCAGCAGGCCCAAAAAAACGACAAAAAACAATAAAATCTGCACAATCCCAGCCCATCCATGGCCTCAATGGTGTTTAAATTCAAGAAGACACCCCTCAGAAACACTAGGCCCATGCAACACTCACTACCCCTGGGCATAAGGGATGAAAAGTAGGCAAAATAAGTGCAGGCCTCAGACACTGCCTCTCCTCAAAATGGCCCCCTTACACCCCAAGCACATGTTGCCTGTACCAGCCAGCACTCAAGATGGCCACCACCACCACCCACATGGCCAGTCCACATCAACAGTACACCCCCAAAAAACAGAAAAACAGCCAGAAATCACCACAATCCAATGCCATCCATGATGTTTACATCAAAGAGAGTGAGACCACACCACAGGCACACTCAGTCCATGCACCACCACCACCCCTGGGCAAGCAAAAGGCCACACCAGCAGCCCCCCAAAAACGACAAAAAACAATAAAATAAGCACAATCCCAGCCCATCCATGGCCTCAATTATGTTTAAATTCAAGAAGACACCCCACAGAAAGACTAGGCCCATGCAACACTCACCACCACCCCTGGGCAAAGGGCCACACCAGCAGGCCCAAAAAAACGACAAAAAACAATAAAATCTGCACAATCCCAGCCCATCCATGGCCTCAATGGTGTTTAAATTCAACAAAACAGTTGTATCATGCACCCATAACCAACCCTGGTCCTACTGGATACTGTGGCTACCCACAATATAATTTATTTAATTTTCTGAAAAAGTTCAAAAATTGTACTTGCAGCAACTGTAATGCCCCAAACAAACTTACTTGTGAAAGTTGATTTCTAATCCAAAAGTGATCCGAAGACAGTCAAAAAGGCCTCAAATCCAAATATCCAGCAGCACCCACAAAAAGTAATCCTTCCAGCTCCAGATCCAAATGAAAGTGACCAGGAGATGGACAAAGCACTGGGAGGAGCCTGCTGGACAGGAACAGGAAGTTGGAGACTGTGGGGCACTTCCTTACTCCCCCCCCCCCAAAATGGACTCCTTGCAAAAAAAAAGGCCATGCAAATGTCAACCTGAGGAGTGATTCTGATAAAAATCATAATTTTCTGAAGGTTTATCCTGTTTGCTGGTGATTTTCTTGTGCGAAATTGCAAAATCTCTATTTCGCAAGTGCGAGATTGTTCCTTTCCGCCGCAACTACGTGTTCGCAATTGCGAACTCTCGCGAGGTGTGCTGTGCAAGGTGGCAAGCCGCGAGTACGTATTCGCGGGCGACAAACTCCCGCGGGAACATGCAGCAAGATCTAAAATGGCGCGTCACTCGCAAAGAAAAACAACTCGGCAAACGCTAAAATGACGGAAAGTGAACGCCGTGCACCACGCCGCGCGCCGCAACCAAGCAAAAAATCCGCCGCGAGCGGATTCACGGATTTTCGACAAATTCGCAAGCGTTCGCGGATTGCGAATTTGCCGAAAATCCGAAAAATCCGCGAGCGGAGCGGATTTTACGCCCATGCTTACTCATGACGAGCTGAGTTCGTCATGAGCTCCGGGGCGCTGTGCGCGACCACCCACCCCCCCAGCACAGCGGGGGAATTACCCAAGCGGCCAACGAGTTAACTGACCTGTTAGCATTGGGTGGTTGCTCCTCTCTAGTGAATTCAATATTTCCTCTTGCCACACAGTTGAATGGTGGGATAAAGAGCAGAAACCTTCAACTTCTGCTAACAATGACTGTAATACACATATTTTTACTACAGCTAACACTGGTACTACTGCTACTTCTAATACTGCTACAACTGCTATTACTACCGCTAAAACTACTACTACTACTCATGCTACTATCACTATATCACAAGCATTGTATTAGATAATAAGCTAGCAAAACTATTTCAGCTGCTCTAAAACAAACTGCAAGACTAATACTAGACGTAATATGGTTGGGCAATTTATCAACCACACTTCAGTTTACATCGGATCCCTAGGGAACAAAGAGCTGAATTTAAGACGCTGTGCAAGACAATTATGAAACTGCCAGGTAGAACACAGTCCAAAAACATCTGGTACACTGCTTATAGAAGGCAATATTCAGATAAAGAAAACAAAAAGAGAGGTGATGAATGCACAATCTTCTCCTAAGGTCCAAAATCACTAAAATGAAAGGTTATGTGATGCAATTTCCCCAATTGTGTGTATTATCACAAAAACTCCTGCTGGTGAACTCTCCAATCTAGCAAGAAAGAAAGAACCATTCAGCCCATCGGAGGTGCATTCACACTTAAACACTGCATGAGTGTCAAAATATATATAATTCTAAGAGCAATGTTAAAAACCTTACCCACTCAGAAAAAACAGCCATAAAACAAATCACAATGAACTAAAACAGGTGAAGACATACACATTTGCAAAATATTAATTACATACCAAATAATTGCTAGACAAATAGAAACAGAAGCAATTCAAGCAAGTAAATGCAGTAATGCTAAAATCACATGAATCTCAATGAAAGTATCTTCAACATAACAATCACATCTGTGTCCCTGGACAACCACCCATGTAAATAAATATTAAAGTAGTGATACACAAGCATTCCCAACTACGAACCCAAATGCAGAAAATAAGCTGATCATGATAGAATACAATGATGCTGATACCTTGTAAGAAGAGTACCATAAGGGGATACACAACTTAACCTAAGTCAGATACTGATGTGAGACACCTAGATATCCACGACGGCACATTAATAAGCATTTGAGTGTCTGTAGATGTAGATGTGGACACCAGGTTAAATGTTTACCAGGTACAGTAAAAATTAAACAATTTGAAGAGCAAATAAAGTTTTGCAGAGGTTGATGTGGAGATGAAGTTGGAATAGAGAGAATTGAATGAAGAAATTAATTATAGAGTGTGGCGGGGTACAGAGGAAAAGACTGGAAGGATCTCTTTGACGGAAAGGAACTTAAAAAGGTGAGAAATGGAAGAGGTGACAAAGATCATAACAAAGAAGGAAAAAAAGTGAGAGAATATATTCAATGGGCATAAGAGAGATAGGGAAAGACGCGAGAGGTCAAAAATAAGGAGTAGAATTGAGCAATATTTATTCACTTTCTGCATCGTACACAGCACATACAGCAGCCACACTTTGGATCTTAAAACATTCAGCAATAAAAATAAAAATATTGTAAAGTATATTGACATTATGGTAGGTTGAAAATTTAGGTTGTACAATGCTGCACCATTATCTAAGAATATGTGTTCGGGTGGTCCCTGAGAATATTCAGTAGACCCATCTGAAGTCACTTGTAAACAAAGTCTGCATGAGTTTTAGTACATTTTGAATGAAATAAAGAAGAGCTTCATAACCAGCATGCATTTGGTGTGCTGCCAGGGACTCGGTATTAATCAGCTGCAGTTCCTGTTATAAAGAAATAGTGAAGACAGGCAAAAAGTGAGACCCTCCTCCCGTGACAGCATAAACAATATTTGTCTCACACAGAAGAATAATTATTTTCTTAACATTAAATGCCTCCTTTTACATATGCTATCAAAAGAGTGCTACCTGAGATAGTTTTGATTCCATTCAGTAGGAGTTTGGATGTTGTTGTACAGGAAACACATCTTGTTGCAGCCTGACTATTTAAGAGGGAGGGGGTTCAAAGAAATCAGAATTTCTTTGATGGAAGAGTGTGTTTCTTTTGTACTACATTTCTTGCCATGTCCCAAGCCCTGATTAAGGAAATCAATGAATCTATGGTGGAGTTTCCAGCAAAGGTAAGCAGTGACGGTGGTGTTAGTCATTCGATAGTATTTAATTCTGTAATAAATGAGTTTATTTTTAATATATCATAAACTCATTAAATTGTTTCAATAAACCATCAATATATGCATCACCTAAAAATCAATTACTTTTGAAATCTGAGAAAATATTTAACCAAATATATACAATTATTACTTATAGACATCAACAATTTCATTGCAACAGCATCAGTTTTTTTACATTGGAAACTTTAACAATGGGTTAAAACATATGTACTTGAGCAAAGGAAGAGTAGTACTTCTATATTTGTTAGGCTATGCACACCCATGTGTTTTTATCACAGAAATACACATGTCAATGGTACTCATTTTACCATCCTCGTTAGCCTTTTCTCCTGTCCCTCAGAATACATTAAAAAACCCACCATTCCCAATTATTTCTGAAATAAGATTGTTCCAGATGGTATTTTTAATTGAGCCTACTAACATCCGTAGCCCTTACTCCTAGGTACAGTTACAATGTAACTTGTTTCAGTTCAAATGTAAATCCTTATTGTTTTTATTGGTGAAAGAGTGCTATAGAAATCTTTTAAATAAATACATACATCTGCCATCCTAACCTGCTAAATGAAATAGTACCCAAAGCAAAATCTTTAACAATGTCCACTTTAGACTGAGGAGTTCTTTTAAGAGAATGAATTGAGTAAGGAAAGTAGTATTAAACATAACCTTCCCAAGATAGAGCATAGACCAAAGTTGTAGGATTTTCTTGGCTGCCTAGCATTTAATTAGTTGCTGGTTTGTAGTATTTAAATAGTTGCTGGTTTGAACTGCAGTCTATTTGCAATAATATATTTCTACCTAAATAACACTGACAGTGAGTACCCATAGAGGAAAACCCACCCTCCCTTTATCCTTCACCCAAAGTTATAAGTGTATACTTGAGAGTTATTATAGGCAAAAACATTTCAGGGGAAATATGTATTTCGTTTTCTTTACTGCCCTGTTTTAAGAATAAATTGCTTACCAATCTGCAAACAATGGTTATCTTTGTATATTAAATTATATCAATCAATCAATCATAACATTTATATAGCGCACTACTCACCCGGAGGGTCTCAAGGCGCTGAGGGGGGGGGGGTCCGCTACTGCTCGAACAGCCAGGTCTTGAGCTGCTTCCTGAAGGCGAGGTGGTCCTGGGTCAGGTGGAGGTGGGTCGGGAGGGAGTTCCAGGTCTTGGCGGCCAGGTAGGAGAAGGATCTTCCTTCTGTGGTCGCTCTTCGGATGCGGGGGACGGCGGCGAGGGCGTGGCCGGTCGATCGAAGTTGGCGTGTGGGAGCGTAGAAGTTGAGGCGGCTGTTGAGGTATCCTGGGCCTTGGTTGTGGAGGGCCTTGTGTGCGTGGGTGAGGAGACGGAAGGTGATTCTCTTGTTGACTATATCAGTTGTTTTGAGAAAAATAATCATTGAATCTACTATTGTGGCTGAGCAAAATAAAGGAAGCAGTTTGTGGGGCTAATCCTAAAAATTCTGGCCTAATTCAACCCAGATAAGATAGAGTCTAAGTTCACAATGAACAGAACCACAAAAGCTCCTATCAAGGACTGATACTTCAAACCGGAACTGCAGTAATGCATTGTATATGGTATTGTTATAAAAAAATCACTTAAATTCATCATCGTCGTTGACTTTCTCTTCCAGACACTTAAAACTATGAAAGCACAGACAGCCTCCCATCAGCTATGGCACATATACTGTTCTAAGCCATGGTTCTCTGATACAGATTTTAGAATCATAATCCAAGTGCTTCATCTACCTCAGCTAGACATGGGCAATATTTTGTTCTTCATTACTTATGGTGCACACAGAGAACCCACTCAACAGCAAACCCAATGCCTCTGTGTATCTAATTAGTGTGTTGAAGAGTGAAATCCCATGGATCTAACCTTGGTGGGTCTACACGGGCTACCTCTACATGCCTGCATCAACTTCAATACCTGCCACATTTCCTTCAAAGCACTAAGAATCAATGTACCATATGTACAAAATGTAGGGACTGTATTTTCCTAATTGCGATTCTTTGTGAATCACAACAACAATCTGAAGGTGTGCACTCTATGGGGCCGATTAGGATCGCGGTGAATCCGCATCCTCCGGGCCGGCGGAAGCCACCGCAGGCCCGGGGGATGCGGATTCACCGCTGGGGAGGTTCCAAAGACCCACCGCCAGATTAGGATGGCTGGTGGGTCAGGAAGACCGTCCGCCGCTTTTCCGCCGCGGTTGCATTCCGACGGCGGCGGAAAAGCTCTGATATGGTGGCAGTGTCTATCAGACACCGCCAGCCATATTAGGATGGGGCAGAAGACATTCTTTTCTGCTGCGGCTTTTCTGCCGTGGAAAAGCAGGTGGTCTTCCGTTTTTGGGGGCTCGTTGCGAACCCCCAGGGTGTTGGGGGGTGGGGGGTGCACATGGGGGGTACCTATGGTACCCCCCTGCATATGCATGCACAAAGCGGCAGGCACCGCACTTTTAACCTTCAAGCAGCACCCGCCGCAATGTTAAACATAGAGTATGTGACCACCAGGGTGGCGGTCACATCCTAATCTGCATGGAGGGAACGCCGCAGCCCCTGCGTACGTTCCCTCCACCTCGGGGGTGGCGGACCGACGCAGGTCCGTCCGCCATCCTAATAGGCCCCTTAGTTTCTTCTTCCCACACTGTGGAAATCAGTCCCAGAAAAGCAATCCTTAAGGATGTCTTAACCTGTTTCAGAATGAGGTGGCATTTGTGGCTAGATTTGTTTCACTGCATTTTTCTTTGAATTTTCAGCACTTGTCGAGTTTTAGGAGTTTTCAGCTCACTCTCAATCTTTGTTAGTTTTTTCATTTTCTTTCTGCTTAAATTATCCACATGAACTGGCTAACTTAAAGTCAGTAAAAGACAACATTTATTGATTCCTAGAGGAAGTGGTAAATACTTTGTTGAGGATTCTCTACCAGAAGAATAACTGTCTATCCCATATTATCCGTATAATGGATGCTATGATGCCAAAGCCTAGAATTCTACAAATAATTATTTACTACTTCCCCACATATCAGAGTGTTTTCCCTTTAACAACTGTTGGCCTTATTAAGTGATTGGTGAGCAGCCCACTGTCCTTCCGGGAGGTGATGGTCATTACAGGCACCAACCTGGCAGTGGGCCGCTTGCCCCATCTAGAGATACACCCTGCCTGGAAGAGATCTCACTGTTGTAGAAGGAGTCTACACCATGGCAGCTCCTTTCAAGGCAGCAAAGTTTGCAGAGCAGTCTCCATGTTTAAAATGCCTATTACATAACTTTTTTTGTTTTCAAGAAACACAATCCCAGATAGGAATTATGTCTTAAAATTAAATAACTAATGGTCCAACAGGCACAGAGTTTTTTCCTTGAAAGTGGAACCCATAAATAATTTCCCTTGCCTGTGTTCGCTATGGTTCTGAAACATTGACAAACATATTGATAATAAAATATCGTGTGACATGAATATTGTATAAGAAATACGGTCACAATAAAAATAACGAGTGACAATATATACAAGTTAAGAATATAATTGCTTAGGTATATAACATCCTTTGAAAAAATATTGTTATACATAATGTTATTTCATTCAATGTAATTGTATTAAAGTTTTTTTTAATTAATTTAATGTATACTAGATATATTCATTTTAGGTGTCAATACTAATAATGTAAATGTTTTAAATTGTTTTGAGTATACTTTGTAATTTTTACTATGGCATTAAAAGGTTTTTTAATTTAATTAGAAATGTATAATTTAGTAATAGGTTGTTGCATTTATAGGGAAATAGGGTGGGAAGTTATTTAATGATAAATTATTGTATTTTAATTTTAGCTGATAATTTATGTTAACCCCTTCACTGCGGGGTCACAAAGGTACAGACCACAGCGTGCTATATCCAGTTTCAGTGCAACCTTATTCCATGCATCTTGACATGACGCGTTTCGGTCGTGTTTCAATGACCTTTATCATAAGGTATATATATCCATGGTAATCCTTACTCCACAATTATATATATATGAATATTATTTCATTTCAGTAATTATTTTGTTAGTTAATTATGCTATTTGCTAGTTGATAATGTTGTGTGTCAATTGGCAGTTGTTTTAGTTTATTGAATATTTTATTGTCACTAATGTTTTATGTATAGTTTATTATAACTGTTTGGGGCATTGTGTTTTTTTGGGGGGAAGTAGGAAGGAAAGTTTTTTTTCCCCTTTTTTTGCTTATGTTGGATTGAGATTGGTAAATGGAACCCCTCCAAAAACCAATACTTTCCTTACTGTTTCTTAGATTGGAGTGGGAATGGTAAATCAAACTGCTCAAAAGTCGAACACTTTCCTTACTTTTATTTACATTGAAGTGGGAATAGTTAATATAACCCCTCAAAAGTATAACATGTTCCCTCATTTTGCCTATGTCGGAGTGGGAATGGTAAATTTAACCCATAGAAAGTCCAATATTTTCCCTACTGCTGCTTATCTTTGAGTGGGAATAGTAAATCTTCAGAGTTCAACACCTTCACTGATTTTGCTTACATTGGAGGACAAATAATAAACCTAACCTAACCACCTCCACATCTTCGAATGCCACTTCAGCTCTCTATCCCAATCTCTCACACAATCATTGAACCCCTCTCTCCCACCCCTTCAACCCCTAGACCCAATTACCCCCATCCTGTCCCCGGCCCCCCTACCTCCTCTCTTGGACTTACCCCAACTCTCAGCCCCCCTTTCTCCCACTGTTTCTCCTACCCCCTTTCCCTTCCCCCTGACTCACCCTCCTCCTCTTTTACACCCAACATCACTACCCTTTCCCAACAGCATCCGACCTCCACTGCCTCCATCACTTTTAGAGACGAGTCCCTTCCTCTCCTTCCACCTTTATCCCCTCTCACCATACCACACTCCTCTTCCCCCATCAAGCTGATTATTCCCAATCTCTACTTACCACCCTCGCCCTCAACATTATAACTTGTTATGACACCCTTGTCTCCTTGTCCCCTAATATCTCCAAGTGCCCTAGTGTCTCCCAATCCTCCAATGTACTTGTCCCCCTCTCTTCTCCCCCCACATGTGACCCTCCCACCCCCCTCCTCACGATTTCCCCAAACTTCATATTTCCCTTGTAACCCGCACACCAACTCAGGCTCCCTCTCCACCCCCGAATTCCGCACACTCCCCTCCTTTTGATCACCTCTTGTTTAATCCCCCCTCATCCTCCACCCTATTCAACACCTCTGCGACTCCTCCAGCCCCACCTACTTACCCCCTTATATCCCCCCTATCCAATAATTCTCTCTCTCCTTTCCTCCTCCCTCCCTCTGACTCCCACACCACATCACCCTCTGATGCTCTTCATCCTCCCCCACCTCGCTTAACCGTCTCGCACACCTCCCTAGCAGCTCCACCTTTCCCCCCACCAATACCCCCTTTCACTCTCCCTTGTTCCCTCTAACAATCCACAATACTCTAGGTATACCAACCCTTCCTGACTTTCCTCCCCTTTCACCTATCGGGCCTCTGAAATTGAATGCCACTCCTGTGACAACCTCCGTTACACCCCCTACCCCCAAAAATCTTCCTCCCCCTCATTATAACTCCCCCCCCTCCCACCTCCATGCTTTCCCCCCCCTTCCGCCCCTGGATATCCCCCCTCTCGATAACTCTAACCCTACCAATTTCCTTAAAGCTACTGATGCACTTTACTCATCTATTCCTACCCAATCACTCCTTAAAGTAGAACTTCTCCTTTCATCCCTCGTCTTAGAACTCTCCTCACTCAGAAGCGACATTTCACACCATTTAAAGGCCCATCCCTCAGAGCTGGACCACACAGCAACCTCCTCACAACGCACCTTACCGTCGCACATTGACACCCATCTCAACCCATCCTCAAACAAACCACCTATTGTTGTTACCAACCATGACATCCCTCCCCTCCCCTGTAATTACGCTACCCGATCCAAACACACTGAACCCTCCTTAAGCGTCCCGCCCTGCAGTACCAGCACGACCTCCTCTCATCACCTCGATACTTGCCCGATAACGTCAGGAGCTAACTTTTCCAAAAACTCCCCTGTCTCTCCCTCTGTAGCCCTACCCACTTCCCCTCCTCTCTGTCATTCCTCTATCCCAGTTCTCTTAGGAACGAACAGACTCCACCCTCACCTGACTTCACCGAGACCTCCCCAACTACTTAGATCTATCCCCCCTGCCCCCCCACCCCATCACCTGTCCCTTCTCCCCTCTGCTGCATGTTGATAAACTGCAGGTCCGCCTCCTGCCACGCAACTGAGATTGCGGAAACCATCCTTAGTGAAAACATAGACATCGCATTCCTAACTGAAACTTGGCTCACCACCCACTCTACCCCTATCCTCGACTTGCTCATCCCACCAGGCTACTCTATCATTAAGAAAGATAGAATTGTCAAATAGGAGGAGGCCTTGCCCTTATTTTTAAAGATGAACTCGACATCTCACTTGTCCAACTCCAAGACCCCTCGTCCTTCGAATACCTTTGCGCCGATCTCTCCTTTCCTGGCTCTCCCACCACGCGGCTGCATACCATTTACCACCCCCCTGGAAATTGTCTCTCCTTCACTGAAGAGATGACTGATCTTATTATTCAAGCATCATTCTCCCAAGCCAAGAATCTCTTCCTTGGTGACTACAATATCCATTGGAACAATAACGATGACCCTTCAGTCATCCTATTTAAAGAAACATTAGACATCACTGACCTGACCCAACTCTGCCATGCCCCTACTCACACCAAAGGTGCCACCCTCGATACTATCTTGACGAACAAGGACTTGGCCTCTCTCCCTAATATACTCCCTGTAGACTGTGGAAAATTAGCACGGTTTGGTGAACATTATCTACGCCATCTTGCCTCTTCCCCCGATGCCACACTTTTCGTGCGCACCCGCCATTTTTAATGCCCTGATCAGAACAAGATGCCACTGGCCCCCGACATGGCCCTTCGCCCTCACCAAGCCTGCACGCTGACCAACCCCCTGCTTGCACCTGCCTTGAATCATAAACCCCTCTTCAGCGCTGCTCTGCCTCAGACCCCCATCCTGTTCCCAGCGCAACACCTCCCTTCTTCCCTTTCCTGGTCCCCGGCCCTTTGATGCAAACCCTTTTTCCCCGTGTGCCCGTTTGTCTTCTTCGTTCCCAGGCCGACACCCAGCTCTGCCGATACTACCCCTTGCCCCTCCCCGTGCAATAGAAAGCTTCCCTCATCAAAGGACCCCCGAGTTGATCAAAGCCCCCACCCCATGAGATCCGATCGAACCCCGCATTCCATGAATTGGCGGAATATCCAGCTGCGCGATAGTCATCACCTGCTGTGACCAGGGGGGGGACTTCTACTGTAAAAATGTGTGGGAACGGGCCCAAAGGGGGATTCCGGGAATGTCTTTTCCGTACATCAAAGCATTGTCATGAGTATGTAAACTGTAATAAAACCGCTAAAGACTGAATATAAGGGCCAGGCCCCAGAAATAAGTTAGAGCACCTCAGAACGATACCTGCTGTCTGTTTTGCTGTGTTCTCCTCCGGAGAGAATAAAACCTTGTTTCCTGCTTTCCAGTCTCCAGCGCCTGCCTCTTCATTGATTAATAATTCGTGGGTCACAGAGGCAATACCGCCGGGCAAATCTCGATTGCCCCCGACCAAATACAGGTTTTTACATTTGGCGTCCCAAGCGTGGGGCCCATCAGCGACTCGTGGATCCAGTGGGAGAGGTCCCGACGACAGAGTGAACGACTGCAACGATCGGGAGAGCTCTTGCCCAATAGACCCTCGTCTGGCAGCCGATCATCCGAACTTCACTAGTTCCGAACAGACCTCTCTCGAGCGATCTACGGTCCTGACTGGGGACCATTAGGAGTGCCGTGAGAAATACGAGAAAAAGAGGACGAACAGGCGCTGGATTCGGAAGACAAGAAACTGTCCATACGGTCCGGGTAAGGTCGTGTAAACACGACGGATTGCGAAATAATTGCTTGATTGTTTAAAGAAAAAAAAAATACTAGTATTACTCTTTGTTAACTTATTTTGGAGATTCACTGTCTGCACGCGGAGAAACAGTAGGCTCTTTCCCTCTTGCAAACAGTGAAGGATAGGTAATGCAGCCGTCGTGCCTATTTTTCTCCCCCACTGACTCTATTATTTCTTAAACGGTTTTTGGGAGATTCCCTCTCCCTCACTGATTAACTGGGTTCTTTGACCCCGAACTACTGGTCGCAGATTGTCTTCTGGAGATTCTCTGTCTGCAAACCGGAAATAACAGATTCCTCTTTGTGGATAGTGAAAGGGTAGAGGACGCAGACTTTTGCGCCCTACTTACTCTCCCCATTGATTCTACTCTATCTTATTTATTATTGATTGTTCCTCGTTACTGGTTACTCTTTTTTATTTTTTGTTCATGAGGTATTCACTGCCCGCAAACAACGTAGAATAGAAATATTCTGTCTAGTCTTTGCGCACAGTGATAAGATAGGCAGTGCTGACTTTTTGTCCCTCGCTACGAGCCGTCATGTCTGTCTTCTCCCCACTGATTGATAATTGGTTCAGCCCGGACCGTGTATTAGAGGTGGACCATATAGCTCCACTGGAAGGCACCCCTAATAAGGACATGTTCATAAACTATGGATTAGTCACCATAGCCTATAATAAATTATGGCACAGGTATACCAAAGAATGTCAAGACAAACAGTGGCCACTGGTAGGGTCCTTTGACCTTGGTAAAATAGAAACGTTGGAAATCGCCCTTCGCAATAATAAGACAACGCCTATTATGCTCGACAGTCTCGGTATGTGGCGCAGAGAGGCTATGCAACGACAGAGAAAAGACGAGGACAGATCAGGTAGAGAAACATACCGACAGGACAACCCCGAGGCACCACGACCCAAAAGTTATCCCCCGACACTACGCAAAAGACGGCCAGACTTAGGGCAAGACCAATGCGCTTTTTGTAGATACGTCGGACACTGGAAAGCCCAATGCCCGACTCTACTGAGCGTGAGTAGGGGCAGAGGGCCGACAGGAACGACAGGCCGGCAGAATGAGAAAAAGCGCGAGGCAAAGAAGAATCAGACTCGCATGGACAGACCAGATAGAACCACCACGTTTGATTATGCCCGATGGCACAGATTTCGCCAGAACGATTTCAGCGACATGTTCGAATTTTCCTAGGACCGGACAATGTAAAGACGGGAACCCAGCCTAGTTCTAAATTAACAGACAGAAAGAGAAAAATTATGGCCAATCACTGTTTTATGTTTGTCTTTGAATCTTGTGTATCATGCTTTTTACTGTCCCCGCACCCCCCGTTTGAGTTTGTGTGTACGTAATATATGAATCTGCGTCATCCCCCTGCACGTGCTTCCTTGTTACATAAACTATGTTAATAGAAAATGGGAAACGACATCAGTAAGCCGCTGATAAACATGAACTTTTATTTTAACATAACAAGCAAAGGAAAAACACAAAAACGCTAGAAACACAAGAACGGTAAACTGTAGAACATGAAAGCCAACTGAACACCACCCCCCCACATTCTGGAACCTTCCAAAGCAGGGCAGGGTTACGGCTACGCCCAACCGGCGGCAACCCATATAAGGCGGGCCCTGCTGCCAGCACTTGGTCAGGAAATCTCAACGTGTGGGGGAGCCGGAGGAGAGGCAGGGGCCAGCGGAGTCCAGCCGCAGCGGCCCTAGGTAGTTGCCGGTAGTCCCGCCACATGTCCACCCGGTCCGGCCACCAATGGCCAGGGACCGGGGCCAACTGAGTCCGGCTGCAGCCGATGACCTAAGGAATCCCGGTCCAGAGAAGAACGAGGCACCTCTTTCTTTTCCCCTCCGTAACAGCCGCAGCAGCTCTGGGCGGCGGGATGTCCTGCACGTACCTCCACAACAATTTGTCCAAGTTGGGCTGGGAGGGAGAGGCGACGCGGACGAGCCTCTCCCACCTCCACGAATAGGAGGTCTCCCAGCCCCCGGCCCAACACCGAGCACCCCCAGCCAGGTGATGGTGCACCAATACTTGCGCAGCACCGAACGTGCAATGGTACCCATATTTTCGGAGCACCGAATATGCAATGACTGCACCGATACTTGCGCAGCACCGAATGTGCACCACAGGTGGCCATACTTCCACTCTTACAGACTCGATGAGTGGAGACTGCTGCAGGGCCTCAAAATGGCGTCTGGGTCCGCTGGAAGGCGGGCCTCGGCCACTAGAGTAACTTTGAACGGCAACGTAACTCGGTCGCTCGCCCACCGGAGCACGAGCCCCCACCTCTGACAACATCTCCACAGCCTTGAAGATTCTGCAAAGGTCACCGGAGGAACCCTCGGCCACTGCAGGCCTCCGGTAAGGGACAACTGCCTTGATCGCCAACGGAACAAACATGACATTGCCACTCCTTCTGTTAGCATGAATTCTAGAACTGCCGAAAAGGACTCTGGTCCAACTGCCGATTGTAGGAAACATTTTCCCTGATGCTACTTCCGGACTAACCCGGCCCCGCCCAAAATGGCGCCGGTATCGATAGGAACTTACGAACACCTCGTGGTGTCCCTTTGTACTATACAAACTTAATGTTCTGAGACATATATGACCCTTTTTGTACACTTGCCAAGAAGAAAGGAGAGCTCACTCGGGGAACATGTAAACGGATCCCGTTAAAATGATGATTATAAATGTACGATGTATTATGTTTTTATATAAATATAGCCGATGTATAACCTCGCTTATGATGCACGCACACGGTATGCATATAGGAAAATCTGATTGCAACTAGTCTGAACTATGCTTCTAAATTATGAAATAAACGCCCCCGAGCCCCCGGCCAACTGATAGACGTTCTAAGCTTGCTACAAATGAATTGCTAAAACTTTATAACGTTCTTATTGCTGCAAAACGACACCCCACTGTACGCACTTTAGCCATTACCGTGTCCGGCCAAATACGACTGCACCCTCATAAGTCTACGTGCTATGATTTTGCAAAAATAAAGGTCTTCGAAATGATGAACGGGTATTGCATGCTTTATTGAAAATATGGGATGGGCGGGAGAGTTCTTTTCTGTGCACCCTACTATGCTCCCTCTTTAAGGTTATTAATAAGATGGCTGCCCAGCCCTGGAGGACGGATCGGGTCTACGACACGACACTCTGCCTTCAAGGTACGCGACTGACTCATGAACTCTCGCATGGAGGAAGACCTCGACTTCCAAGGATGGGTAAGAAGAACGGTATAAATGAGGGAATGTAAAAGAAAGGGTAAAATAAAATGATGTAAATGTTATAAAGTACAACGACTCAAAGGTATTAGGGAACAGAGCTGACCCTAGAACTGAAGAACCCTAGAACGTCACAGCGTTGAAGGAGATTTTTAAGGACCCCGATAGTGAGATACATCTGCTAACTAGACACCTCGCACTAGGCACCTCTGGTTCCCTTTTCACGTTTCCCCGCACACGACCTATAAGGACACACTGCCCCCCCCGACTCCAGAAACCATATCCCCGGGGACTCTACCCCGATGAGGAAAGACGAGTATGAGGTCAGTAAAGGACTCTCGAATCCATGTATTTTATATGCGCGAATGTTGTCCCCCTCCCTTCCCCTCTTTTTCCTCCCTCTACAGGTTACATCAGGGACCGAAACCGAGGTATGATGAGGATCTGAAGCCTTGCCCCGTCTAATACGCGAAGCGGACCAACGCTGCAAGATGGCACATAAACACGCCTGCAAACTACTCATTGTAGCACACCCCCGTAAAACTAGTATGATCTGAGGAAAAATGATCACCCTTAAACCAGGCTGCACGAATGAACCCATGTCACGTATGATCCGAAACTATGAGAGAATGTGTGTGTGTGACTGAAGCGTTGACTCAACTGGTCGAAGGACCAAGAGTGCAAGAAAGTGCGACACAACGGTACCTCCCCTTTTTTCTCTTTTCCTCAAAGCATGCCCCCTCTACCCTGTCTAATGCTCGTCCGCCTCAAACTGCATGTTTTCAAGATTCTAACGCAGACCCATAACTGTCCTTTGCTGTGTAATGCACTAAATAGCCTTTCTCGAATACACTGCCACCCTCCCGTCGCACGTGTACTATTTAGCCTGCCGTTGCACTCTCTCTCTCTCTCTCTCTCTCTCTCTCTCTCTCTCTCTCTCTCTCTCTCTCTCTCTCTCTCTCTCTCTCTCTCTCTCTCTCTCTCTCTCTCTCTCTCCTTCACACTCCCACTCTTCCAAGCGATTAGCTCCGAAATTGGCAGACTACCACCCCTAGCACACCACCCAATTGGCTTCAAATACCGCCAGTATTTGCTCAAAACTTGTCTTTAATACAATCGCCCTAACGCTGTGCCACTACCTCTCCTTTCCGAAAACTATTTTGAATTGGCCATAAGGGAAAGGACGGGTAAGACGACTGAGGTTCCCTAATCTGACCCGTAATAAGGGAACTACGTCAGCGGCTCCCCTGATGGAATAGAGTGCCCCAGATAGCGCGCCCTTCCCCGTTCCGAATTGTCACGATACCCAAACCATAAAAGTAACCGAAACCCCCCCATCTTCCCAGGACGCGCCCAGTACTGCGTTCAGTTGCCCCCCGATAAGAGTTTTTGACTATCCCCCACCACCGTTTTCTATGTCCCTAGTTGTTTTCCCATAAGATCCCTGTCTTTTCAAATTTTGTAATTAGGCCGTGAGAGGCCGCATAGGAACCAGAATGATGTTTTACAAAGTCAAAGATTAGACCGAAGCAAAGATAACCATTACAATGAACATTGCCGAAAAGCGAAAATGTTTAGGTAAAAAGCAGGAGGCAGTGATAATAGGAAAAATGTTTTGCCTATGTTCGTCCCACGTCGAGATGCCTGTTAGTACTGTGCTGATAGCTCACGACACCCTTTTTAAATATAGACCCCTAGAGAACGGTATAGCATTGTCAGGCCTGTATTCAGATGAACTGTCGTGATTATATTAAACAATCGTGAAGAAAAGTCATAGTAAAACCGGCAGGCTCACCATCGATCATTTATATGTCAGTTGTGAACACTAACATAACGGACGTCCCTATTCTCATTTACTTGGGGCTGGGAGAGAAATAGACTTATGTGGTTACCTTCCTCTACCAATTCTCTAAAAGACTGTCTTTTTCGAACTCCTGCAAGGGTGCGGCTGCCGGAGGAAAGAAGGACCGGATGTGGGAGCACGTGGCCTGACTACGGACTATGGAACGTCTGCGACATGGGCCAAGGCGAGACCGCGACAGAACAGAGCTACAGGACGAGGCACTATCTACAACAAAAGGAGAGGAAAGGGCTAACTTGATGCCCCCGCTCCATGTTCGAATGTGTGCCGAAAGGTCCCCGCTCTCTAGACGCGGTCATGAGCCCGCTCACCTGAATATCGCGTTCCCCTAGTTTGTTCCCGATCTGGCCTTGCTCCATCCCCCCCCCTTTTTTTCCTCCGACCTACCCTATGGACTATTTGAGCACTCTTCTTCCTCCTGAACTTATTGACTATTGATCCCAAAGGACGCAGGGCGAAAAAGACCTTTCTGATCAGAAACGCGAGGAAAAGGTCGTGCTCTGCAACACGGAACTTAGAATAGAGCTGGACTCGTAGCTCCACCGCCGGTACTCCACAGTGCCAACAGAAGACGAAAAAAATTGCCGACAACTTACTAAACTTCGAACATTCCTCACTATCATTTCTGCTACGTCTGGTTTCTCTCCCAGCCCGCATTGTATTAATTATGTAACAATCCATCAGTTCACCTTATGAAATGTACGCACTTCGAATTATTTTTGTATTGCATTACTATGACTTTCCTGCTACACAAGTTTATCAAAGTTTATCAATAGGTCCGCCTCCTAAAACTAGAGATCTTAAATGTAATGTTTACTACTCCTTCACCTAGGGTTCCTACTGCTTTTTCTTATGCCCAGCAGAGTAGAACTGTGTAGAAAATGAATCAGCAAGATGTCTTGAATATGTTAAAGGGAGGACTGTGGAAAATTAGCACGGTTTGGTGAACATTATCTACGCCATCTTGCCTCTTCCCCCGATGCCACACTTTTCGTGCGCACCCGACATTTTTAATGCCCTGATCAGAACAAGATGCCACTGGCCCCCGACATGGCCCTTCGCCCTCACCAAACCTGCACGCTGACCAACCCCCTGCTTGCACCTGCCTTGAATCATAAACCCCTCTTCAGCGCTGCTCTGCCTCAGACCCCCATCCTGTTCCCAGCGCAACACCTCCCTTCTTCCCTTTCCTGGTCCCCGGCCCTTTGATGCAAACCCTTTTTCCCCGTGTGCCCGTTTGTCTTCTTCGTTCCCAGGCCGACACCCAGCTCTGCCGATACTACCCCTTGCCCCTCCCCGTGCAATAGAAAGCTTCCCTCATCAAAGGACCCCCGAGTTGATCAAAGCCCCCACCCCATGAGATCCGATCGAACCCCGCATTCCATGAATTGGCGGAATATCCAGCTGCGCGATAGTCATCACCTGCTGTGACCAGGGGGGGGACTTCTACTGTAAAAATGTGTGGGAACGGGCCCAAAGGGGGATTCCGGGAATGTCTTTTCCGTACATCAAAGCATTGTCATGAGTATGTAAACTGTAATAAAACCGCTAAAGACTGAATATAAGGGCCAGGCCGCAGAAATAAGTTAGAGCACCTCAGAACGATACCTGCTGTCTGTTTTGCTGTGTTCTCCTCCGGAGAGAATAAAACCTTGTTTCCTGCTTTCCAGTCTCCAGCGCCTGCCTCTTCATTGATTAATAATTTGTGGGTCACAGAGGCAATACCGCCGGGCAAATCTCGATTGCCCCCGACCAAATACAGGTTTTTACAAGACTGGTCTGATCACCACCTCATCCTCTTCACCTTGAATAGCCCCATTACTCGCCCCGCCCCTACAAACACTCTACCCATGAAACCCACTCGCAACCTGCACCTTATTCCTCCTAACGAATTGGAGTCCACAATTAAAACTCGCTTACTTCTCCCCCCTCCCTTTCATAGCACCAATGACCTTACTGACCATTACAATAAATCTATTATTGATGCCCTCGACCTAATTGCCCCAATTAAACTAAAAAAACTGAAAAACATCCCTCCCAAGTCCTGGTTCAATGCCAAACTCAATAATGAAAGACGGGCCCTCAGACAAGCAGAACGTGCTTGGAGGAGTCATCCCTCCTCTGACAACTTGGCTCTCCTGAGAACCACCAGATCACATTACAAAAAACATATCTTCAACGAAAAGACCTTCTTTCTCCGGTCTCAACTTGACCAGGCCAGAAACTGCCCCAGAGAACTATTTAACATCGTGAAAAAACAAACTTCCTCTGGCCCTCCTAAATTAGCAGCCTCTGTGGAAAGATGCGAAGAAATTGCCAGCTTCTTTGCGAATAAAGTCAACAACATTGAACTATCTTTCTCTTCCCCTCCTCTCTCTCTCCAACCTCCCCTCAACCAACACACCCTCCTGAACATTCCTAAATCACTTTTGCCCTCTTCTCCCCCACATCTCGATCCATCTTTTCTTTCCCCTCCCGCGGCTCCCCGACTTGACTCATCTCGGACGGATCTCTTTTCCAAAAATAAGGCCTCATGGAACAAATTTAGTCTAATCTCTGAAACCACTATCATCAACATCATCTCTAATCTCAAACCATCCTCTCACTCCAAAGATCCTCTCCCCGCCCAGTTAGTTCAAGAACTCATATACATCATTACCCCATTATGGACTGATATCATTAACTCCTCACTGTCCACTGGCTGCGTTCCTGACTTCCTTCAGCTAGGTCAAATCTCCCCCATTCTTAAAAACCCCACAGCTGATCCAAATGACCTGAACAATCTACGCCCTATCTCGAACCTTCCCTTCCTCTCTAAAGCCCTTGAGAAATGTGTCTTATCTCAATTAGACAACCATATCTTCTCCTTCAATCTCCTTGACATTTTCCAATCTGGTTTCAGAAAGGGATGCAGTACTGAAACTGCTATAATCAATGTTACAGATGACATACATCGCTCATTAGACAAAGGCGAATCCTCACTACTAATCCTCCTTGATCTCTCTGCTGCTTTCGATACTGTCCACCATCCCACCCTTCTCAACACCCTCAAAGATCGCTTTGGCATTAAAGGCACTGTACTTAAATGGTTCTCCTCATTTCTCCAAAATAGATCACAACAAATTAGGCTCAGTCATTGCCTCTCCAAACCTCAACCTGTCTCACTCGGAGTCCCTCAAGGATCTATCCTCTCACCTACCCTATTTAATCTATTTATGGAACCACTCACCCTCATTCTCAAAGAAGCCAAAATCAGTTACCACCTCTATGCAGACGGTACTCAACTATACTACAGAATCAAATCCCACAATGACATCCTTCACATCAATGACACGCTGATTAAAATCCAAACTTGGTTCCATCTCAATCATCTCAAACTTAATCCTAAAAAAACTGAACTCATCCTTTTCACTCCCAAAAACAGGTCCCACAATGACATCCTTCACATCAATGACACGCTGATTAAAATCCAAACTTGGTTCCATCTCAATCATCTCAAACTTAATCCTAAAAAAACCGAACTCATCCTTTTCACTCCCAAAAACAGTTCCCTTCCCATTTAACTCTGGATCAAAGATATCAAAGCGCTTAATTGCTCCCTCTCCACCTCTAATTCTGTCAAATCCCTAGGCATCAACATCGATCAGAATCTAAATCTCATCCCCCACATTAAAAATGCAGCCAAAAGTGCTCTTTTCACCCTTCACCACCTCCAAAAAATTAAACCCTTCATTCCAGCTGATGATTTCAAAATCGTTGTCCAATCTCTTGTCCTGACCAGGATTGACTATGGTAACGCCACTCTTGCCGGCACCCCTAAAGTCCATCTAGCTCCGATTAAATCTGTTCACAACCTAGCCGCCAGACTTATTTCTGACTGTAAATAATTTGACCATATCTCTCCCATCCTCAAAAACCTAAACTGGCTCCCAATTGAAGGTCGATCCACTTACAAGATTGCTTGCATCACGCACAAAGCTCTCCACCAAAACACCCCCTCTTACCTTTCTAGCAAACTACAAAAGGCAGGGTGCTCCAGGTCCCTGAGGAGCACTAACTCTCTTGTCCTTATACCTCCTAGACTTAAATGTAAAAAGACCCAATCACGTGCGTTCTCTGGTAATGCTCCTACGATTTGGAATTCACTACCCAAGGATCTTCGCGGCAACCCTCTTACCCTCTCCTCAAAAAAAGACTCAAAGTACTCCTTCTCAATAAATATTGGGGTCCCTAATGTTACTGACTCTGACCCTGTTCATTATCTCTCTGCTCTGACCCACTCTTTACCCAACCCCTCTCTCCCTTTCGAATCACTCTCCTTCACTTCACCCCCTCTCTTTCTCCAACCTCAACTTCCCCTATCCCTTCTACTATCCCCCTTTTCCTTTGCCCCTTCACTCATTTAACACAAGATTTTTTTATCTTGTTGAATTTTTTCTGCTCTGTTCAATTGTTTATTATATCTTATCATGTATATTCACTATGTAAAGCGCTCTGATACTCCTGGGTCCTGCAGCGCTATATAAAACCTTTTAAATAAATAAATAAATAATTAAATAAAATAACCACTCCACAGTCCAACACTCTTCTTACTCTTGCTTAGATTGAAATTGTATAGTAGATCTAACACTTTCCCTTTGTGGTTTAGATGGGAGTAGCAATAGTGAGGGTAACCATTCTGAAATCCAACCGTTTCCTACTGTTGCTTAGACTGGATTTATCATAACAAATCAAACCCTCGAAAGTCCAAAACCATCCCTACTGTTGCTTTTGTTGGAGTCGAAACAGTAATTCTAAAACCTCCAAAATCCAACACTTTCTTTGCTTTTGTTTATGTTGGAGTTAGAGTACCCCTCCAAACTCCATCATGTTGCCCAGATTATTTAAATTGGATTTAGATTACTTAGTATGACTCCTTTGAAGTGCAACACTTTTGCTTGTTATATTTATTGTTTATTGTTGTTATTTTCCTAATATTGTGTATTTTTCAATGTTCATATGTTTAATAAAATATGCACCATTTTCTTCACCTTTAACATTTATTTACATTATTTTGTATTTTTTATTGATTGAGAAATATATTGTTAATATCTGTTTGTTAATTTTCATGTTTAAGTTATTGTTAACATTATGAATTATTTTGTTTTAGAAACTGCTTAAATATTTTTTTATTTTTTTAAATATAAGTCTATTTATTTACTTATTGCAAGGTATTTATCAAACTATTTTTATAATAATTGCCATTTTGAACTGAGGTTGCAAATATATTATGGTGTTGTATATGTTAGTTCATTTTTACTTTTGAGTAATGGCTAATATAGTTAATTAATACATTTAAAACAAATTGTAAATCACTGTTTTTATATTTTGTATTCTTATATATTTAGGTAATTTGTATTTAAATGTAATTGTATTTCTATTTTCTAGTTTAATATTTTAAATACATTACTTATAATGTTATGTATGTTTTATAAATTCAATATTCTTATGTTTTTTTGGTGATTTTTTTATCCCACAGTATTTTTGACACAATAGTTTGGTAGCTTACATACAAAGAATATAAACTCAATATTTTGTAGGCAATATTTTCGATACAATATTCTTGTGTCACAATGCTATTGTTCACGATATTCTGTCATAGAAACAAAGAGTCACTGGATATTTTAACTCTTTCTGAGCAGTCTCAACCTAACCTGCAATTGTGCTGATATATGAATGAAGAGACAAGTAGTTTAGTATTTTATCTCTGAATTTACAAGCCAATCTTTCCTATGACATATGGCCTTATGACAATATCTGCATTTCTGACTCTCTGGGGCCAATTTCCATGTCATTAGGAAAGCCTTCACGACGAGTCGGTTCCGGAAAGCTTTTCATACGGATCACACTTCAAGATTCCCACGGATCGATTAAGATGTGTCCGTATGTGTAAGGATTCTGTTTGGAAAGACTCCCATTTAATTCAATAAAAGCCTGTCTACCCAACGTGAACACAGGCCCCATTGAAAAAAGGGGTGGGTGGGGAAAAGCGTGAACCCTGTGATGGGAATCCCATGGTGCCTGCCACACTGTGCATGCATGGAAAGGGGGGAGCCATGGGTGCCTCCGCGACTGTTGCAGAGGGCCCGGGTAGAGGAGGTGACTACTATAGGCCCCAAAGTCCAATTCCCACAGCTGTTTTGTTTTGGCAAAACTGAGTCGGCACTGCTGTCGCTCATCGTACTCGCTGCTTCGGAAACCGTCACCATGTAAAAAATGTAAATTGATACTTGTATAGCGCACTACTCACCCGCGGGGGTCTCAAGGCGCTTGTACGAATACCGCTGTGGAACCCATCCTGGCTTTCCCTGTGAGGTGTCCACTCCTGGGCACCCCCAAGGTGGAGGCCAGGCATCCTTAGCGTTGTGGGGGCCGTTGTGGAGATTAAGCAAGCTATTGCCCAGAGTTGCAGAGTGGGACTCCATGATTGGAATAGGCACCGAGGTGAGAATTATCAGGTCCGTGGAATTTTTTAGCCCTGGACCCGCCGAGGCAGGGAATTAAACCCTGGTCCCGGGCTAGAACTCTGCATCAGGGTCTGCCGCTCTAACCATTGAGCGCTGCACAATTCAGCTCCGAATGCGTCAGGCTGCCTGAATCACATTCAGAACCGATTCATTCAGCCCAGATGACTTCCTCGCATCATACTTGGTCATCAGGAAAGGTGGACAATTCTGTCGGAAACATAGGCTCCGAATCGGATTCTCTTAATCCGAATTCTGTATGTAGTCTTTCCTCACAACATCAAAATCGGCCCCTCTGTTGTTGGTTGAAACTCTGGGACTTACTTGAGATGCAAATTAAATAAAAATGAAACCTCTATAAACGATACCAAAAAGTACCAAAATTATGGTGCTGAGTTCAATATTGAATACTGCCTTCTCTGAAATATAAAGTAAATCTGGGGTCTGAATTTTTTTTAATGATGCAAGTTCATCAAATACAACATCATGGATATACATTAGTTTGGTACCTTTTCCCTTGTCTCCTGTAGAGTGAAAAGATGACCTGGATACAAAGTAATTATTCTTAGAGCCTGATTTAAAGTTTAGCAGATAGGTTATCCATCACAAACATGACAGATATTTTGTCATAAGATGTAATGCAGTTGTAATATGAGGGGTGGAGTATCCATGACGTTTGGACCGGGTAACCCATCCTCCAAACTCTTAATCGGGCTGTTAGACTGGTCCAAAATTCCATTAGATGTACTCAAAGCAAATATATATAAGAGAAAAGGTATGAAATCATGAAATACTTCCATATGTTTCCCTTGGACTGTAGCTAAAATAAAACATCTTCAACTGTCCAGCACAGACATCATTTATAACTGCTAGTTGGAGAAAGGCAGACTTACAGAATAAAAGTAAAGTACTAGTTCATAGACTGGTAGCTCAAGATTAACATACACAATGCCATCATCTAAAGTAGAAAACGTCATAATGTGAATAGGGATAAGTAGAAAGAAATGCCCTATCTGTTGGATTCTTCACTAATGAATATTTGGTTTGAAGATGGTTTGCTAATTTTAAGTGTGGATATTATAGTTAATAAAATAATTAAATATTTCGGAGATGAGACTGGTTAAAAAAATGGGTTTTGCTTTAATTGTGCTATGTATTATTTTTGCATGATATTTTAGCATGGACTTACATTTCCCTCTAAATAATGATCACTAATATGATAACATTTTATGTAAGGAAATAAAATATTGAAGAAAATGAAAGCGGGTATTACATGACCAGACAAGTCGTCAATCTGTTCTGTGGCAATGCTTAAATGTTGAGGTTTTCTGTAGCATCAAAACAGAAACTACACGAATTTGCATGCAGTTCTAATGTGGACAGGGGTATAGAATCCTACAATTATGTATGTCCTGGTGGCAAGATTGTGGCCAATCTAAGGGCTTTGGTGGGTGGGACATTCCATCACAAATGTGATGGATGTCCCTTTCCCCATATTATAGGTGTGTTACAGCCTAAGACACTTGTAATACAGGGGATAGGATTTTGGTCAACATTTTGACTGAGTATCTCGTCTCCCACACTCTAAATTAGCCCCTATGTGCTGTTATGCCTGAAATCAATTTGAGGGCAAAACCCTTGACAAACAGCGCCATCCACAAGAAAAATAGAAGACAGGAAAAATACTTTTGTGGTGACAATGCCATGTCATCAAAGTTAAAATTAATAATGTACAACAAAAGCATGAGCTCTTTCACTGTGTGGTATTGGAGGTTGTAACGCGAAGAATACATTTTGAATTGCAGGAATAATGTTCACATAACAGACACAGATTTTTTTAAAAGTTAAAACAATAAACTTCCTTTAGCAGAATTCTACGTTGTCTGGCAATAAATATTTCACAAAATCATGCATATGTCAGAAATGTAAGTACACCAAACAAAATACTTAACTGTTACAATAGAAATATATCTTTTACTTTAGTCAAGAGCAACGAAGAAGAGATGACTTTTCACATTTAAAAATGGCTTTTATAGCACTGATTTCATTCCAATGGTTGGAGATGCATGATCTTGATTTGTTTTGTTTTCAATTGCTATTTCGAATTCAAATAGAATGTGCACATTGTCCATGAAATCCAGAATTTACAATTCATGCTGTCAGGAAGTGCTTAAACTCTAGAACACACCAGCTCTTCTAGTAGGGATGGTGACCATCTATGACTGCCATTTTGAAGGCAAGATAACAGTGGCAGCTCCCCCGCTAAGGTGGAGAAGCATCACCCCACTGAGTGCAAAAGGAAAATTAAATGATAATAACACAACGTTAAAAATGTATGCTATTATTATTTTATTTTTAGTGCAAGTCAGGTTAGGCCAGGCGGGGCTGGGCTATGTGACAGCAGGGGGAGGAGTGGCTGGTGCACTTAAGTGCGCATGACCGTTTGTCCGGCTGTCTTGGGCCAGGCAAACAGATATGCGCACTTAGCATTAACATTTCCCCACACTGCTGTATTGCACAGCTGAGTGGAGAATGTGCACAGGCTCCCACTCCCTGTCTGAGCACCAAACCAGGTCGCTCACACCAATCACGATGCTGCTGTCATGCTGGTAATAGCAGCATTGTGATTGAATTGGGGGAGTCAGTGAGCCTGTGTGCTGCCGGGAGCTAGGAACAGTGGCAGGATGGAGGAGAGGTGGCGGACGTACTCAATAAGTGAGCTTTTATAATATTAGGTTTTTATTATTTTTAATCCCCCTCACCTCACCAGTACTTTTCTCCAGCGGCTGCTACTGCAGGCAATCTAGAAATATCAGTGTGTGTGAAAAGTTAAAAACGTCCATCATCATTATGAACCAAACTGTTTTTTTCCAATGGTTAAATGTGTGGTTCTCTGGATAGATAAAAGGCTTTTTCACATGACATAAGAAAACTGCAACAATTTTAAACATTCATTAATTAATTATGTCTTGGATTTTGTACGATCGCAGAAGGCTTTTCTTTGACACTTCAGATCACTTTGATGCTTTGAGGATTTAGGGGAAACGAATGAGAATGTAATGGTGAAAGAGTGGAGTGGTTATTATGGTTGTGGGAGGGAATACCAGAAGAGGAGGAATGGGAGGCATAAATGATTAGAAAGGGTGACAACGGGGAGCAAGAGAAAGGTTGATGACCAGGAATAGAGATCCAAGTGGAGAACAGAAGTAAAGATTTATTTGATTATTTAATTTGGAAAAGTTCTAACCCCACTTGAAGCATCTTCTGGTATCTGAATGTATCAAAGCCGCCAGAGCCTGAGGGAATAGCCATGTTTATGTCAACATCCAGCACATCCAGTAAAGTAGAGCAGACCATTGGCGGCTCCTCTGCTAAGGCAGAGGAGCATCGCCCCATTGCTTTTTAGCAGTGAACAATGAAAAATAAAATGATAATAACAAAGGTTGTTATCATTTTATTTTCCCATGCTCACTTCCTGCAGCTGAGCTGAGAGTGGGGCCGGCCATTCTGGCACGACACAGCTGCATGAAGTGGTGTGGAAGAGGTGTGGTGCAGCGGCCAGGACGACTGATGCTGGGGATCACTGTTCGATCCCCGGCACCGGCGGCAGAGGTCTGCCCAGCACCATGTGACTCTGGGCAATAGATTGCTTAATCTTCCCAACGGCCACCAGTGACGGGAACCCTACGGGTAGCTTTGCGCTTTACAAATTCAGGATTATTATGAAGTAGGAGGAGTGGTAACACTGCTTCAAGTGCTCATGACAGTTTGCCTGGCCGTCTAAGGCTGGCCAAACTGCTATGAGCACTTCGATCTCTCCACTCAAGCTGTGCTGTACAGCTGGGTGGCGAGCAAGCACAGGGTCATAGTCCCTTAGTGAGCGCCTAACTAGGACACTCACACAAATCACTGCGCTGCTCTCTTGCTGGGTAATAACAGCATGAGATAAGTGTCTGGATTGGCAGGGGAAGCCTGTGGCATGCCTTGAGATGAGGAGCAGAGACCAGAAGAGCACCAGCACTGCAGATGGCAGGAAAGCATTTTATACGTTATTTTCCCTTGCACTGCCTCACAACTTTAATGCCCCAACAGCCTCCACTGGAGCAGACAGAACTCTAGAGGCTGAATGATTGGCAATGAACTGTAATGTTTGAATTTGGATATGAGAAACTGTGAGCCCATGCAGAAAACACCCCATAAAATACATAACTTTAAACTAGACCTTAAAATTTACAAGTAGTCAATGCCACAAACAAATTAGTAATAAAGGCTGTCTCACTGCCTACATCAAAAGATTAGCTTTTCTCGCGAAGAGCATAAGTAGCTAAATTGCAGAAATTGTTCTTATGAAGTTTTTGACTGATAATTCTGTGACCATACACTACCACGTTAGGCACTCTCTGTTTGAAGGTGCCTCAAAGGCACATTAAGACCTTGAACTACCTTCATTCTGCTCACATTAGGTTTTTCGAAATATGACTGTATTTAAATAGATCTTGGGCTGACTGTGATACGGTTGGACTAACTACAAAATACACTCCTAATGTTAGTTGTTTTAAACTTACCACACTTCAGGTTTTTCTCTTTCATCTTCCTACATTCTCATGTTTAGTGAAGCTATGTTTTTTCAGTGGGCAAAATGAAGTTTACACTTCTGGTTCTGAAACAGGATACACCCATTTTTGCAGTGTGTCAAATAAGGCAAAATAAGTAGCGTCTAGGTCCATGCAGCCAACCACGTTTAGAAGAAATAGAAAACATACATTGTGAAACCAGACCTGCACCCAAGTTTTCCTTAATAGACAGTCGCATGTGCTGTCCAATAACAAGGGTGCCTAGTAACCACGTACACTTTCTGTCTCTTTATCTCACTCTTGTATATTCTTTTTCATCCATACTTTCTCCCTTTGTCACTGTTTCCTATCTTATCCCCCTCATGTCTCCCTTTTCTGCCTTTTTGTCCATTCCTCTTCACCAAAGTCTAATGCTTACAACAAATGAGTACCGTTGTAACAGGCTGTAGTATACCCCCAGTCCGGAGTATACCCAGGGTTAAAATTGCCTACGCCAGATTATACCCGGGTATATTAAGGCCTGGGTCAATTTATATGCTGGGGTATATTATGTCCTAGGCAAAACCATACCCCTCTAGGTTAAATTATACCACATTAATATCAATAGTGTTGAGCAATATACACATGAATTACAACACTTTTCAACATATTATTTAAAACTGTAAACACACAGGGGCTCTTTAGTATGGCAGGGGGACAAAGTCTTGGGAAATGGAACCGCCCGCTATGTATGTGGTGGTCCCAAATTAGGCTTTAGGATGCCCCCGCCATACTGGTGGGCGGATCCCGCATTCCTGACATTGCGGTGGGCGGTGCTTTCAGCAGCACCCTCCGCAATGTCAGGAATGCATGTTGTGCATGCAAATGTAGGGGGGTACCATAGGTACCCCCATGTGCACCCCCACCCCCCGCAACACCCTGGGGGCCTGCAACTGGCCCCCAAATAAAAAAACGCATGCCTTTCCATGCCAGAGAATCCGCCATGAAAAGGCACATCTCCGCCATTATAGTAATATGGACGGCGGTGCCTGCAAGGCACTGCCACCATATTGCTGTGGTTTTCCGCACTGTAGGCAATCGGGAAGACTTCCTGTCCACCGTGGTCCCCCCACCATAGTAATATAGCGGGAGAGAAATGGGTTGCGGGCGGTGACTTTTTGCGGGTGAATCGCCACCACCATACGGGCAGTGGGGATCCGCCCGCTATAATAATCACCTCCATAGAGTTTGATTGCTTCAACCAGAAAAACTTTAATCAGAAAAAATAATAAACTTCCACAAAGATCAAAGATTAGTACCATACTTCTCAGTAGTGTTAACACATTAAAATAAAAGCACATATCTAACACTCTATAATGCTCACTCTAGTATAAATGTTCACAGTTCAACACTGATAACAACATCAAAATGATCATGCTTGTAAATTACAACGGTACGACAGGCAGCTCAGAGTCAAGCTAATACAAGCTTATAAGTAAGGCGAAGGCTGAGGCGCAACAAACCCCCGACCAGCAGACCGTCAACTGCTTCAATTAATAAAATTGAAAATCTTACTTCCATTATGCGCTTTTTAGAAATAGGTGGGATTTCTTTGTCGGATATCGGCAGAAGTTTGTTGTCAGCTGTTCTCTATATTGATAATTGCCATAGAACAATTAATTATAATTAAGGCTTCCTGTTTTCCGTTTTTAGAGATTTTTACAGATAAATGCACACAGAAAACGATTTATTTTCCTGTCTGTAATTATTTTTAAATGTGGATAAAAATGGATATTGGGTTGTTTTTGAGTGATTCCAAATGCTGTCAATCATGACTGCCAGGCCGATAGCTGTGCGTACTGACAGGCAAGAGGATTAAAAAAAGGAGATTTTTTGTAAAGAGCATTAAACAGCAGTAGATTTGCACAGGCTTGATATTAAGTTTTACATATTTTCTTTCAAGTGCATATTTTACTACCTGAGTGTGTATATATCATTGAAACTTGTCAGGCGTTCAGGCACAAGTGCACAAGTGCACATTAGCTGGCTAAATAAATGCAGAATAATACACATTTGAGCTTCATTTTTTCACAAAACCTAAAATAAATATGAATAAATACGAGTGCAATCTGCAAAATATAAATATGGATAAATGCAGACAGAAATTACAAAAATATAAATACCACAAAACCAGGAATCCTAATTATAATTAAAAGGTTTCATTATAATTAAAAGGTTTGGTTCTCTCAGTCTTCTTTCAGATGGGGCATATTCTTGCCTGGTGGGGTATGGTCTGGCCCAGTCAATTTTAAATCCCTTGGTATAGTTTAGCCTAGGACACTTTATCCCCCGGGTATACTCTGGCATGTGCCAAATTATACCCGCGTTAAATTTGGGCAGTGGTATTTTTGGCCTGCTACACTTGTGCTTACCAGTTGCAGCAACCTACCTGTATTAAACACAGCATTCTGGCATGCAACCCAGATTTATTGACTGAATCACACCCCATTCAGTTTCAAAGGCTCGCTTACATTCAATTAAAGGTGTCTTGCAAGCTCAGTCACCGCTCTCTAGAATATTCCTCCGCAAATTACCTGTCACAAATTTACATGTAAATACACAGGAGCAATTCCTGATTACTATTTTTTAAACACAAAAACTTCTAGAGAAGGGGAACGAAAAATATCCTCAGTTTAGGAAGAGTGGTTTTCAGTTTCACTAGAATAATTTTTTACATTTATTTTTCCACTTTTATATACCGCAAACTTGGCCCCAGGGCATTAGAGTGCTTTGTATCAGCACCACATTACATTGCACGAGCACAAGGTTAGATTTTATATTATTATTATTTATTTTCCTTTTTTCACGTACAAGGCCATTAACTGATTCTCACAGAATTAGAGGATGTTGAGCGGACACAGGGACTCAAACCTGCCTCACTAGTTCTTAAGTTGGCAACTCTAGTCATAACTCTCCTCTACTTTACATCTTATGACAAGATATCTGTCATGTTTGTGATAGATAACTCATCCTCTAAACTTTAAATCAGGCCTTAAGTTTATTATTTTTGTAACCAGGCCATCAGTTCACTCTACAGGAGAAAATAGAAAAGTTACAGAGCTACTGTGTATCCAATTATGTTGCATTTGTGTATTAAGCCCTCTGACAAAGTAATGTTGTGTGCTTGTCCTGCAACTTGTGTTAGGTGAAACCTGATGCAAATTACAATAGAAAATGTGGGAGGGTTTCTAGATGTGCAGCTCAGAATGAGGAACAACAGGTGCTATCAGTCCGTTAGCCAACATTCAGAGATTTCAAACGTGGAATCCAGCAAATAGTGTACAACTGATAATTTGCATATCCCACCCTAATGGAAATTATCAGGAGTTTAATTATGTTCTGAATTTTACATGCCACTAACAGACAGGCCTGATCTCTATACCCCTAATATATATTTAAAAAACTTGCTTCCACAAAACAGCATCTAAAACTTACAAGCAATGGCACATTCAAATACTTGTCATAAAAACTGAACATTCTTGGTTCGCCAGAATGGTGAGAAGCCACAAAAATGGCGAAAAGCCACAAAAAAAATATAGAAATATAATTAGTTTGCAAAAGATTTAGGAAAGTGTGACCTACCACATCATATGCCTCACAGGTCTAGGTCTAGACCTAGAAATGACTTAGACAGAATACCAGCAAAGCCTATTTGCTCAACCACTGCAAATGCTCTGGGAAAGGCTGCTTAGGACTTCGTTACAAGTGGTCCATTGATATACATGGTACTACCATACCTTTAATCATTGACACCACATATTATTAATGCATGTTTACTCTATCATTCTGAGATTGGCAGTATTCTTGTCTAACTTATCATCCTTAACACCTGTCTCATGAGGATTACTGGTGACTCATAATGAGATTGATTGATTGATAGATCACTTGTAAAGTGCTGTGCTAGCCTATCAGGGTGTCTGGGGATAAAAAATCACACAGATCTGTAGCATCATAAGTAGAGTAGCAGCTGGTGCTCCAGCGAAAATACATGTTTTAGTGGTTTTCTGAAAATAGAGTGAGAGGGATTCGTGTGAAGAAAGAGAGGAAGATGGTCCTATGGCTTGTCTACAGGTTGACAGAAATAGTGTCTTCCAAGTCTTGCTTTCTTTACATGAGGACCCATAATGAGCGAATAGTAGTGTACTGTTATAACAACTTTTGGATGTAGCTGGGTCTCTCAGACTGAATTGTCCGGTGTCTGGGATACAGGACTTTACACACCGTTTTGCCAATGAAGGTTGTGCAGATGATGAGACATGCGGCAGATCTTTCTATCCCCAATAGGAGATGGGATGCAGACTTTTGTAGGATTTGCAGTTGATATGTCAGCTTTTTAGGAAGTTCTAAATAAACAGCATTGCAATAGGAGAGGTTGCTCACAGTCGCAGCTAGAATGTTTGAATTCTTTTAACCCTGCTGGTGTAAAGGGAAACACTTTCTTTAAAGCATTTAACATTTTTAGAAGAGAGAAACAGATGGAAACTGTTTTAGAAATATGCTGTGGAAAAGTAAAACTGGTTTCAAACAGTATTCCCAGATTTCTAGTAAAGGAGATAGGAGGGAAGCTAGTGCCAGCTCAGCTGGCCAACAGTTGGAGCTCCAGACACGGGTTTCTCCAAGCACCATAATATCATTGTTATTCATCCACAATAGGATAGAGGACATGTCGTTCTTGAATATGGATTGGGGGAACAGCAAATTCTCATTCAATCTTAGAATATGTTAGCTATCATCTCAATGGTAAAAAAGTACAACCAAAAAAATGAGTAATGGATGTGAAAGGAATAACATAAAGATTAAACTCCAAGGGGCTGAGACTTGAGCCTATCAGTATGCCCCACTCAGTGCCTGTCATCCCTCTCATATATTTGCATGAAGCAACCAGCTTAGTTATTCCTGTGTGGGGTGAAGCATGCATCCATTGGAACTATTCACGAAACCTGTAGGAGTCCTGTTGGTCCCTGATTTCACTTTCAGCACTGTAAAAAAAATCACCATAATGACACAAGGTTGGTTTAAAGTAGGGGTGGGCGGTAAACTCTGCTCCACCAGCGGAGTTCGTGGAGTTTTTCTCTTTCTGCGCTCCACCTGGACTGCGGAGTTCTGGAAAAACTGTGAACTGCCGCATGCTTAGTTGGCGAGTGAGAACATTCTGCGCTAGGACAAGCCCTGGCGTTATTTCTGTATACAGGCAGTCATGACAGATCACTACCATTTACATTGATAAAGCTGGAGCTCGAATAGAAAAAGTACTTGAGTGGCAGAAAGAATCAGCGCCCTCTAGTACACTGCTCGTTGCAGTTTGCGCTGTTTTTACACCACGGGACAAGCTCCTGGTGCTAAAAATCCTAGTACCAATACAATATATACCTATAGTCTAAAGAAATGACAAAGGCACAATAGGTGTGTCACTCCAAATACCCACAAGTAAAGAATTAATAATAACAGAAAGGAAGACAAGACATCCCTTAAGGATAAGATCCCTCACTCACCCGAAGGTGACATGCTTCATCATTGGGGTCATCCTTACCAATGTTCAGACATGGTCTGCATTGGGAGCTGCTACTTCTGATGGATTTAGGGAAGTAGCTCAAAGATGTTTTCACTATTAAGGACTAGGATGTTAATCCCAATGGAGCTGGAGTGTGTAGTGAGGTGTGCAGCGCTGTGAAAAAATATATACGCTAAGTGGTGAAGTTAAAACTGCCACCGAGTGACAGTGGTTTTAAATCCATACCACTGGGCTGTTACCTTTCTTTTAATCCTGTCAAGTACAACACACTATTAAAGCATTGCTCTGTGATTGCACCTAGGCTACTTCCCTAAATCCATCAGAAGTAGCAGCTCCCAATGCAGACCATGTCTGAACATTGGTAAGGATGACCCCAATGATGAAGCATGTCACCTTCGGGTGAGTGAGGGATCTTATCCTTAAGGGATGTCTTGTCTTCCTTTCTGTTATTATTAATTCTTTACTTGTGGGTATTTGGAGTGACACACCTATTGTGCCTTTGTCATTTCTTTAGACTATAGGTATATATTGTATTGGTATTTGTATTAGGGAACATACCTAGTAGTCTATAAACTTCCCTTCTCGACCCCCAATCTACGGTAGTGTGACAGCTAAAAATCCTAGGTCAGATCACACTCACGTTTTTAGATCTGGGCTCCAGAAACGGATGTTGTTGTTTGACAGAGCACACGTCATTTACAAGTACAAACACACCTGTTCCAAACTTCAGTACAGAACTGATTGTTTTGAAGTTCGATCAAAATATGGCAGAAAGAACGTCTAAGAAAAGGCAAAAAAGAAACTAGCCAGTCAAGGGTATTGCCTCAACTAACAGTTTATTTTAGGTGGCCAGCCAAAATGGAGAAGGAGACCGTGCCATGAATTGTGCAGAGATCCAATTGAATTAGATGGCAGATTTGCCACGGTTCAAAAATATATAAATAAATTAATGAGTGCTACAACAAGAAATACCTCTGTACTAAAGTCAGAGCCAATCCCTGACTGCTGCGATTCCATGTGATGGATGGCCTTAATATGGGAAAATATCTGCATATTGACAAACAATTAAAGAAGATTAGTTGGCACAATAAAGGTGAAATATGTATATGATAAGATAAAATCAGAGGGTCTGTGAGAGAAACGTTTAGTAATGGAAGGGCTAAGGACTTTACTGTTGAAGAACCTATGATGATCCTAAATATGTGTCTCTCTAACTCCATGCTTTTGGATTAGCGTGTTCCTCAACCTTTTTCTAATAATCAAATGATTATTCCTTCACCCTGCTATTGTGGTCTCCTTATGCACATGATTTGAGATAATTATTATTGAAAAAGTATCTACTGCTGTTCCTTTTTGAAGATAATCTTGTCCTGTTGTTGTTCCTCAACAAAGTTTTGTAAATACTAGCAGGTGCTCAGACATCCCTTTTCTGCGCATTCGTAGCGGTAGTATTAAACAACATAAATAAGTCACATTTATGCATTTTGTGATTTATTCTTAATTTGTGATAATGATCTACAGAATTCCATTCTATTTTATTAAGAGAAACGTATTTTTGCCTAGAGGAAATTAATACTTTGTGAAATAATCAAGGGTGTCATAAGCAACATATGAAGTGTTATTTTTATTATTTGAAAAAATATGAGCCTGCCTTACTCTTGTTGGAATGAAATAAAAGACTAAATGGCATTCCCAAAGTGTATCAGTTGCATTAGAGGGAGTGGAGAGGGTCACTGAGGTGGCTGAGGTCAGGTTAGGACGGAATTCCTGATCAACATTAGATAGACCAACTCACTCCCACAAATGTACAGGTTAACGGTTGGTAGAGACTCTCCCCAGACCAAACAGATTCGTACTAAACTGTGTGAAAAGTAAATTACTCAAGAAGACATCTGCAACATTCACAACTTTCCTACTTTGTGAGCAAAAGGTTTTGTTGTGAGATAATATTATCTAAAACTTTCTTTGCTTGAGAATTGTATCTCAGATGAATTCTCCCATAAAATATAGGATTTGCATGTTTTTAAGGGCATTTTTCATATCCATTTCTTAAGAAAATCCTTTTCAACATCACATTCATGAAGCTGAAATTGCATGTGTTAGACAACATTTTCCACCCACAGGTTTCTCAAGGAGCAAAGTCACAGCACAATGCCAATCCAATGGTTTTCAATTGTTTCAGTTGACTTATTTGTTCAGGTATTTAGTTAGCAGTATTAACAATTTGATTAGTAACCTTGTGCATAGCAACAACGACGGGACATAGTCAAATGAGGATGGGATCTTAAGCATAACCAAATAGCAAATGCTGGATAAAGAGGTAGGGGTGGCATAGGGTGGTGTGGGTGTGGCTAGAGCTTTATATTATAGATTTTCATAGCTGTGTATCAGCATAGTATGTTAGATTAGTTCTTTGAGCCAGACCATTTACAGTTTTGAAAACAGTTTGAGTAGGATGGTTAAGGCCCAGTTACTTTCACTAGGCCAGCTGGCTTGTGGAGGGGTATGCTGACTAGTGGTATACATCAATACGGTGTACCCATTTTAAGTTTCACAGTTTCTGACCTTATCTAGTAGTGTGAAGGCTTGTGAAGAGTACAACTATAAGACTACTAAAGCAGTCCAGTCTGTTTTGTAGTAATACATTTATTAATGCTTTGGTTTTATTAAACCATATCTTACAAATCTTCAGTAATTGAAACTGTGCTGCTCTAGCTGTGTTGGTAATAAAGAACTTCATTTTGTATGTATGGGTTGACTAGAGAGAACCCTAAGGTTTCTGGTCATGCTAGGAAATGTAATAGAACCATGATTTTAATTTGATAACATAAATAAGAGAGTTGGGTGCTGTTGTATATATCGCACCCAACAGTTTAAGTTCAGTCAACGATGAGAGTTGGGATATGATTTGAAAACAATTATTTTCTTTAAAACATTAGTAAAAATTATTCTATTTATTTTGTCTTTATTTCAGGTAGTCCATGAACCTAATACATGTTCATAAATCTCATAAAAAAGAATGGTTAGAATAAAGCATCAGATATTTCATAAAGGAATAAGTCTCTATTCTAGAGATCAAAGTCTGAGTATTAGATTTGATGAACCGATGTAAAGCTGAGAGTCAAACTGAAAAGAGTGAGATCAGAGGAGCATAACGCTTCAAAGCCACAGTTGACCAGCAGAATTTCCCATAAAGAGTAGTTCATAAGACTCAGCTGAGTCTCAATAAATTCATGTAGATCCGCATAGAGTTGTGGTAGCAATCTGTCAAAACCAAATAGCAAAGTCAGGCAAAAGGGAAACGGTAGCAGTAGTAGCCACAACCATAAGCGGTCCAGTAAGGAAAACGTATTGCATCTTTCTAGGAACACCTACTAATATAAAAGACAGTTAACACCCCATATCAGGCTTCTTCCTCCATGAACAAATAGGATGGCAGCATTCTTTGATAAGCAGGTTCAGCTCCTCCATTCCTACCAAATAATTGCAGCTTGCAAAACATTATTGCAAGGTTAGCTACAGACATTCTTGCGTTGATAGATTCTGGAAACACAAGGCTTACTTCCCATAAGCATTTTAGCATAGGTCAACCTTGTACACTCCAAGAACAATGAACTATTAACTAAAAGGCAAAATCACTGTTAGGTAATGAGTTCCATTCAATGCCAACAAGAATTATTGTCTTTAATGCACAAGTTATTCTATTCAAGTGTTCTATTAAAACATGAGAAAATAGGAAATTCTTAACATCTCTGAATAAAATGTTGCCTATAAAGTAATACATTTGTTACACTGGACATTCTGCAGTTACGACGAGCTTTTTTAGGCATGTCCCTTTAAGGCCAAGCTTCTAATTTAGCAATATTAGGTTTGCTTCTAGTTAAAGAACTTGATTGTTAGTTTTATATGGTTTATACAGATAACTGTGGCTGCCTGTTGCAAATCAGCACATTTCAACTGCGTTTCATTTTAACATTACATTTTTCGTTTATCATGACACATTTCAACTACTAAGCTAATTAACGTTCATGTTAATTAAGAGACTTTCTCAGCTCTGTGGGCAGTATCCCATGTTCTTCCTTTAGATCATGATTTTCCCAGATTTTTCCTTTTTCCAAATAATTGTTTTCTTAATTTTGTTTGCAGTTTTATATAGCCGAAACTCGATGAAGGTATTGTAGTGCTTTACATGATTACTGGTTACATCATACAAGGACACATTCATTTTTGGTAGGCACCACGAGATTCAATGATTTGGCTAGAATCAGAGGATGTTGAGCAGGGACCAAAGACTAATTTATACAAATTAATCAGTGCCCATCCGCTGCTCCGGACTTGATTGAGGTACTATTTTGTTCTGTTTAATCTTAAGAGAAGGCATGTGACTGGCAAAAACGTGCCCAGCAGGACAAACAAATATTTATTTTCTATAGATAATATTCTTTTTTTTCAGTAAGTCTTCTTTTCTCACTTTACACTCCACTCATGTTTTCTTTTTTTTTTGTGCGTGTAGTTGCTGTTCTGAAAAGATGAGGATTATTTTACCTCAAAGCAACATTGATTCTTTCTTATGTGTGATTTCTGAAATGATGCTTTAACACATAATCGTGTAGTACACTCCAATCCACCTCACTCCAATCCACACCAATCTACCCACCTCATCCCACACCAATGCACCCCACTCAATCCAATCCACCCAGATCAATCCAATCCCCACCACATCACTCCAATCCAAACCACTCACCCCAATTAAATCCACCACACCTCAATCCTCTGAAAACACCCCACTCCAATCTGCCCCACTCCGATTCGCTCCACTCCAATCTAAAGCAATCTGCCCCACTCAAGTCCAAAACAATCTGACTCACTTCAATCTTCTGCCCTCAAATCTGCCTCATTCCAATCCGAAACAATCTATCCCACTACAATCCAAAACAATCTGTCCTATTTCTAATCCAAAACAATGTGGCCCACTCCAATCCAAAACAATCTGCCACACTCCAATCTTCCATACTCCAGTCTGCCCCACTCTGATCTAAAACAATCTGCCCACTCCAATCCAAAACAATCCATTCCACTCCAATCCACAACAATCACCCCACTTCAATCTGCCCCACTCCAATCCACCCCACTCCAATTCAATCCACCTCACCCCAATCAAAACCACCTCACCCCAATCCAATTGCACCCCACCCTAATCAAATACTGCAAAATCCAATGTACCCTACACCAATCCACCCCACCTCAATCCAATCCAATCTACATCAATCAAATCCACCCTTCTCCACCCCAATCCAATCCACCTCAATCCAATCTACCCCAATCCACACCACTCAATCCAATCCACCCAAATCTAATCCACTCCACTGCAATCCAATTAACTCCACTCCAATCCACCACACCCCACGCAAATCCAATTCATCCCACTCAAATTCACCCAATTCCAATCCACCCACTACCCTGCAGCCAAATCCACCCCACTCTATCCCAATCCATCCAACTCTATCCCAATCGAATCCACACTACCCCAGTTTAGTCCACCCCACTCAATCCGATCCATCCAGGCCATCACACTCCAATCCACCCTACTCCAATCCAAAGCACCCCTTTCCAGTCTAGTCAAATCAACCCCTTCCACTCCAATCTAATTCACCCCACTCCAAACCTCCCTACTCTTATCCAATCCACCCCACCCCACCCCACCCCAAAACAATCTAATTCACCCCACTCCAATCCACCCCATCCAATCACCCCATTTCAATCCACTTCACTCTAATCCAATCCACCCCATCCAGTCCACCCACACCAACCATCCCACTCCACTCAATCCAAGACACTCTACCCCAATCCAATGCACCCCAATCTACTCCAATCCAATCCACCCCACTACCTCAATCGACTCCAACCTACTCCTCCCTATTCCACCCCATTCCATTCTACACCACTCCACTCTATGACACTGCACTCTACGACACTGCAATCTATGACAATGCACTTTACTAAACTCTGCGACTGAACCACTGAACTCTACTCCTCTCTACTCAACTCTACGACACTGTACTCCCCCTACTCCACTCTGCGAAACTCTACACCAACAAATCTAGTCTACAACACTCTACACCGCCGCCCCCACTCAATTCTAGGACACTCCACATCACTAACTTTTAGCCATGCTGAACAGCAGCCACACTGGTTTACAAAATGGCAAAACAACATTGCCAAAGGCAATAGCTCTTCTTGTATAGGAGAGACCTACTGGCTTTGCCAATGCTTGTTATATACCTGGCATCACCGTAAAAAGCTTAAACAATTCATTCATCAATTAAACTCTGTGGAAGTGGATTAGATTGGATTTTGTGAAAATAATTTTTCCTTCTGAAAACGGCATCAGAGCATTGAAAGCGAAAGTATGGACATCCGGTAGCTTGATATTTTTGTTACTTTTTAATTCCTTGTAACTGACATCAGTTTAGCAGCTATTGGTAAATTGGGGTCAAAGAGGGGAGTTAGATATTCGTGAGGGGTGTGCTTGAGACAAATTGTGAATTTTGTTTGTTCATTTAATTTATTTAAAGAAGGTATTGATTGATTGTCGTACAGAAAATTGGCTAAATGGGGCTCTCCTTTACTAGCCTTTCAGTGAGTGTTTCGTGCTTTGTATCATACTTATATTTTTGTGTATTCTAACAAAGCCTGCTGCCTCAAGAATATTATTTATCAAGAACTTTAGCCATATTCCAGGCAGATGAGGATTTGCACCGTATATGGGATCGATACGTTTCAAGGCTTATTTGTCTTTCAGACACACCAGCCTTAAATATGACTTACCATTTTTCAGCTATCATGACCTTTACGGCAGTAGCAGAATTTGATTTAACTATTGCCTAGCTGTGTTGGCCTTGCCAAGGCATTTAATTTAATTTCATAATTTTTTTAAGTGTGCACCTGCCAAAGGCGTATTAGCGCTAAGCGTTCCTGCTGGATAGAATGAAAGGATCAGCTAATAATGAACTGAAAATAAGGCAAGGGGCAGATTTACAAGCCTATTGCGCCTCTTTTACGCCGCCGTTGCATCACTTTTGTGACGCAGAGGCAGCTCAAAGCCAGCGCCATGGTGGGGGGTACTTACTACGTGACGCATCTGGGAGATGTGTCACGTTGTAAGCCCAGTGTCACATGTAGGTGTTCCCGTGCGGGGGGGGGGGGGGGCGTTACGGCGCAGGAACGTCTCCTAAGAGTGGCTGAGTGAAATCTACAAGATTTCACTCAGCCACTTTTAAGGCCATGCTGCCTCAAAACCCTGCGCCTGCTTGAAGCAGGCGTAAGGATTGACGCAGCGTTTTAAGGATAGGGCTCCCCCGAGCCTTGCTGGAGTTGTGTCGCACTTGCAACGCAACTACAGCAATGCGCCGCCTTTACGGCAGCAGATGCGTCACGCATCTGTCCATTTTTGCCCCATGGTGCGCCGCATTGTAATTGCGGCGCATCCATGGTGTCGGAGCCGTGACTCACAATAACTGGCGCATCTCTGCTGATATGCAGGGATGCGCCTGTTATTGTAAATCTGCCCCCAAGTCTTTAAAAATGTTCATAAAGCAGAAATATTAGATTGAGACCTTAATGCAATGGGTAGAGAGTTCCACAAGGTGGACGCTAAAAACAAAAAACGTCTACCTCCCCATTTGGAACTTTACATTTTGGGGACTACTGCTAGCTTAGCAGTGCAAGATAGTAAGTTACCATTCAGAACATCCCATCAGATATGCTGTTGAAAGAATGCAGGACCAGTGGAATACAGCGCTCTGTGAGCAATACAAAGGGCTTTGACTTTAACCCTTTCAGTAACTGATAACCAATGCAGGTCACGAATGCCCTTAGAGATTGAACTAAACGTAGGTATTTTTAGAATCAGGCGAGCAGCCAGGTTCTGAAGTAGTTGAAGTTTCACCTGGTACTTCTTCTGGATGCCTAGATAGAGAGCTTTGCAATAGTCTATCCTAGACAGAACCAATGCCACAATGACCATTTTCTGCAAATCTAATGGATTAATAGGGAACACTTTCCTCAGAACCCTGAAGTGAAAACAGCACCTACCTTAGGAATACTTTTGGATTAGCAAGAGGTGCACCTGGAGTCGTAAACGCTGAGTCACGGAATTAGTGAGTGTAGCTGGAGCAACTGTAGTGGCTGCGGCGAGAAATGCAGCAGGGGCCCCATAGGCCACTGTATACATGGAAGCGACCAGGGGTGATGGATTACCTATGGCATGAGAATCATCCCTGGAAATGTGTACAGCAAATGTTCAAAGTAGAGATTTCAGAGCAATGGGCTACAAGCGGAGGGGTCAGCTGGAGCTGGAGTCTGGATCAGCATCTTGGGATCATGTCTGCATTTTGTGCATTAGAATTTGCGAATTGTGGCAGCTAGCATCAATTCCAGCCCAGAGCCATTACCTATGTCAGCACTTGAAGGGTCTGCAGGGTCTGGGATGGTCGTTGGAGTCTCTATGGTGAATGAAGAGGGTGCAACAAAATTGCTGCTTGAAGGTGGAAAAAGAAGATTACTGATGGCCCTCTTTGAGAAAAACTGGGAGTGCCGAACCTGGAGGCACTCCCTGGCCCCTGCAAGCACCAAAACACCCATCTCCGCTACGACTCCAGCACCCTCCACACACTCAACACTGGACGATCATCCACCTGCTGCCTGGCCGCCCCGAAACGCATCCAAGGACCCTTCTCCTGCCGGAACTGCAGCTTCACCAGCATCCGGCCCGCCAGCCCACCCACCGAAGAACCCAACTGCCTCAGATGTATCCTGCTCAACACCCGCTCTGCCCGCGAACACACCGTTGAACTCTGGGACCTTCTCGACTCAACCTCTACAGACGTCACCTTCCTGACGGAGACCTGGCTGAACCCCTCCTCGGCACCCGACTTCGCCATAGCCATCCCGGAAGGCTACAAGATCACCCGCAAGGACCGCAATAACGGAGTAGGAGGAGAAATTGCCATCATCCACAGGAACACTCTCTAAATTTTTACCGACACTGAGGACACCCTGAGCACCGCCGAACACCTGCACTTCCAGATCCACACCGACCCCAACACCACCCTCAGAGGGACCCTCGTCTACAGACCCCCCCGGACCCCGACCACAGTTCAGCGACTCCATCGCTGACTTCATCAGCACACACGCTGTCGCCTCCACGGACTACATCCTCCTCGTCGACCAGAACTTCCACCTCGAGAACAACAACGACCCCTACTCTTCCACCCTGATCAACAACCATGCCAACCTCGGACTCAGACAACTCATCACAACACCCACCTACTCCGCTGGTCACACACTTGACCCCATCTTCTCAGCAAGCCCCCACGTTGTCTTCAACCGCACCTCCGAACTCCACTGGATGGACCACTGCTGCATCCACTTCACCTTCCGGAAACCCACCACACATCACCACTCCCAGCAGATGCCTCGCCTCTGCTGGAGCAAGGTCACTGAGGACCATCTAACCACCGCCCTCACCCAGAGACCACCTGCAGACCCGACCAACCCAGACGCCGCAGCCCGTAGCCTCAGACAGTGGATCACCGACTGCATCAACACCCTCGCCCCGCTCAAGAAGCCCTCCAGCACCCACACCAGCAAGAGAGCCAGCTGGTTCACCGAAGACCTCCAGGCCTCCAAGCAAACCTGTCAAAAACTCAAAAAAATCAGGATCCGTGAACAAACTCCAGAAAGCTACACAGCCCACAAGAACGCCACCCGCAAACCCCACCACCTGATCTGATCCGCCAAAAGGACCTCCTTCAAAGATCCCCTAGACAACAACGCACACAACAGCAGCTCTTAAACATCGTGAAGGAACTCTTCAACCCCAGCACCAACTCCAATGACATCCCACCATCACAAGACCTGTATGACTCGCTGGCCACCTTCTTCCATCGCAAGATTGCAGACATCCATGACAGCTTCAACGCCGTCACCACCCCGCCAACTGCTGAAACCCCCGCTCCCACGACCACCACCCGCACCAACCCTCTGCTCACCTGGACCAACATCACCGATGACGACACCATCAAGATCATGCACACAATCCACTCCAGATCCCCGGAAGACCCCTGCCCACACCACATCTACAACAAAGCCAGCAGCACCATCGCACCCCACCTCCGGAAAACCATCAACATCTCCTTTGAGACAGCGACCTTCCCAGAGAGCTGGAAGCACGCAGAGATCAATGCCCTACTCAAGAAACCCAAGGTGGACCCCAAGGATCTGAAGAACCTCTGACCCATCTCCCTGCTTCCGTTCCAGGCAAAGGTCATCGAAAAGGCCGTCAACAAACAACTGCCCAGTTTTGTCAGGAAGAACAACATCCTGGACCCGTCCCAGTTCGGGTTCCGCAGCAACCACAGCACCGAAACTGGCCTAATTTCCGACAAAGATGACATCAGGACCCTGCTTGACAATGGAGAAACCGCGGCCTGCATCCTCCTGGACCTGTCAGCCGCCTTCGACACAGTCTGCCACTGCACACTACAAGCACGCCTCTAGAACGCCGGAATCCAAGAGAAGGCCCTGGACTGGACCACCTCCTTCCTCTCTCGTGGAACACAGAGCGTCTGCCTCCCCCCTTCCAGTCCAAACCCACCGAGATTATCTACAGCATACCCCAAGGCTCATCCCTTAGTCCAACGTCTACAAGGCACCGCTTGCCCACGTCTCACGACAGCACAACCTCAACATTATCTCCTATGCCAATGAAACCCAGCTGATCCTCTCCCTCACCAAAGACCCCCACACCGCCAAAACCAACCTCCACGAAGGAATGAAGGTCATCGCCGACTGGATGAAAAACAGCCGACAAGCTGAATTCAGACAAGACAGAGGTCCTCATACTCTGATCCACCCCCTCGGCCTGGGACAACTCCTGGTAGCCGACTGCACTTTGAGCACCCCCCACACTCGCCGACCAGGCACGCAACCTAGGGGTCATCCTCGACTCCACCCTCTCCATGACGAAGCAGGTCAATGCCATCTCCTCCTACTGCTTCAACACCCTCCGCATTCTTCGCAAGATCTTCAAGTGGATCCCCTCCGAAAGAAGAAGGACGGTCACACAGGACCTCGTCAGCAGTAGACTGGACTACGGAAATGCACTCTATGCAGGAGCACCGGCCAAATTCCTGAAATGGCTCCAACGCATCCAGAACGCATCCGCACGCCTGATCCTCGACATCCCTCGCTACAGCCACATCACACCCCTCTTGAGAGACCTATACGGGCTCCCCATCAACAAGAGGATAACCTTCAAACTCCTTACCCACGCACACAAGGCACTCCACAACACCGGACCAGCATACCTCAACAGCCGACTCAGCCTCTACACCCCCACCCGCCAGCTCCGCTCCGCAGACCGCACCCTAGCCACTGTCCCCCGCATCACGAGACTCCTCAAGACCTGGCTCTTCGAACAGTAGCAGCTCCCTCCCTAGCGCCCTGGGACCCTCACAGGTATGTAGTGTGCTCTATAAATGCTATGATTGATTGATTTATTGAGGCAGCCTGTCCTGTCCCTATTGCTGGATCACAGGTCAGTGAGACTGATGTTGGGAATGATCCAGGGATCATCATATGTACTGTGGTGGGACGAGCAGTTGGGGAGGCTGGCATTTCACGGATGGGCCCAGACAATGACACAGACCCGCATCCCAGCCTCACAGCTCTTTGGAACTGACTCATCGCCCCGACTGCACGCCTCATCCCTGATGCCATACTTTGCATCTCGCACTCCCTCAATGGGATCCTCTATTTATTAGAAACTTGCACCGCAGCTTCATCGCATCTCGGAACTGATGCTCCACCTAGGCAACTCTATGCATCTTTGGAGCTTATTCACGCAGCTCTCCACAACCCAGGATTTAAAGTACTCTGTTCAATAGGTCTAATGGGGTCCCTGTAGCTGGCCCCCACTCCATCAAGGTTGGCCTGAACTTGTGACTTTGTTCAGGTTCAGTGTGACTAGATGTCTACAGTTGGCGATTTATAATGTTAGCGTTGTTTCCTCTAAATGCATTAACATTCAATATCTGCAGTTCTTCTAATTGTTTTACTTGTCATTTTGGTCTTGTTTAATTTATAAAAAACTGCTCTATTTTTCTAATACTATTAAGGGCTTCTTTTGTGATGAGGTGTCACTGTGTTACTGTTTGAAATGTTGCACAAGTACTTTACACATTTTCTCTAAATTAAGCCTCACTGCTCTGTGCCGAGCTACCAAGGGTTGAACACAAGTTTATTTAGGGTTTACTTGTGCCTTACCCTGATAAAGATCGTGGTTGCTGCTTGAGAAGGGGTTCACCTCCCCAACCTGTAACTCCTTTTCTTACACTGTTGATCTGTGGTGAAGATTTGAATTGTGTTTGTGCAGTGCCATACAGTAATTTTGTGTTACACTACCACCCCACATAAATAATCTCAGACTAATTTGAGGAAATTCTCCCTAATTGGGCTTTTCGATTTTTCAAAATTCCTTCTCTGTCTGTTGTCCCTAAATCCACCTCTTCAACCATGGAGTTTGCTCTGGCAAACATGGAGTCCTACACTGTTGCCGAGCTAAAAGAGTTCTGAAAGAGAGGAGACTTCCATGAGCGCCACCAGTAAGGTAGAATTGTAAAAGGCACTGAGGACCTTGGAGGAAGTCCACCAATCACTTGCAACAGCAACTGAGGGAGAGTTGGAGATGGACAGCCAAGGAAAGGATTTGGATCTCGGTCCAGAAGGCCAACAGCCTGCAGATGGGGATAACTTAACCCCAAATCTGGAGCTCTGTCCCAGGGCAGGGAGCAGTGTTTCTTCCCACAGCCTGTCCCCAGATGAACTGGCAGAGAGGAGGGAGGAGACAGAGTTCAAGCTGGAAATGACCAGGCTCAGGATGGAACAGACGAAACTGGCCATGCAGGTGGAACTAAAGAAGGCTGAGACTGAGAGGGCCTTAGTGGACATAACGATACTATGGCTCAAGAACTGAGTTTGAAAGCGCTGATCTCAAGGCTAGACAGGAGAGTCCAGAAGGGATGGTTGCAGCATACCTGCTGTGTCTGAAGGAGATAAAAAGGTCTGCAACCCCAAAGATTTGGTGTCCAACTATGTTGTGGGAGATGACATTGACAAGGGGTTTTCTGTCTATGTGGTAGCCCTGAGGGTTCACAAGATCCCATAAGAGCACAGGGGTATGGAAACAAATGTCTGCAGTGGGTAGGGACTCACTTCTTACTCTGGGGACCAACCCAGGTACTCTCCCATGAAAGCCATCTTGGTAACCAAATTTGTGTTGACCCCTGAAACATACTGCCAAAGGTTCAGGGTCACCCAGAAGCTCCCCAACCAATCCTGGGTATATTTTGTGGACTACTCCGGGAAGGCACTGAATGGTTGATTGCGGGGCAGCAAGGTAATGACTACAATGAGCTGTACAATCTAATTCTGAGAGAGCACCTGCCTAATACTTGTCTTCTAGAGCAGCAACAGAACCTAATTGACAGCATGCTATCTGACCCCAGGAAGTTTGCTGAGAAGGCAGAACTCTGGGTCAGAACCACAGTGTCCAAAAAGGTATCTGGGGAGACTTCCACAAGGGTGGTCAGAGGTCCCACCAGAAGAAAGAGGGGGGAGATAAACTTAAAAATAAGCAGTTCTCTAAAGGCCCCAAAATAATTCCTAAGGGAGCAGTCTTAGCCAGTCTCAGTCTGAGCCTAAGAAGGAGGGGCTATTTGACAGGCAGACAGGGTGTTTTCTACCTCAATGAACAGAGTGCCATAAATATGGGCATTCCAAGGTCAATTCTAAATGTCTCAAGGGGGCACAGACCCCCACTGGTGGGCAGCTCCTGGGTTGGCGAGTGTAGCGCTTGGTGAGTAGCTAGTCCCAGTTAGCTTTGTGGAGCAGACAGAGGTGACCCTATTTTTCCTGGGAATAAGGAGATGGGCCAAAAGCCAATATGCCTGCAAATACTTCTAATTACAGGCAGTGGGACACCATCAATAGGCAATGGGTGAATGCTTTGAGGGACACAGGAGCCAGCATGACTACTGCTAAGTCTCAGCTGGTGTCCTCAGAGCAGGTCCTCCCTAACACAGTCCACCAACTAATATATGCCGACAATTGTGAGAGTCAATTATCAGTGCCTGTGGTTCCCTCTGAGTGGGGAGGGGTATCAGGTTCTCTAAAAGCAGCTGTGAGCCTCACCATTCCTGTAGATTGTCTGGTAGGCAACGACCTGCAGCACACTATCTAGAGGGAGGTAGAGCTAAGGTCACACTTGAAGATGCTGGGTTCAACTGAATAGGTCTGTATGACCACCAGTTCCATGGGTGCCCTGGAAGGAAGCCAATGGCATCCGGAGCCAGGAACAATGGCTCAGGCACCTGTCTAAAAGGAGAGGGGCAAGGGGTTCAGGAAAGGAGCCCCTGATATTTCCACAGTCAAGGTTGACAGAGTACCTGAGGAGGATGCCCCTAGCCACTGGTGAGAATATTGTAGCCCTGGGTGGCCTGCCTGAGCTTGCTAGCTGGCAAGTGAAGGGTGGGACCACCAAGGAGGATTTTTTCAAGGCTCAGAGGGAATACCCTACTCTAGAGGGCTTGAGGTGGCAACCTGAGGCCCAGGCAGAAGGTGACACCTCTGAAGAGCAGCTGATCTATTGGGAGAATTTAGAGATTAGTTCATCTAAACCGATACATTGACCAGTGTCTATGACAACTCATAATAGTGCTGTGCAACCGGAGTATTGGAAAATAATGAAGCTGAAAAAATATGTCCTTTGTGTCTATTTGTTGTGACTTTTGCAAGGACAAATTAGTAAAATGCCAAATAAAAATATAATAGTTGTTGAATGAGAGGTGAAGAATGGTAACAGTGAAAGGAAATATAAAAATAGGAAATTTGCAGAAGCGTATGGATGAAGTATGGAGAAGGTGGAATGCAACCAATTAACTTTTGCCTACAATCCATAGAGAATATGAAAATCATGATTTGCATTATTGCGTAAGTGCTAATTTGTTAAATAGAAAGTGTGCTCACTGTAGGCAAAGGGCAATTCATAAAATGGAATTAAGAGTGTTATCATGTGTGGAAAATGATACAGTATAATGCTTTAAAATTTAAGGAGACACATTTTAAAAAACTCCAATAGAGAGTAAAAGGAAAACAACATAACCCCTGCCTGACTAGACCTTTATGTTCTCAGCAGTGACATCTGCCCAGGTTCAGAATACATCTTGATTGCAAACTATGTTTTATGTTATGTTTTGTCGATGGTATCAGGAGCTATGTAAATAATATATTGTTTTTTTAATATATTATTTATACAAGTTTCTCTCAATGTCCTTCTGGGATTCATCGTCTCTCCCCTGTAACATCTTTGCTGGCACAACAAAAACAGTTGGATGACAAAGGCGTAAGGACGTCATGATTATTTGGTTGTAGAAATGTAACCAGTTTGCCTTTCATGAAGTGAGGGGAGATCAAGCTGTTCCTACAAAGCCTCAAATAGTCTAAGCTGCTGCATATGTGATTATTTGCAGCTTAAAAATAAGGACTTTGGGCAGTAGAAGATAAATGCTAGTGCCACAGTCCTCTTGGGAAAGATATTACCACCAGGCCAACATCTTTTCGCAATATTATGGAATGAGAGGAATCCATTTTTTCTAAAGCTTTGAGAAACTTAAATCTTTAGGTAACAACCCCATTCCACTGAGGGTTCAATGTGAGTGTATATTCAAAAATGAAGCTGAGAGCAGTGACATTTGAACCTGGAAGAGGCAACCAGGCCGAAGACGAAATAGATGGGGAACTCTGTGGACCATACCTATTGCTGGTCTTTGCAATAACCTTCCTTTATTGTTTCACACCTGTCTTCATTCTTCCATGTGCCTCTATGTAATCTTTAAACAACACTCAAAATTACCCATCCCCACAAAAGCCAGAAGTAGGTGCACCGTTCCACACAACTCATCCTCTGTTTTCAGTGTGTGAATCTGGTCATATTCGGCATCATCCTGGATTTCTGCTAGACACAAGCCCCCCATGGGTCCCTAATGAATGGATGTGACCACTAGTGCATCTTCTCCAGTGATGTGTGTGTTGGTAGCAGCAGCTGCCCATGGATACTTTAAATAGGAAACAAGCCTTCTTTCAATATCCTCTCACTGTGTAGGGGTCACCTTTTTCTATCTGTGTGCATGTGCGTGCATGTGTGTGTGTGCACACTCCTGTGTGTGTGTGTGTGTGAGAGAGAGAGAGAGAGAGAGAGAGAGAGAGAGAGAGAGAGAAAGACATTAGCACCATTAAAAAAATCTAATTCAAATCAGGTAAATTCTCTACCTAAATTTGAAAGGCAGCTAATTTTTTTGCATCACAGCTCAAATATATACACCTAACTCCAACACAGAAAACTTGTCGGGTGGTGAGGGTGTCATGGGCCCCCAAGAGAGCAAGAATAATGGACCCTAAACCTTGGTTGGATAATAGCAATAGCCTCAAACGGGGTGCATTGGGCCCATCAACACCTGGACCCTCGTGCCACCTGCTAGGCTATCCATCTTTACGCTCCTGCACAAACGGGTGTTAATTGGAATCAGAACTACTCTGGGTGCACCAGGAAATATTCTGGCCTAACATAAGTGTCATTAAGGTCTGGGTTCTGCTTCAATGTCTAGGACCATGTTTGAATGTCTCTGCATTTCTCCTTTGCTTTTCTGCTTCTTTCCTCCAGAGGTTAAAATTCATGCTTTCCCTTGTTTGATTTCATGCCTTCCCTCAACTGATTCTCCACGATTGAATTTGACACTGCACACTTTTGGTTTGGAAGAACATAAAAATAAATTTCAGGAATATGTGACTTATAAACATAACAACTGCAACATATATCTTGAGCCGCATTGAGCCTTGCCAAGTCCAACAAGAGCGGTGAACACGATAGGGCGCTGGTAGCCTTCTGCTAGCATCAAATTCAGGCTCTCCTAAGGTGATGGCCACAGAGACAAAAGTGTTTGAGATTCAAAGGACTTGGCCAGCTCTGCAGACCTAGAGCTACCCATGCAAATGCTTAGCAGACGACGTTCAAGACTTTATGTATTGGAATTTATATATTACTAACCTAGCAGGATAGCAGTTGAGCACTGCACATAATCACAGATTCAAATATTTGCATTTCACAGTTGCATTACATTTTACAATTTTGCAACTGGACTACATGTTTAGTCATCAAAGGACTCGGTAATTTGCCAGCAATCACACCATTTAAGGTCAAGTGCCAGAGCCAGAATAAGAATCTAAGTCCTCAGGTTCCATGTAGGCAGCTTAACCCGAATAGACCATATATTCTAATTATCTGTGCTACTATAGGGCTTTGTAAATAAAAAACAGATTTTTGGCAAAATTCAGAAATAACAACTTGACATATTAATGTACCAGTCTGTTACCTTATTCAAGATTTTTTTCTGCAGCAACATGTTCAACCACACCATATCACAAAGGATGCACAAAAATGTTCACTCTTAAATTTAAGTAAAATTCACGTGTTAAACTCACAGGTTTTTGGGAGACCCCTTGAGAACGAAGCCCTGTAGATTGCTCTGGTAATTGGAGCAGGAAAGGCAAGTATAACTTGCCATATCGGAACACAAATAAATAATAATGTATACACCAGGGCAGCCGTTCTATGATGTGGAGGCAAATTACAAAATATTACATAAAAGACAACTCACTAAGGCTAGCGGCCTGATTTGGAGGAGTGTGGCAATAGAAATTCTGCCCCCTCCCAAAAAAAACCAGAATTTCCATCCTAAACTCGGTGCAGGGCCATATCATGAGAACGCGTTTATACACGGAGGAACTCCCGTAAACAGTAAGTGAGGAACCGTTGTGTGACACATAATTAATACACGGAGGTAACTAGAACACTTGGTTTAAGATGTTTACGCCTTCATTTCCCCTGAGGCATAATGCCATGCCATATCGAACATTGAATTCTGGTGAGAGTCTTATTAAAAATAACCCCTCAAGGCAATATTGGTTCACCATAAAATGCATGCATGTTTACTCACACACATCCTGGATCCACCACACTTACCCTCTTTACTTTATTTGTCAGATTATAATTCTTCCAAAATGACACTGAAAGCCAAATGAGCAAGGTATCTCTTCAATTTTGTGGGTATGTAGACAAGTGTTCCTATTAATGCAATCACTCATTAATCAATGTACGAAATGCAGGCAATCATTAATCTATTCCCTAAAAAAGAACCATACTTTTACTAGGTGTTTTAATTTGAATGCTTTTTCAACAGAGTGGCCAGATGAAAAATTAATTGAAGCCCTGATGATGACCTCCCTTAAAATTCATAATATCCCATTAATATTGAGCTCGAAATACGTCGGCACTTTAGTTTGAGAAACGTGGATGAGCCATATCTACTCCCAAAACGTGTGAATAAAGCGTTCGGATAAACAAAGGGAAAAGAATGTTGAAATGGGAAGACACGATTAGAAATAGGACTGTGAACAAAGTTTTCCACCCCCCTTCTTGTTACGTAATTACATTTTTCAAGCACACATGTGAAACACCTTATGTTGCTACTTCTTTTGTTTTAAGACTTCTGGACCACTTGTTAAACTGATCTACGTTGGGATGTATATTTTAATACATGTATAATGTTTGTCTTTTGTCTTATACATGTTTTATTGGGATGAATGACGGAATACGACTTACGACACACATTTGTTATACTTAGGAGCACAAAACTTTGATTTCCGTTTCACGTCTTGTACTTTTAATTTGTGTGAGTTTATTTATTACAGTGCTACTATTTATAATAATGAAGGAAAATGATTAAATAATTGTAAAAGAAATGTTCTTCATGTCATACATGATTTATGTTCATAGTGTGTGATATATTGAATAGATTTTGATTCATGGCCACTGGAGGGGATCTTTGTGTTTTGCATAAGTATTAATGGATCCCTCACCTATGCTGTCCATATAGGACCAAACCCCATGTCTATTATTGAATATCTCTAAGCCATTGGTGATTGCTTTCGGTGGCTTTCCAGTCTGCCATTTCTCATCCACAGAGCCAATCTAGACAGATAACTGCAATATACAAATTAAATTTGCTCCTGCTCCAATAGAAACAAAAATATGTCCCTTGTTCTCTGTGCCACAGGGTGCAAAATATATCTAACTTATGAAACCCAAAAAGTTCAAAACCAATGTGGGTTGCTTGTGATCCCTTTTGAAGTTGCCATTGTCAATAGGGGTGGGCCAAACTTGCGGAGTTTCACTTCATGGAATTCTGCAGAGTTAGATGAAAACTCTGGAGATTCCGCAGAGTTCCGTGAGTGGGCGGAATCAGCATATCACACTGATTTTTAGCTCCGTGAACCTGTTCTGCATTGCAAAATCAGTGCAAACTGCACCATGCTGTGTGCCTGAGGGTACTGCTTCTTTGCTGCCACTCTAGTAGATTTCCAATCATGCAGCAGCTTTCTTATCGCAAAAGTTTGTGACCACTCACATTGAGAAAACCATGCCAGGGGTTGTCCTAAAGGTGCTAGGGGACACCAATTCTTTCTCACACTTGCCAACTTACTGTTCACGGCCTGCATGCAGGAAAGAACCCCCCACATGATGGTTGGCGGAGATTTGCTGGAACTCCACATAAAAAGCGTAATGTGAAGTGGGCAAAACTCTGCAAACTCCGGTGGTGGAGTGGAATTTATCTCCCATCCCTAATCGAGAAGCAATTAGGAAGGGCTGGTCCTATGAGGAGCTGGGTCAATACTGATTTGAAAAAGCCAGGCCTCTCTCAAGCATGGGACAGTGGGAGAAAAATGATGAGTTGGAATGCTACCCAGGGAGACTATTTGTAGGCATTCCCAAAATCATCTTTTGAGTATCTATCTGTCATACAACACATGGAATATCTCAAAACCAAATTGACACAAACCAGTGACTACAACGTAAAACTCTTCATCATTCTGCAAAATATCTTATTCTACCATAAAAAATGAAATGGATTAGAGGTGCGGGAAAATCGTCTGCATACAGAAAATCATACATAGTCTTAAATCCAGTAATGTCCAATAAAATACTTCAAATGTATCCCATTACTGAACTTCAGGTGCAACCAGGGTGTAAATAATGCATTCCAGTAAAGAAACCTTCTAGATGTCCCCAGATCAACTAGGGTGCCACAAGTGGAAAAAGTTTTTTTGCTGGACACTCCGATTCTGGGATGCATTGTCTTTTATGATTCCCTTAGGTCACTTATTACCTGCGTATGGATGGACACTAAGGACCCATCTTTTCAACTGATTGCCCTCAATGCCTCAATTACACATGCTATTCTAAGACCTACTGTTCTTTGTCACAATGTACACCTACAAAGTGAGGTGAAATATGAGGGTGTTGACCACTTCCTTCTTCACTATACTATAGAACATGGAATAACTATATCTCTCTTAAACTGGATTCAGTGTTTTCTCCAATACTGGCAGCACTTACTTTCACCATGAGCTACTCTTCTACAAACGTATTGAACTAGCTGCATATTTCCTAGATCACATGCATATCCATCATTATTTCAGTTCACATAATTGGCTAATAACGCAAATGATCTAGTAGAAAGTACCTGAGACTGGATGTTTACGTATTTTCTTGAAAATCGAGCTCTTAAAAATTAAAGACATCCATCACTAGCCCAAATACTTTCTACTTGCCACCAAACAAATAGTCATGTCCTGTGCCTACTGCAGTTGTAAGAAATTTGGGGCAAAGTTGGAACACTATTACTCTGCGTGGCCTTGTGAAGCTGTGCAGCCCTAGCCTTGCATGTTTACAATGTGTATTTTTTCACCATAGGGCAATCATACAAAACTGCACTCCTATTTCTGAGGGTGATTACTGCACTACCAACCATCAACCCAGGTACTCGGGCAGCATAATTCATATCCAGGAAAAGACCATTTTATGTTTAAATTTGTTTTTATTGTTAGAACCAGAAGCAAGGCTATACACACTTGATAACACATCAATGTCGTACTGCATCAGCATCGAGCTTCCTGAGCAACTTTTCTGTTAACAACTCCCCTCCCCCCACCCAACATCCCTCCTCCCCTCCGAGTGCTCATGAAAATGCTGTATTGTAACAGCCATTGAACAGCGTATAAAACCCATGGAAGGGCACCCTTGGGGTCACTCCATGGGGGCCGTCAGGCATACCAGTCGCAGATATCTGGGGCAAGTGAACTCTATGAACTCATGTGAAAGGAGCTTATGAAATGGCTGCCACATCTCTTGGTTTGAATCCCCATGTTGTGTCAAGGTTAGGGAAAGCCTTTACATCCTCAGAAGGTGCCATAACCAGTGTAGCCAGTTCAGCAGTGAATGCACCCTGTCTGTTCCCAATGGAGCTAATATGGAATGATGTGCTGCCCAAGTGCCAAAGCGATATACCGCCCCTTCTAGATTTAAGCGGGAATGTAAGTGGATTGAAGAGACCCAACACTATGTAAGAGGGGAACCTGGGTAACTGAGTATCAAAGTGTGTGTCAATGTCTGACAGAACCTTGTCCAAGAACTACTTCAATTTAGGGCACTCCCAGGGTATGTGCACCAGAGTCCACCGGGAATCCAACTTCTCCAGCACCTTTCGCTACGGTCAGGGTTCCCCCTATGTAAACGTACAGGCGCTAAATTCCAATATGTGGCTATTTTCATTGACCTCTCCATAATAGAGGCGTTAGTGGCTGTTTGTCATGCCCAGTGATAAATGTCTTGCCATTCGCCTGGGAATAATTGTCTACCTATTTATAACCCTGGGCGTAGTACGCGTAGTCGCGCTACGCGAAGACGTTCTCGCACTACGCGAGCTTCGCGTAGCTTTGCGAGCATGCGTAGTAGCTTGCTGGTCCTGTTCGCGAGCCGTTTTTCTTGCTCGGGAGCGCGTTATGCGTGTTCGGGGCGCTGTCTGCGTGTTCTGGGGATTGTAGCGTGCGACCTTACCCATGTGGTGGGCTATGGGCGCGGCCATCTTGTTATTTCAATTGTCCCGCCCGCTCGCGTCCCCTATTTCCTCTTCCGGGTCGCGTATAACGTGTTCGCGCGGTGCACGTCCTGTTCGGGAACACAACTACTTGTTCACGCTGACAAAGTGCGTGTTCGCGTGAAATTGCGCGCGAACTTACCCACGTGGTCGCGATGGGCGCGGCCATCTTGTTTTTCACACTCTATGCTATGGTTCTGGGCCTAGTTTTCTATCCACCTTATATCTGTGCAATCTTTACCTATTTTCACAGTTTTTCTTACTTTTTTTACTTATCATCTATCTCTCTCTGTCCCTAAGTTTATATTTTGCATTTTATTTCTACTTTTTCACCTTTTTTTAAACTTTTATACTTTTTTATTTTACTCCTACTTCTTCCCCCTAACTTTTTTTCCTTTTGTTCTTTCTTTTCCACCTTCACCCCAGAACCATGGCAAAGGGGAGCAGCAGAACCGGCTCGAAGGGCAAGGCGCCTGCGCCCAAGAGCCGGCTGCCTTGCGGCAGAATGCGACCTTCAGGGGTGAAGGCCCGGAATCTTTTCGGGGAGGCGGAGGTGGCCGCCCTTGTTTTTTTTATCCAGCGCCACCTCCCCTTGACCTTGGCAGCAGGCGGCAGGCCAGGCTCTGGTTACCTCCCAGAGGAGCGTAACCGCCGGTGGTCGAAGGTGCGCCGGGCAGTCTTCCGCCGCACGGATATCCGGCGCACCCACCAGCAGCTGGCCCACCGGTGGGCAGACATTCTGGACAGGGAGCAGGACCTGTTGGACCTGCTAGGTGTCGAGGTCGTGGGGCTTGGTGAGTAGCTAGTAATATTAATATATGTATATATAGTAGTATAAGTATTGTGTATAATTCTTGGACGAATAAGTAACACGATTACTTGTGCGCTTAGTTACATTGCAGATCAATACCGTCTCAAAATCTTCTCTTACCTTAGCTTGGGCTGGTGATTATTGATGTTAGAGTTAACTTTAGAGAACTGAAGTTAGTTAATGCTATTGCTAGAGTCTAGTCCTTACATTGTCCTTTAGTGAAATAGTGTTGGATGGATAGTATTAGTTCATATTTTCTTAACGGTCTGCATGACGCGGCGCCTCCTCTGTCACTGAATGCTTAGTTAGTTCTTATTTATCCCACCCCTCCATAGAACCGGTTTGCAGTTTGCTTACTGAGTGGTAGGCTTAGCAGCAATAGCATTGTCACGTCAGTCAGTAGCACTTCATATGACGCAAGCAACAAACAATTTCGTGTATGCACAAATTTATGCATGTGTCCTACTCCTCCATCTCATCTATGCATGTTTGCGGGCAAAAATAAAATGGAAATGCCGACTTACTGAACAATTGGCCCGGCTTGATTCTGGAATAGGTGGTGTAGGTCAGGAGGTACTGGCTTCGTTAGTATATTCTGCAATCACAATGTTTATGGAACATTTGATTAGTGTTCTATAAGTAGACGGTCTGTGAATCTTGCAAGCCAGTAGTCATTTAGACTTCGAATTAAATTTTATTGCAATTGTTGTTTCCTAAAATGTTTGAGAGGATTTTTGAATGATGTATTTGTTTCACAGCACTCAATGTTTCTCTTTCTTTATTATTTCTTACATGATCAGCACCACCCAGGGGCACGAAGACGGGGTCCGAGTCGGTGGGACAACCACCACAGGAGCGCTCCTCTACCGAGGATCCTGCTGCTGGCCCCAGTAAGTCCTCCAGTGCTTATATTATTATGAATTATATTTTCCTAACTTTTTAACACACCGTATTGTTTCAAACCTATTAAGCCTCCTTCCTAATTAAATGTTAGCTAAACCTTCTTTGGTCTTCAATTTGTTTTCCAAATTTTGGGTATCTAATGCCATCCCTGACTAGTTTAAATCCCTACAAACTGCCTCTGCCCGATGACTCTTTGTGCTACTACTATTAGACTGTCTTTAGCTAAGCTTGCCCTGTTGGCCACTCTTTAGTTAAGGTATTCTTTTCTTTGGAATAAAGCTGTGATAGAATAGCTGTAGCCACTGGGTCCACTCCTGTCTTTTGCGTTGTCATCTGTAATCTCTAGTCTTTGTCAATTCCCACCCCAAAAATGCGCAACCAGATGTTTGCCTACTAATTTTTGTTATTATACTACTACTACTGTTGCGGTTATTCTCTGCACAGGCACATACAGAACTATGCACAAGAAAATAGGATGTTGGTGATAGGGAGGTTGGACCTTACTTACACCCTAGTCACAGAACTCAGTCAGAAGAACCCACAATTCAACGACAGTCTACCTACCGAAGTGTCTCAGTCATAGTCATTTGTCCCACTCCGTCCCGACCCACACAAGAAGATAGTTAGATAAACCCAATGATTTTCTTACACAACCCAGAACAGAAGAACACCCTTTCGCTCACTCACTCGTTTAAGTCGACAACACCCCAGACACTCAAAATATACCACAGAGTCTATGTGCATGATCAAAAACTTTATTTTTTTAACAACAAGCTTTGTATTGTTGTAACTTGTAAGTTGTTCCATGAAAAACATCCAGCTACACCATGCACAATAAAGAATATTAAATACTATACATTTTTGAACAACTAGTGCACGATATAGAACTGTGGGAAATGTGGGAGACCCCTCACCGTTGAACGTATACTGGTTACACATGCATTTTTCGAAAGCTCTGCTAATCTCTGGTTCGTAGAAGGGAATCTTCTTATCTGCCTAGGAGAAAAATGTTGCACGTTAGACAGTGAATAACTATGCCAGTTTGTAGCAGTCATGCCAAAAAAGTGTAACATTATGGATAAGCAAAAGGGATTAACAATACTGTAAGTAAGTAAATCAACCTCTTTAGTTGTATGCAACACTCATGTGGCCTCAAAGGTGTCTTTCTTACTGCCACTAGCTGCAAGGTAACAACATGGGCAAAACAGTAGACCCGGATCATTCTAAAATGGTTACATGGCTCAGGCTAACGTTCCAAAGACTAGAGTAGGAGTAGAGATTAGATGACCCTAGGGACCATCTAATAAAGTAAAACTAAACTCTGTCTAATGACTGCTGTACAGGAGTACGCAATTTGGACTAGTCACACTTACAATGCTTTATGTTGTACGTAACTGTATTTTCAATCTTCCTTCCTGGTGAAGTACAACTAGTAAAATAGGGGAAGTTGTGCAGGCATCTCAAAAGGTGTACTTGCTTTTATAGGTGCACAGTCACTACCAACGACCAGTGCCACTGCCGACGGGGCCAGCGGCGATGCTAATGCCACCCAGGAGGGGACAGTGGCTGCGGCATCTGCAGTAGCAACAGTGGGGGAGGAAACTTCAGCGGTGGCCGGTGGTAAGTTATATTCATTACTTATTTGCATTACTAGGTGGAAGGGGAACATTTTCCTCACTGTGCTATGAGACTTATTAAGAAAGTATGAATTTGAAATTGTACTGGACAATATACAATGGTTGAAGAAGACACCCTTTGCAGCATTACCAGCGTGAGTTGAGTAAACAAGGCCTCTTCTATCAGACTCCAACTCAGCTGTGAAAGTTATGGAGAAGACTAAAAATCAGATCAGATGACCTTGAGGGATGTGTTGAACAAAAAGGGAAAGAAGTGAAATAGGGAGGAAGGAGGAAGGACGAAAGACCATAGAAGGATACTTTGGAAGGTTAATGCATGTGGCTGATATGAATCCGATGCATGGGTTGTTGAAGGATGGGTAGAACTGGAAGATGAAAGAGAAGATGCATGCCTGGTTGGGCAAAACAATATGGGTGCATGGATATAGTGGATAGCAAGAATCATGAGCGGAGTTTGTGACAATGAAACCCAAGGCAAGGAAGGAGTGGACGCATGGGTGGTTGTTGGTGAAAGTGAAACCAGCTAAGGCGATAATAAAGAATGATAGACATTTATTTTTATTGGTTGTTTTTCCCCCTAAATGTGTTGTATTCATCAAATGTGGAGACTGTCACTGGAAGCAGAGTCTTACTTTGAAAATATAAAAGGAGATACAAAAAAGACTGGTGTTCTTCTGTGTACTCAAGTCCACCCATAGTACTAGGGCCAGTATAATGCCAGAAAAAACTTCAACAAAAGTTACAGGCAGGGGAAGCAGGAGGATCGATTAGATAGATACTAAAAGTTGCCACCATTTGTATGTACTGCGCTTGGTACTGCTACTATGCCACTATGTGTTGAATTAATTTGGAAGAGTTTCAGTTACAATTCTGTTCCTTTTTTTATAGATACTCATACTCCTTCCCAAAAACCATCAAGGAAGGAGTTGGCAGCCAGGGCCCGGCAAAGGAAACTGCAGGCCATTGTTGAGGAGTACCGCTAGCTGGTGGCTGCGGCCGAGGAGGAGGAAGAGGCAGCAGCTGCTGCTTCTACCAATGCCCCAGGACCCAGCCAGGCCCCACCTGCAGGAGTATGGCGCCGTGGTCAGGCATCCGCTCACCGCCGGCATGTAACAACATCTGCCGCCCCCCCACATGGATGCAAATGTAGGTGCCGTGCATTTCGGCAAAAGATTCTCCTCCGGTGTCAAAGTTGGAGGATCAATTAGAGGAGCGTGTGAAGATATTGGTGGACAAACACCTTAAAGCCCGCCGATTGTGATGGACCCTGTTAATTTGCCCCTTTTTTAATACTTTTGTTGGTGGGTGGGAATTGGGTGTTGGGGTTAACTTATTTTTGTGGGACATTCTTTGGACTTGGACATTGGTTGGGGTTAGGGTGGGGATAGGGGTGGGATAGGAGAGGACCAGGAGGATATTTTCTTATTACATCAATAAATGTTATTTATTTTCAACGTACACATATGATGTTGTTTTGTGGTAGGGTTACTGTTGTACGTCACAAGGTTTACTCTACATGCAGGGCAGCGGCCAGTGTTTGATTGAAATAATTATTAAGTGACCACATGTAACAACATCATGCCAACAGATAGATGCGGTACCCCTCACTGAGTCATATTTGTCCAATTTGTACTACCAGTCTCTCCTCCATTATACCTCCTAGCAAACTTCTCTTCTTACCTGTGATTGATGATGATTAAGTTTGGCACTGCAAGCAAAGCCTAGTGGTCTGGGAAGAGGAGCTCGTCCTCAAACCCTGGTGGTTCTTCCGACAGAAGTAGGTCCTGTAACCCACTAATTATTTCTTCCGACTCGCTCTCCTCTTCCAGCTCTGATTCACGTACTTTGTAGTCTGGTGGTATCAAGTGCTGATTCATTTTTATCATGGTTAACGCTTTTGGGCGAGAGACTGGTCCTTTTCACAGTCACAATGGCACCAGCAGCACTGAAAACACGCTCAGAAGAGACACTTGCAACAGGGCAAGCTAGATACTTTATCGCCAGCCTGCTGAGCAGTGGCCATTGGCTTCTTGTCCTATACCAATACACCAATGGGCTTTGCTCCATGAACACCTCTGTTGTGTCATCCAGATAGGCCTGGACCAACCGCTCAATGTTCATTGGTGCTCGGGTTTGCTCGTCCTCTTTTTGCTTTGCGACAGTAACGGACTTACCCATCCCTTTCCGTAGAAACCAAGCAGCTATTTTTTTGCTTGTGTCTGATGAATCAGATCCTGTTGGTGCGGTTGTTGTTATTGTTTGTGTTGGTGACTGCTGGGAAGCAAACACACTGCTCGCGTGCTGTGAAGAAGAACTTGACTCTGTAGGATGCTCAGTAGTACTTGCACTGTCCTGGGCTGGCACTGGCAGGCCTCTAATTGAGAGCCGTTCGTTTTCTAAATCAGTGGCTTCCTCGGCTATTACAGTTTTGTACTTGGCAACATCCCCTTCTGAAAAAGGAATTACTGCATTACTGTTCACAAATAATTTGTACCGTGGATCCAAAATTGTGGCAGTAATGTAATGTTGATGCAACACAATCTTATCTTGAATCCTTGTATTCTGAGATAAGCGGCCGGCTAAGGACTTCGCCAAATTACATGCTTCAAGTTTTCCTTCAACACCTTCGTATGTTTCAGACACCTCCTTCAGCTCTTGCTCCAGCATGTACAACAATGGGATAGCTTGGCTCATAGTACAGTCCTCCCTGCTGACTGCACGTGTGAATACCTCAAAAGGAAGTAGCATCTCTGTCAGGCATTTAATGAGGTCCCATTGCGACATCTCAACTGTCATGGCTTTAATAACACCAGTTAGATCCCCTGATCTTCTTGTCATGACATAAGCATTAAGTGGTATGTACTGCTCAAACAGCCGATCAAGCATGTAATAAGTAGAGTTCCAACGTGTTGGTACCTCCTGGATGAGTGCTTTCACTGGCATTCTATGCTCACGTTGAATGACCCGTAGCTGCTTCCGGGCTTTAGAAGAATGATTGAAATGCGTGCAGATTCTTCTGCAAATGGTCAGTAAGCTGCTGACTTTGCTTTCACTTTTCAGAAAGTCTTGAACCACAATGTTAATGCAGTGTGCCAAACACGGGACCCTAAAATAGCCACCATCTTCCATGGCCTTAACTACATTACTGCCCTTGTCGGTGGCAACAAAACCAATATTGAGGCCTCTTGGTCGCAGCCATTCAAAGACCTTGCTGTTGAACTCATCCAAAATGTTTGCAGCAGTATGCGATGTCTCCATAGCAAACATGGCTACAGTAGCATGTTTGCGAGTATCATTAAAAATCTCAGTAGTGTCAATGCCTGTAGATATCTTATCTCTAACACCTGTAAAAGAGATCCAGTGTGCAGTGATGCACATGTAATCAGTGGCTTGGCTACTGGTCCACATGTCTGTTGTCAGGTGGATACTATGCACAGCACTCTGCTGCAAGGCTTTTCCAAGCAATTCAAGCACGTCGTGGTGTAGTGCTGGAACAGCAACTCTAGCAAAATAGTAGCGGCTGGGAACATTCCATTTTGGGCAGAGGGTTGACACAAATTCCAGGAAACCCACCCCTTCAACAAAAGAAAAAGGGAGAAGGTCCAGAGCTAACATTTTAGCAAGCTTAGCATTGTACAAACGTGCTATTGGGTGGTTGCGCTCATACTTTCCCTCCTGCCTAAACATGCTAACAATGGTACGTTGCTTGGTATTTCTTTCTGTTGTGCCCGATGCCGTTATTCGCGTCGCAGACTTTGCACCCGTACTCCTTGGTGTCTCCGGGTTACTCTTACTCTGGTGCCACAGATGATGGCTGATGCGGAGGATGTGGGATCTACCACTGCAGTGCTGGGGAGTCAGACAGGGGTACTTAGTGTACCACTACCAGATATAATGTATCCCTCTTCTTCCGGTTCGACCTGTGGACCTTCTACTGCTTCCCCACCAACAATAATGGTTCCTGCTTTTATGAGACATAGGTGGTCCTCCCACTTGATTGCGTGGTGTTTTTTCATATGGGTCATTTGGCCTCCGGTACCATAGTTTGTACCAAGCTTACCACGACTAACAGAGGAATGACAAATGGAGCATATAGCAATGTTCTCCTCATTTGCGCTAACTGTAAAGAAGTCCCACACTGGGGAGGTTAACTTTTGTCTCCTGCTAGAGGTGCCACTTCCAATGCCGGATGAACTGGAGGTTGTTGTGTGGTGAATTTCACTATGTGGCTGCGCAGTACTACCACTACCTACTTCTGCTAAGGTGGAACTTGTGCTGGATGTAGGACGCTGCCGGCTGTGTGCAAATGTAAAAATGGAAGCTGGAGGTAGTTTTGGTGTGGCCTGTGTTGGTGGTATGCGTGCTACATCCCTAGTCGCAGCCATTCTTGATAGGGTTAAAATGTTGGTCTCCATGTCCTCAGGGCCGGGAGTAATGCTTGTGATGACTGGGTCTGACTCATCATCACCATCATTATCCGGCTGCTCAACATCGCACTCCATAAGTGGTAGGTTTCCTGGAACCTTCCTTTTCCCTAGCCTGGTCTTCTTGGGATGTCTCTCCCTCTCATGCTGAGATTGTTGTGGCTCCCAATTGATATCAAGATCATCAGAAGGGATGCTTGGCGAAGAACTCAATGGACTAACCCTCCTTTTCCTTGGTGGGGATTTGGAAAGCAATAGATCTCCTGCATGAGGTGCTGCCTCATCTTCTTGCTCAGCCTCAGGCTCAATTTCCTGAACTGCCCCGACTTCGGGAGGAACAACAACTACTATTGCCGGTGGTGGTTCTTGAACAACAACTATTGCAGGCGGTGGTTGTCGTTGTTGTTTTCGTTGAACATCTACTATTGCGGGCGGTGGTTGTGGAACACCTACTATTGCAGGCGGTGGTTGTGGTTGTTCTTTTTGTTGAGCATCTACTATTGCGGGAGGTGGTTGTTGTTGAACAACTACTATTGCGGGTGGTGGCTCAGGTTGAACATGTACTATTGCGGGCGCTGGTTGTTGTTCACCACTTTTCTGCTGTGTTCCCTCTTGCGTGGAATGTGTACTACTTTGAGATAGCGATAAGTTCAGCTCAGGCTCAGTATCACTGTTTTCCACCATTAGGCTGGCTACCTCTTCCCCACCCATCTGCTTGGGCCTGGGTTGGTGGCTTGGGCCCACTGATGCGGAGGTGCTGGCCCCAGTTTGGACCCCGGTCACTGCTGCTGCAGGCGTACTTTTTTTTTGCCCAAAAAAGGTTTTCGGGTCAACATCAGACTTAAGTGTCACTTCCTTCTTCTGTTCTTCCTTCTTCTCAGCTACTTTCTTGGTCTTGGAGGACCTGGTACCTGCTTTCTTTGGGCCCATCTTCTTCAGATGTCAGCAGCAGCACTCAGTTGCACAAGTTGCTGAGAATGATGTCTGGTCAGGTTAGTCACACCACACGTGACGTAGTACAGAAGGACGTCCGTCTGGCAGTAGAACAGGCGATGAATGATGACACCTCCTCTTCAGCACCTACAAGCAAAGAAGGCAGAAGTTAGTTAACAACATCAGTTGAATGTGGATTTTTTTTAGCTTTAATTTTAATTGCTACTAGAAGTATTAGTACAACCAGTAAGAGTAAGAATAGCAAAGAACTAAAAAGCTAATGTAGTGGAAGTGGAACTTGTTCATCCTTAATTTGTGCATCATTTCGGATGGATGCAGCATCAGTGACATGCAGCAGATAGCAATGGGGATGTGAACAGTAGTAAGCCAACAGGAACAATGGCAAGACACAGGCCAATTTGTCAAAAACAAAACAGCACACTACTACTACCACCCCAGCTCCACATGGGCACTCTCATCACAGGTACATGGGTAAAGGGCAAAGGCCAGAAAACAATAAAGTCAAGCAGGCCTATATCCCTCCCTATATGGCCAGAAAAAGGAGGATGCCTGCATGTAAATGTGTAAATGTAAATGTATTTATATAGCGCAAATCACCGACACGGTATCTAAGCGCTTGCTTAGGGAACCCGTCCTGGTATTCCCCTGTGAGATACCCCGGCAGGGTGTCCACAAGGTGAAAGCCAGGCATCCCGCCGCGAGGGGCCGTAGTGGAGATTAAGCAAGCTATTGCCCAGAGTCGCAGAGTGTGACCCCGTGAGTCGAGTAGGCACCGGAACGAGAATTATCGAGTCTGTGGAATTTTTTTTTTTTAACCCGATACCCGCCGAGGCGGGGAATCGAACCCTGGTCCACGGCCGATCTCAGCTTCCGGGTCTGCCGCCTCTAACCACTGACCCACGCTTCTCCACGCATCACAGCTTAATGCAAAAAAGAAAATCCCCATGGCTACAAGGTTTGAAAGTTACACAACAACACAAACAACAAAGGCATTTAGAGTTTTTTTCACCCAAACAAATAACACCCCAAACACCACATTTGAAAATTCAATGCATTGCCACCCATGCCCTAAATGATGTTAAATTCAACAGACAAAATGGAAAACGCTACATCAATCATCCTGCTGACTATCTCTGGGACTCTAGGCCTACTGGCAGAAAAAAATATCACAAGTTTGCAGGCCTGCGGCAAAAAAACGAAACCACGATGGAAGGTCACACAAAATGGCCGCCCCCACATGGCCTGGCCACCCACAAAAACATGAAAAGAAAGAGAAGACAGACAATACATTCCTATGGCAAAAGGAGTGGACAATGGTTGGCTGCTTGACAAAATGGCCGCCAAGCCACCCACAGGGTCAGGCCACCCTCAACTAATAATAAAGTACATAGAGGACAGAAACAGTAAGTGGTCCATGCTCCAAAAACTACAAGCAAATGACAACCTGAGGAGTTTCATTTAGCAAAATGAACAGCATCTACATTTTCGGGAACGTTTTAGGCAACTCGGGAGATATAGCTCGCGAGAATGCAAATTCGGCGTGTTCGGCACCGCGAACTGTACAAAACGTCTTTATCGCGTGCCCGAGCCCGCACATTGAGCGCGCGAAGAAGACAAAAACTGTATGGTCGCGTTGTAGCACTGTGTAAAGTTACCAAAACTACGCGAGCTGAATTCTAGGGTTACCTAGTGCGCATATTATCCAACACACACCCAAAACCTGCAATTCAACACCAAAAAAACATTTTGCTAATCAATCCAAAGCCATCCATGACCTATGATGTAACACTTACAACTTAAACACCCAAAATCAGTTGAACAACTTTCATGCACCCACATGATGAGGACTCTAGTAGTACCCTTGGGCCTACTGGCAGAGTAGGCCACAAGCTTGGAGGCCTATGGCAAAAAAACCACAGTGGCTCCAAACACAAAATGGCCGCCCCAACATGGCCTGGCCACCCACAAAAACATGAAAAGAAAGAGAAGGCAGACAATACATTCCTATGGCAAAAGGAGTGGACAATGGTTGGCTGCTTGACAAAATGGCCGCCAAGCCACCCACATGGTCAGGCCACCCTCAAATAATAACAAAGTACATAGAGGACAGAAACAGTAAGTGGTCCATGCTCCAAAAACTACAAGCAAATGACAACCTGAGGAGTTTCTTTTAGCAAAATGAACAGCATCTAAATTTTTGGGAACGTTTTAGGCAACTCGGAAGATAAAGCTCGCAAGAATGCAAATTTGGCGTGTTCGGCAGCGCGAACTGTACAAAACGTCTTTATCGCGTGCCCGAGCACGCACATTGAGTGCGCGAAGAAGACAGACAAAAACGGTATGGTCGCGTTGTAGCACTGTGCAAAGTTACCAAAACTACGCGAGCTGAATTCTAGGGTTACCTAGTGCGCATATTATCCAACACACACCCAAAACCTGCAATTTAACACCAAAAAAACATTTTGCTAATCAATCCAAAGCCATCCATGACCTATGATGTAACACTTACAACTTAAACATCCAAAATCAGTTGAACAACTTTCATGCACCCACATGATGAGGACTCTAGTAGTACCCTTGGGCCTACTGGCAGAGTAGGCCACAAGCTTGGAGGCCCATGGCAAAAAAAACACAGTGGCTCCAAACACAAAATGGCCACCACCACCTGGCCAAGCCAGCCACAGAAAGTAAATGTACTCAAGCAGGCCTACGCTAACTACATGAACTACTAGGGTTACCTAATTTTAGAAAAAAAATAAATTCCACAACAACAGAGTATGCAATTAAATCCAATGCCACAGACACAACAGAAACATGGGTGGACCCTTGGTTATCTGTAGGCGCACTGGATGAAATTTCAAACACATACAACTTGGCCCCTCATGAAAGTACAGGCCTCCTTCAATAATAATTTTTAAGAAAGATTGAGAAGCACAGAAAACTGTAGTTAAAAAAAACCCAAACCAAACAAACATTTACAGTACACCAATGCTCAATTCGCTAACTTACTTGTAAAAGAAAAGTTCAAATCCAAAATTCCTCAATAAATCCAATTAAATGCTATGATGCAGCAGAGATACACAAAGAGTGATCCTTCCAGCTCTAAATCCAAATGAAAGTGAACAACACCACATGGACAAAGCACTGGAAGGAGCCTGGTGGACAGGAACAGGAAGTTGGAGACTCAGGGGCACTTCCTTTCTCTTGAAAAAAAGAGTAGAAACAAAAAGAGGACTCCTAGCCCAAAAAAATACAGCCAAATCACAATCTGAGGGGTTAAATGAAAAATTTTGAGAAGATTTTAACATGCTCGGGAGATATTCTGTGCCTGATTGCAGTTTCTGCGTGTTCCGAAACGCGATCTTACCAACATGGCGCTGCAAGGAGGCTCGCACGTCCCAATGACATGTTCGCGCGTCCGAATGACGTATTCGCGTTCTCAAAGTCGCATGGGATTGTGCGGCCGGATTCCAAACATCGTAGCGAACGCGACCGGGAGAGAAAAGCGAGAAAGCGAACGCAGAACCACGGTAAGTCATTACCGCGCACGCGAGAATGCTATTGAGCGCGCGAGGAAGAAAAACTACTACGCTGTTGATTGCGAAGTAGTCGACAACTTCGCGCTCGCCATGAAGTGCGAAGTTGCCGAAAATTCGCAAACTCTGCGAACGGAGCGTAGTTCTCCGCCCAGGGTTAGCTATTTCCTGCTCCCACCGCAGAGAGGATTCCTAACTCGGGGTCTCCATCCCTAAGTAACCATACAGTTCAGTGATTAAATGCCTGTCTGTGTCCTTGCTCAGCAGCCACCTCTCAAATTTAGTTGGGGATGTTGCATCGCCCCTCTCATGGCTGGCTACATTAACCAGTGCCTTATCTAGGTATATCGATATCTCTCTCCCTCTGGTATCAAAAATTCAGCATGCAGGGCATTGAATGGGATGAGGCCCTCCTTGTCAAAGAAATGCCCCACCAAACGGCACCCCGGCCACTGCCACATCCTGAACATGTTGTCGTCCAGGCCTGGGGAAAGTCCCCGTTCCTTACCACCGGGGTGAGGGGGAGGGAAACAATATAAACACCCTTTGACTCGCCACTGCGACCCATACTTTCAAAGTGGGCAAGGCGACCAGAGAGATATAGAGCTTCACCATGCGATATGTGTCGGCCAGAGATGGGACCTTCCACAAAGCCATTCCTGCCAGTGCCCTGTCCATAAATAACCATCTCTTTTTGGACTCCGGACAAGACCATTAAACCATACATATGAGCTGTGAGGCTTAAAATGACTCAACAAGCATGGGAAAGCCAGTCTGCCCCCATACGCCAACTATGCTCACGGCTCATCCATGAGTGTCTGCCTGCCCTCACAAAATTCTGCAGCACGCCCTGCAACATCCTATTGCAAAAAACACAGTTGATGGACAGAATGTAGAACAATGTCATACATTCACCCCAGTACAAGGATCTGGGCCTAAATCCATCGTTTTTTTGCACTCCACACCACCCTGGGTTAGACACTGGCTATATGCAAATCAGCTCTGACCCTGTGCCTCATGGGAACAGTCCAGTCCGAACTACCAAGCCATGTCTTTCCCAGACCGGAATCAAGCATCCAAGGACCGGTTTCTGGCTATCAGCCTTCATCAGCCTGGATAGCTGGACTCCAGTGGTGTGGAGAGCCTGAGACTCACGTCTGAGCATACCCAGCCCACTTGGGGTGAAAATTGCAAAAAACACAGTTGATGGACAGAATGTAGAACAATGTCATACATTCACCCCAGTACAAGGATCTGGGCCTAAATCCATCGTTTTTTTGCACTCCACACCACCCTGGGTTAGACACTGGCTATATGCAAATCAGCTCTGACCCTGTGCCTCATGGGAACAGTCCAGTCCGAACTACCAAGCCATGTCTTTCCCAGACCGGAATCAAGCATCCAAGGACCGGTTTCTGGCTATCAGCCTTCATCAGCCTGGATAGCTTGACTCCAGTGGTGTGGAGAGCCTGGGACTCACGTCTGAGCATACCCAGCCCACTTGGGGTGAAAATTGCAAAAAACACAGTTGATGGACAGAATGTAGAACAATGTCATACATTCACCCCAGTACAAGGATCTGGGCCTAAATCCATCGTTTTTTTGCACTCCACACCTCCCTGGGTTAGACACTGGCTATATGCAAATCAGCTCTGACCCTGTGCCTCATGGGAACAGTCCAGTCCGAACTACCAAGCCATGTCTTTCCCAGACCGGAATCAAGCATCCAAGGACCGGTTTCTGGCTATCAGCCTTCATCAGCCTGGATAGCTTGACTCCAGTGGTGTGGAGAGCCTGGGACTCACGTCTGAGCATACCCAGCCCACTTGGGGTGAAAATTGCAAAAAACACAGTTGATGGACAGAATGTAGAACAATGTCATACATTCACCCCAGTACAAGGATCTGGGCCTAAATCCATCGTTTTTTTGCACTCCACACCACCCTGGGTTAGACACTGGCTATATGCAAATCAGCTCTGACCCTGTGCCTCATGGGAACAGTCCAGTCCGAACTACCAAGCCATGTCTTTCCCAGACCGGAATCAAGCATCCAAGGACCGGTTTCTGGCTATCAGCCTTCATCAGCCTGGATAGCTTGACTCCAGTGGTGTGGAGAGCCTGGGACTCACGTCTGAGCATACCCAGCCCACTTGGGGTGAAAATTGCAAAAAACACAGTTGATGGACAGAATGTAGAACAATGTCATACATTCACCCCAGTACAAGGATCTGGGCCTAAATCCATCGTTTTTTTGCACTCCACACCACCCTGGGTTAGACACTGGCTATATGCAAATCAGCTCTGACCCTGTGCCTCATGGGAACAGTCCAGTCCGAACTACCAAGCCATGTCTTTCCCAGACCGGAATCAAGCATCCAAGGACCGGTTTCTGGCTATCAGCCTTCATCAGCCTGGATAGCTTGACTCCAGTGGTGTGGAGAGCCTGGGACTCACGTCTGATCATACCCAGCCCACTTGGGGTGAAAATTGCAAAAAACACAGTTGATGGACAGAATGTAGAACAATGTCATACATTCACCCCAGTACAAGGATCTGGGCCTAAATCCATCGTTTTTTTGCACTCCACACCACCCTGGGTTAGACACTGGCTATATGCAAATCAGCTCTGACCCTGTGCCTCATGGGAACAGTCCAGTCCGAACTACCAAGCCATGTCTTTCCCAGACCGGAATCAAGCATCCAAGGACCGGTTTCTGGCTATCAGCCTTCATCAGCCTGGATAGCTTGACTCCAGTGGTGTGGAGAGCCTGGGACTCACGTCTGAGCATACCCAGCCCACTTGGGGTGAAAATTGCAAAAAACACAGTTGATGGACAGAATGTAGAACAATGTCATACATTCACCCCAGTACAAGGATCTGGGCCTAAATCCATCGATTTTTTGCACTCCACACCACCCTGGGTTAGACACTGGCTATATGCAAATCAGCTCTGACCCTGTGCCTCATGGGAACAGTCCAGTCCGAACTACCAAGCCATGTCTTTCCCAGACCGGAATCAAGCATCCAAGGACCGGTTTCTGGCTATCAGCCTTCATCAGCCTGGATAGCTTGACTCCAGTGGTGTGGAGAGCCTGGGACTCACGTCTGAGCATACCCAGCCCACTTGGGGTGAAAATTGCAAAAAACACAGTTGATGGACAGAATGTAGAACAATGTCATACATTCACCCCAGTACAAGGATCTGGGCCTAAATCCATCGTTTTTTTGCACTCCACACCACCCTGGGTTAGACACTGGCTATATGCAAATCAGCTCTGACCCTGTGCCTCATGGGAACTGTCCAGTCCGAACTACCAAGCCATGTCTTTCCCAGACCGGAATCAAGCATCCAAGGACCGGTTTCTGGCTATCAGCCTTCATCAGCCTGGATAGCTTGACTCCAGTGGTGTGGAGAGCCTGGGACTCACGTCTGAGCATACCCAGCCCACTTGGGGTGAAAATTGCAAAAAACACAGTTGATGGACAGAATGTAGAACAATGTCATACATTCACCCCAGTACAAGGATCTGGGCCTAAATCCATCATTTTTTTGCACTCCACACCACCCTGGGTTAGACACTGGCTATATGCAAATCAGCTCTGACCCTGTGCCTCATGGGAACTGTCCAGTCCGAACTACCAAGCCATGTCTTTCCCAGACCGGAATCAAGCATCCAAGGACCGGTTTCTGGCTATCAGCCTTCATCAGCCTGGATAGCTTGACTCCAGTGGTGTGGAGAGCCTGGGACTCACGTCTGAGCATACCCAGCCCACTTGGGGTGAAAATTGCAAAAAACACAGTTGATGGACAGAATGTAGAACAATGTCATACATTCACCCCAGTACAAGGATCTGGGCCTAAATCCATCGTTTTTTTGCACTCCACACCACCCTGGGTTAGACACTGGCTATATGCAAATCAGCTCTGACCCTGTGCCTCATGGGAACAGTCCAGTCCGAACTACCAAGCCATGTCTTTCCCAGACCAGAATCAAGCATCCAAGGACCGGTTTCTGGCTATCAGCCTTCATCAGCCTGGATAGCTTGACTCCAGTGGTGTGGAGAGCCTGGGACTCACGTCTGAGCATACCCAGCCCACTTGGGGTGAAAATTGCAAAAAACACAGTTGATGGACAGAATGTAGAACAATGTCATACATTCACCCCAGTACAAGGAACTGGGCCTAAATCCATCGATTTTTTGCACTCCACACCACCCTGGGTTAGACACTGCCTATATGCAAATCAGCTCTGACCCTGTGCCTCATGGGAACAGTCCAGTCCGAACTACCAAGCCATGTCTTTCCCAGACCGGAATCAAGCATCCAAGGACCGGTTTCTGGCTATCAGCCTTCATCAGCCTGGATAGCTTGACTCCAGTGGTGTGGAGAGCCTGGGACTCACGTCTGAGCATACCCAGCCCACTTGGGGTGAAAATTGCAAAAAACACAGTTGATGGACAGAATGTAGAACAATGTCATACATTCACCCCAGTACAAGGATCTGGGCCTAAATCCATCGATTTTTTGCACTCCACACCACCCTGGGTTAGACACTGGCTATATGCAAATCAGCTCTGACCCTGTGCCTCATGGGAACAGTCCAGTCCGAACTACCAAGCCATGTCTTTCCCAGACCGGAATCAAGCATCCAAGGACCGGTTTCTGGCTATCAGCCTTCATCAGCCTGGATAGCTTGACTCCAGTGGTGTGGAGAGCCTGGGACTCACGTCTGAGCATACCCAGCCCACTTGGGGTGAAAATTGCAAAAAACACAGTTGATGGACAGAATGTAGAACAATGTCATACATTCACCCCAGTACAAGGATCTGGGCCTAAATCCATCGTTTTTTTGCACTCCACACCACCCTGGGTTAGACACTGGCTATATGCAAATCAGCTCTGACCCTGTGCCTCATGGGAACAGTCCAGTCCGAACTACCAAGCCATGTCTTTCCCAGACCGGAATCAAGCATCCAAGGACCGGTTTCTGGCTATCAGCCTTCATCAGCCTGGATAGCTTGACTCCAGTGGTGTGGAGGGCCTGGGACCCACGTCTGAGCATACCCAGAAACCGGTCCTTGGATGCTTGATGGGGGTGAATGTATGACATTGTTCTACATTCTGTCCATCAACTGTGTTTTTTGTAATTTTCACCCCGAGCGGGCTGGGTATGCTCAGACGTGAGTCCCAGGCTCTCCACACCACTGGAGTCAAGCTATCCAGGCTGAATGAAGGCTGATAGCCAGAAACCGGTCCTTGGATGCTTGATTCCGGTCTGGGAAAGACAGGGCTTGGCAGTTCGGACTGGACTTTTCCCATGAGGCAAAGGGTCAGAGCTGATTTGCATATAGCCAGTGTCTAACCCAGGGTGGTGTGGAGTGAAAAAAACGATGGATTTAGGCCCAGATCCTTGTACTGGGGTGAATGTATGACATTGTTCTACATTCTGTCCATCAACTGTGTTTTTTGTAATTTTCACCCCGAGTGGGCTGGGTATGCTCAGACGTGAGTCCCAGGCTCTACACACCACTGGAGTCAAGCTATCCAGGCTGAATGAAGGCTGATAGCCAGAAACCGGTCCTTGGATGCTTGATTCCGGTCTGGGAAAGACAGGGCTTGGCAGTTCGGACTGGACTTTTCCCATGAGGCAAAGGGTCAGAGCTGATTTGCATATTGCCAGTGTCTAACCCAGGGTGGTGTGGAGTGAAAAAAACGATGGACTTAGGCCCAGATCCTTGTACTGGGGTGAATGTATGACATTGTTCTACATTCTGTCCATCAACTGTGTTTTTTGTAATTTTCACCCCGAGTGGGCTGGGTATGCTCAGACATGAGTCCCAGGCTCTCCACACCACTGGAGTCAAGCTATCCAGGCTGAATGAAGGCTGATAGCCAGAAACCGGTCCTTGGATGCTTGATTCCGGTCTGGGAAAGACAGGGCTTGGCAGTTCGGACTGGACTTTTCCCATGAGGCAAAGGGTCAGAGCTGATTTGCATATAGCCAGTGTCTAACCCAGGGTGGTGTGGAGTGAAAAAAACGATGGATTTAGGCCCAGATCCTTGTACTGGGGTGAATGTATGACATTGTTCTACATTCTGTCCATCAACTGTGTTTTTTTTTTTCTGCAACATCCTAAGCATCCCCATAGAAGGCTGCAGTGGAAGTGCTTGTAACCAATACAATATCTTAGGTAGGTTTTTCATTTTTAGAGCGGCGACCCATCCAACCCACGAGACTTTGTATTACTGCCACCGTGCTAAATCCGCCTCCACCCGTTGGAACAGTTCGTGGTAGTTCAGAGTCATCACTTGAACAATGGGCGGCATGAGCTGAATGCCCAAGTAAGAAATGGACTTTGGGGGCCACTGAATTTAAAATACCTGGGAACGATGCTCCCTGGTTTCGGGGGCAACCGTAAGATTTAAGGCCTGCGAATTGGTGAGGTTTATATGAAATACCGAGACAGCCCTGAACAGCCTCACGTCCTCAAGGGAGCTCACAAGTGTCGTCCCTGAGTCATCTAGAGCAGCCAGTACATCATCAGTGTCCGGTGTGATGAGGTGCTCCTACCCGCCAAAGCACACTTCTGTTACTCTCGGAATGTCCCTGACCCTCTGTGCGAACGGCTCCATGTAGAGCGCGGATAACAAAGGGGATAGGGGTCATCCCTGTTGCATGCCCCGACAGATAGGAAAGTGATCAGAGTTTCTATTGTTAACTTTTACAGAAGCTGTTGGTGTGCCGTAACCACTAAGAACCCGAGCTCGAAATCTCTCTAGAGGCCGAAGTGTGCCAACATCTTGGCCAGGTAAGGCCAGTGAACGTGTTTGAATGCTTTCAAATATGCGATTGAGAATAGTTTTACTAGTCGGCGTAAGAGGGTAGCCTTATCTATCAAGTGCGAAATCCGCTTAATATATTGAGCACATTGTCTATTTGGAATAAACCCTGCCTGGTATGGCTCCAATAGCTCCGGCATGAGGGGTTCAAGGTGAGCTGCAAGAATTCCAGATAACAGCTTCAGGTCAACATTAAAGAGAGAGATAGGCCGGTAGGATACACATTGTCTCTTGTCTTTACCAACCTCTACTATGTCTCTTATGGATGCCTCAGCCATTGAAGGAGGAAGGACGGCTGAGCTCATAATAGAGTTGAAAACCCTAGTGAGATGGGGGCTATCACCGAACAAAAGTTCTTATATAAGGCTGCCAAGAAACTGTCTGGCCGGGCAACTTACATGTCTTCAGCCTTGAGAAAGCCGAAATGACCTCCTCCACATTGAGCAGGGCCTCAAAACTGGCAGCCTGATCCTCCGTTAAATGGGTCACCTTAGTTTCAGCCAAGTAGGTAATAATGCCAGAGTGGGAGAGGTCCTGAGCGGCAAATAGGGCTGTGTAAAAGGACCCGAACATCGCTGCCACCTGTTCGTTCCACATAATCAAAGTACCCTCTTCCATCTGCAGGGAGTCCACCGTGGTGATCTGTCTTTGCCTCATGAGTTTGTTTGCATAATCCAGGTCTAGCACCGCAAGTTGTTTTTCAATTGGCTCCAGTTGTCTCCACACTCTAGGCTCCCTGGTAAGGTGGTGAATAAGTTCGAGCTCTCACACCTGCTGCTGAAGCTGTGGGCGCTTATTCCTCCTGCTCCTATTATCAGCCGCTGAGATGTCAATACATCCCCCCCTTAGTACTGCATTCATTGCATCATAGACCGTTGAGATTCACACCTCTGGGGTATCATTGACCTTCAGATTGCTCTTCTGGTCTGCGGAGAAGAGTCTCCGGCAATCTCCAGTTGCAAGCGGGGTCTAGCCCCTTGGGCGGGAAAGATCTAAGAGGACCGCAGAGTGGTCAGACAGCATGTGAGGCTCTATCTCCATGGATACTGTTGCTGCCTATACCTCGTGGGAGCCCAAGAAATAATCGAGTTGGGCATGGGATTTATGTGCATGGGAATAGAAGATGTAGTTGCGTGTAGTAGGGTGTCTTTCTCTCCATAAGTCCAGCAGACCCATCTCTTGAAGCCACAGGGATCTCCCTCCGGATATTGTTCCTTTGGCCCCCTGTGCTGTTATGAGCGATCTAATTCTTTGAGGAAAACTAAATTAAGAACCCCCTGAGGATCACCCAGTTATCCTGTGTCAACATAATGTCTGCTACTGCCTTAGGAAAAACAGTTCCTGACCCTCTTTGGGGGTATAACTTGAGCCTATGATCAGGGAGTGTGGACCAAAGTAAATTTGATACCCCAGCAGGCGGCCTTTAATTTCAGTGATTTTTGTCCCCACCTTCCCTCGAAAAGAGCGTGAGAAGAGCAGCACCAACCCAATCGCCTTACGTGGCAGACAGGAAAAAACTGCTGAGGACACACCCTAGATTTAAGTCTATACCAATCACTAGCTTGTAGGTGAATCTCCTGAAGTAAGCAAACATCAGCCTGGGAGTGCTCTAGGTGTGAGAGAATGGCCCATCTCTTAACTAGGTTGTTCAGCCCTATGACACCGAGAGAGGGTCAAGACCCTCAAGCCCCCCATCATGGATGCCATGGTTAATGCCACCCGCTCTGGCCATCCACCACTAGCTCTCCCGGACAACAACCCCCTGTCCAGCCAGGCCCAGTGGTACTCCCCCTCTGACCACTACCTGTCCGATGTGTGATTTGTGATATTGTGATGAGAACCTGGAAACAATCCCCAAATCAAAAACAGTAAGCATCCGTTGTCCCTGGATCGAAGAATGGGAGGGAAAGTCCAATCCCAGTCAGTGGAAAGAATGCAGTACGGGGACGTGATCATCCTCCTCAACTCTCACCCGGCCTCACCAAACTCGACCACCTGGTCATCCCAAACATCAAGCAGCTTATCTTCAGGCAGGGTCTTTAGCCACAAAGTCATCTGAGAGTTTATCAAACATAGTCCTCCTGCCTGATGCGATGACCTCCGAATCCAGTCTGGAGTCCCCAGGCCAATAGACACCTACATCCACTTCTGGCACCCACTTGCTCGACTGGACATTTTCTCCATTCCTGAGTGCTCTAGCTCCTGATCGTTGATCTGTAGCAGTTGGAATGCCTCCGCCAGGGAGCGGAGGTGAAAAAGATGCTATTGCCAGCGGAATATCAGTCTGAAGGTGTGACCCCATGAGTAGGGATCCTTCTTGTCTCTTCCAGGCGAATTTCCCACCTCTCCTGAAGCACTCCTTCAAGGGAAGGCTATGTAAACAATGTAAAATGTCCACTGCCTGCGACAGTCCAGTGCCTCCAAGACCCACTCTATGGGTTCTGTCCAGGCAGATTTTGGTTGATGGCGTGTCTTCCAGAATCTGGGCAAACAGATCTGCCACGTAGGCTTCAACATCCCTTTTCTCTGCTTCCCTTGGGGCCCCTCTGATGCAGATGTTATTCCGCCTAGAGCGGTTTTAGAGGTCCTCTGCTTGGACCTGTAGGTCTAGTTGCTGATCCGTGAGCCGTATTATCTCCTGCTGCAGTAGCTCTAGTTCCTTGTCCCGAGAGCTCTCATGGCCCTGCAAAGTGTCCACTCAATCGCCAATGTACATCACCTTCTTCCTTATCGCCTATAATTCGCTAGTTAGGTCTCGCTTGACTTGCTGCAGGTCCTTTATTAGAGAAGAGAAAAGAGTTTCCATGTAGGAGCGTGTGACTGGGCCTGCAGATCTCTGACAGGCACTGAGGGTGGTCTGCCAGCAACGTTCTGAGTCTCCCCATCCTTGGAGCCTGCAGGTTTTGTAAACATGGCTTTGAGGGTGGCTCCCTTCTTTGGGCGGGCTGATGTCATCGAGACGGGCCTACCAAGCTCGCCGCCGAGAGGCCAAGACACACTATGCTCTGCCTCAAGCAGCCTCCGTCTTCAGTAAAGCACACTCGTCCTCACCGGGGGGCGAGAGCCCCATTCCTCTGCCTCCTCTGTGTGCTTCTCCACACCAGTCCAATGCAAGGCCCCCTCTGGAGGGCATCTCCTGAACTCAATTATCCAGTTCGCTACACAACCAGCCCACGCTGTGCCTCCCCAGGTCTTCCACACGTTGTAGCGCAGGCCCTTGCAGGTTCGCTCCACTGCTCTCTTTCCACTCTGGGCCCTGTGCTCTGTTCAGGGAAGGGGGGCACCTGCAAACTCTCCTATTATCCAGGCCTCCCACCACTTGCTTCTTGCTGCAGTGCTGCTGCTCTCAGTCACCTCTGGTACTCGGGTCACCGGGATTAGTCGGCCCAGCCAGATGTATCACACGCCAATGCCTTGTTCACATCTGGGGCCACAGCAGAGCTCAATGACACCCCCCTCAACCTCCAAAGTCTGTCTCTGGGGGTAGAGCAGCACAATTCGTCTAGGCCACCTTGCCACCCTCCTGCCTCCAAGGGAATCTCTCCTTCACAACCGAGGCCCCGGTGTACTCTCTGTACTCACAGGCAATGTGCGTGGACCGGCTGTCTCTCTGAGGCCTCCGCTCCGTGCTGCAGCCACTACACTCTCAAGGTCTCCATTGCAGGCCCAACGCACTGCTCATGCCCGCTCCTCACCACAGTATTCTCCTCGTCACAAAGGGGGACAACCGCTCCCTGTGTCTTGCGCTGGATCCGCCTGCTTCACCACTCTTTCAGGCAGGAACCTCCACTAATCCCCAAGGGGTCAGAAGTCAGTCAAATGGCCCCGCCGTCCACTCTGGCTACAGTCCTCAGAGGAGAGCGTTACTCGCTCCTCGCCTGGAAGCTGCCTTTGATGGGCTATACTACGCCGGGCCAGTGACTACAGACCTTGGCCGTGTCCCTCTCACTGAAGCTCAAAGCACCCTCCAGGGCCGCCGCTTTGCCTGGGGGGAGTCTCTGCAGCACCATAGTAGCTCTCTCTACTCCACTCTACATCCCTGCTAAAAGATGGACTGCTTTTTGTAAAGCTAAGCATGTTCAATCTCGGGCCTGGAAACGTGCACATACACAATTTCCTGAACCCCTCCCTGAAACAAATTTTCTCAGTGGAGAGAGGGGCAGAGAGGGGAGAAGCTCACCAAAGTTTCCTGCCAAGGTGAAACCTCTCTCTCCCATTTTCTATCTGAAATCTGCATTGTAATGTGAGTTGGCCTCTTATGCAGCGTCATTCTACAAGAGTGTCCAAGCCTAATAAAGCTTGACTTAGGGTAGACAGCAACACTGGTTCAAATGGATTGGAGCAAACCCTTAAGGTGTGAAAACTGCAGGCAACCTTATTTACCAGGCCTGGGCATTTAGAGTATTATAAGTTCTGTCCCCTGTGTCACTAACACAGCGATCGACATTTTCTCTCGAAGCAGGCCCTTAGAGTCACAATTCAGCCAAGGGACTAATTGCTATGGATAATGTTGGGCCATGGTGCCAGTTCTGACCTTATGTCCCTCCCAGTGATGGCCAGAGTAAGGTACCTTTATCTCAGAACCCACCAATCACTGTCACCATTTTCTGGGAATGCGGCACCATTTAGATCCCAGAACACCCATGATAAATGTAGATTTGAAAGGAGACCAGTGCTTAGTTGGTAAATTGCAACTGGACTGTCACTGAGGACCTGAGTAGGGGCTCAGATTGCAATATCTATGGAATTGTTTGTCTAGAATATTAATTTTGAATGGTTCCAGAGAGTGATCTTCTCTAGCAACCCAGACGGATTCCAACCCCCAGAATGAGGTTGATATTCCATCTGAACCTCAAGGGCAAGTAGAAGGGTGAGGTAATTAATAATGATGCTCTGACGCTTTGTTGATAGACTTCAGATCAGGTTTATTGCAGCACAGAAGAATACAGGTCCATCACCCATCTGGCCATAGCTCTAACTGCCATGGGAATAGAACACATCGAGGCATCACAGGTAGAACTCACAGAGAATCTAGAAGGTTAGCATGGAGGAAGACTAAGCATTGTACAACATATCTCCCCTCCTTATGCAACAAAAGGAAATAAGAAAATTAAAAGAAATAAAAGAACAAAAACCATTAATGAATGTAATCATCTAAGTAAACTGGAGGGCGACGGGAACGCGGACTTCTCAGGCTTAAACTAGGAGGAGTCAAGGAATCAGAAATGGGACCACTATCATCATTGAGAGGAGTGGAAGCATCTCCACTACCCACCTCCCCTCGTGCAGCAGGCAGAGAAACACTATTAGGTTCACATTGAGAGGATAACATGTAACCATTGCACTTCTTTTCAGAAACTTCCTGAGGAACAGTTCCACGCTTTTGATAAAGTGCTACTCTCCTGTAATTCCATTTTTCTCCATTGTCTAGAAGCACGAAATGGGGAAAAGCCTTTTTTACACCAAAAGGGCCCCTAAACTTGGTAAGACCTTTTACGCAACGACCAGGCTTAACTTTAATAAGGTCACCTGCTGAAATTGGCAAAGAAGTCATGTTGGGTGGAGAGAATTGACTATCTAGACTTCTCAACCAGGAAGGTGTTAATCTTGAAATGGGAGGACGACCACGCATCAACTCGAAAGGAGACTTTTCCCCATTTTTATGAGAAGTTGAGCGATATGCCCATACAAGTTCTTGAACACGTTCGGTAGAAAAACAATCACTCGCTACAAACATCTGAATCACACCCTTCACCAACCGATTTATCCTTTCACACAAACCATTACTCTCTGGATTATAAAGACATGTACGGTGATGTATGATCCCACACTCACGCACAAAGGAAACCATCTTGGCAGAAGTCAATTGAGTGCCGTTGTCGGTAATCAGTACTGAGGGAAATCCCTCATCGACAAAGACACTCTTCAGGAAATTGATAGTGGAATCGGTAGTGATCTCTCTCATAAAACGAACAGTCAACCATTTGGAAAAACAATCAATCACAACAACAGCAAAACGCTGATCAGAGGGTAACTCATTCATTGGCCCAATGAAGTCTAGGCAGATAGTGTGCCAAGGTAAATCCTTAAAAGAAATACTGCCTATTGAACTCGAGCCTACAACCTTCAGGCGTTTCTCTCCTTCTTTACAAAAATTGCACTTAACTACACAATCGATGGCATCAGAATCAATCAAAGGCCACCAGAAATTCGCTTTCACACGCCGTTGGGTGAGGGTCTGTCCCAAGTGGCCTTCGTGGGCTAGCTTGAGTATTCTACTCCTCAATGAACTGGGAGGGACAAAGTGATCACCCCTCATTAAAACATTCTTACCAGACAAAGACAACTCACTCAAAATCTTAAGAAAGGGTCTAACTGAAGGCTCAACCGTACTCTCCCTTCTTGATCCTTTAACAACAAGATCAACAACAGCTTGCAACACTGTATCTTCTTCCATGCCTTTTGACCACTCCTCATCTGAAAAGGAACCTTCCCCCAATAGTAAAATATCTTGTAGAGAGGCAACTGCAGCATCATCCTGCACGCTATCTAACGAGTCTTGTGTTTTTTTTTTTGGTTGCACAGGAAGACGAGATAAGCAATCCGCCTGGATATTCCTCCAACCATGTACAAACTCCACCTCAAACTGATAGTCCTGTAAACGAGAAGCCAATCTGGCCAACCGGGGTGAACATTTCCCCGTCCCCCCAGGAGCTAAGACATTGAGCAAGGGTTTGTGATCAGTGCGAAGAACAAATCGGGAACCCCACAAATACGTTCTAAAATAACTTGTGCCCCAAGCAGCTGCAAGAGCTACCCGCTCAATCACAGAATAATTTGATTCTGATGTTGTCAATGGTCTAGATGCAAATGCAATAGTCTTTTCTACACCACTATGCTTTTGAAGAAGAACCGCACCAAGACCAATCCCACTCGCATCCACGATCAAAACAGAAGGAAGTTTGGTATCAAATGGAGTAAGTACATTTGCAGATTTGAGTTCAGATTTAATGTGATTGAAACAAGAATCTTGCTCACTAGACCACTGAAACTTAACTCCTTTTTTTAATAAACACCTCAGAGGGGCAGTTTTCGATGAGAAATCTCTCACAAACTTAGAATAGATGTAAATCATCAATACTCTCATCTTCGTGTTGTTTGTTTTTGTAAAATTTGTATCTCTGCAGGACCAGATTTTCCTCCTTCCCAAATCTAGTCTCAAGCCTTGTAACAGCTTCCTTAAACTCGTCCATTGATGATTGAGAACCAGAAGGTAATGCTTGCGGTAGAAATTTAAAAATACGTTGCCCTTCTTTCCCCAAAGTTGTCATGAGAAGAGCTTTCTTTCTCTTGGGTGAAAAATCTTCTCCATCTAAAGCATCTATGTAGTTGTTAAACATCACAATCCAATCCTCCCAAGCAGTAGATGGGTTCCCAGGTTCGCTAAGGAATTGTGGAGGGAGGGCTACATTAATTGGCTGAGACATTATGAACAAAAAAAAATATTTTTTTTCAAAGATTTAAATATCCAAGGAAAGAATTAAAATATATTTTCTACTTGTAAATTGCGGAACACCCAAGTAAAATAGAAAACACAGTGTTGTATTTAATAGGTTATAGTAGGCGGGTTTGAATAAGGTGTTAAGATTAATAGGAGAGAATTATTTTAAATGAGTAGAGTACTGCATGCTAGTTTAAAACATTTCAAAAGTCAAAATCAGTGTCCCAAAACGATATCTTTAAATGCGCACTAACGGTAGACTTGTAGTTCACCTAGTTGAAGAGTCACGTTTAAATACGTACAGTATCACAGGTTTGTCAAAATTCACTGCAAGCGTTAAACTCAGCATGTATAAAAATACCTCTGAGTCTGCGCTGAGGGTATAGTCACACTCGTTCTCTTGAAGTGTTAAGGTCAAGCGCATAAATATTAAGTACTCTGACACTCAGCTCCGATACATCACTGAAAGCCGACAAGCTTTCCGAGTAAATATGGCCGACAGTGTCAGACGTCACGCAGGTCACGCGTCTGACCTTACGTCAGTGACGTATATCCGTCTGACTGGCTGCTTGGAATTTCAGCTCACGGAGGAATGTTTCAAGGTTGCCCTGGAAATTGAAGAGATCATCCACTCACCACAACTGGTTGCCAAGACGATATACGATGACGACAGTAGTTTGAGTTAACGGCAACACCAAGAAGGAAAATTATCTTAAAAGTTCCTTTCTTCTTGCTGTTGGGACGTCGCTCGACGTTTGAGTTGATTAATGGTCTCTTTCTGTCATCAGTTGTTACGCAGGGTTCTTTGGTGAAAGGGAGCGCTGTTCTTCTGTATTTTGACACCGCTGCAACCTTCGAGTCTGAATAATGGCCAGATTCATCCAGAGTCCAAGTCGCCAAATGAAGTAATTAATAATGATGCTCTGAAGCTTTGTTGATAGACTTCAGATCAGGTTTATTGCAGCACAGAAGAATACAGGTCCATCACCCATCTGGCCATAGCTCTAACTGCCATGGCACAGAACACATCGAGGCATCACAGGTAGAACTCACAGAGAATCTAGAAGGTTAGCATGGGGGAAGACTAAGCATTGTACAACAAAGGGACAACAGAAGCACCCATTGGGTCATGGTAGGCCATCTGGAGCATGTTTTTTCAATCTGCAGATTATGAGGCCTCACTGTTCCTCAGGTGACATTCCAGCCAGTTCTATTTGTCAATGAGGTTTGTTTGCTCCTCCTAGTTGAAAGAGCCCACCTTCTCCCAAAGGCAGACAGGTCTTCTTCTCGAAGGTCAACAACAGAAACAACTGCATTTTTGTCTGGACTTCTGCCTAGATCAATAGAAACCCAGGTTCTACTCCTGAATCAACCATTGGCTTCTCTCATTCACTTGTATATCATTATTATATGTAAATAACAATGTTTCCTTTCTTAAGAGCTGACTAGACACTGACCTTACCACCTGTTACTAACCACCATACACTATTTCAGAGTATTTAGCTCTATACCAACCCTTGAGTAAATCTCACCAGCGTCACTGAGACTCAAGGGTAAATTGTACTGCTTGGTCATCTAGTTGAAGTGTATTAGCATTTTGCCACCAGGATCCAAGTTATAAATATATCTAATTGTTATGATTGAATCCTGGTAAACTATGGCTTGTCTGTGATCATGACAAAAAGCCTGGCAGTCCTCCTTGTAGTCTTCCTGGTGGAGTCTAACTTTACTTCACAGGTTAGCACCTTTTTCTTGCAGCTATCTTTGCTTTGCAGTTGTTCATTCTTAGCTGCATACCCTGTTTCTCCGTCAATAGATATTACGATAGGTCAAAAATGCAGCCCCTCACCCTTTTCTTTTTCTGTGGGAAAATGGACATGCCAGAACTGTGGTGAGGTTCACTTTGGCTGATGATCTCACAGCTGCTTAACTTCATAGTGGCTCATGTATAAAAGTGACCTCCCAAAGCACAGGACTGTTTTGCACAGACACAAGTAGACAACAACAGGATCCACTAGAATGACAAGAAAATCACTATTGCACTGATCAATAAAGTGAGTTGCAGCAAAGGAATGGAATAACACAGCAAATGTAACTCCCAATAAAACCAACACTCTCAGTAAGGGGCAGTACCTCCATGCAGTAGGAAACCACCATTCCAAGGAAAACTAAATCAAAAGACCACTTAGGACCAGAATGCTACCAAACATGGAAATAAACTGATGCATACCTCCCTAAAGTAGAGGACACAGCCTGAAGAAATCAGACTCATAAAAGGAAGGCAGACCCAGATGAAACATGAATAATATCAGCTGGCACTGGCAGTGCCAGAAACAATCAGCATAAACGTAGGCACATCAATAAAACAACACTACTAAGAACATGATTTTTCTCTCAGACTATCACTGAAAGATGCTCCAGCAATCCTGATGGCCCTTAGCTACACACAACCAACATACTGCAGGAAACCCATGTATTCCTCAAGCCAGAACCTGACACCAAACCTCATAGAAGGAATAACATATCTGAAAGTGTGAATGAAAATGCTGGGTCTTATGATATTATTCTGACATGCATTTATGTTGAGCAAATCCTTTTTACAATGTTGTACACTTATTATTTAGTACCTCATGCTGTTTCTAGCCTGCTCTCATTTTGGCAGATAGGACAACTGTGGCACATGTGAATAACATAAATGTCCAGGATAACCAAACTCAAGTGTGAAAGCCAGGGCAAGAGCTTTGCCCTTCTGTTTCAGCAGTATCTCCTACTTGCAGTGTCCACTGTAAAATAATATTTGAAAAATGTCAACCTTACAATGGTATTCAACTAAGCCACCTATAATGGCAATTCAAGCTGTCCCACTGCTAACTACCCAGAGCCTCAATGACACTACACCGGTGTCTGATAAAAAAAATGCAATTAAACAGTTTGGTTAATGGGTGAATTACTCTAATCCGTATTGAGAGTTCGAAATTCCCTCCAAAAAATAAACAATGCTGTACAAAATGTAATTGAAGAAAGATGCTCATGTGAAAAAAGCGGTGTTCCAAATAGATATTCCAATGGCTCAGAGTCCCTTGTAATTTATCACAGTAGATTTCGTAAACATGGCTCGTTTCCCCTTTTCTTCATTTTTCCTGATCACATTTTCCAAAGGGACTTCTTGGTCAGTGACAAAACAGAAGTGTAAGAGACGTGAACCCTAGAAAGAGCTATTTAACATGTGATGTGAATTTGATGCCAGAAAAAAATTCTCTTCCATATCTAAGAACCCCCTTAAAGGAAACTACTTTACAAAGGCAGGAAAGCACATCAAACAGAGTAGCTTGGCCATTACGGCTCCATGCAGCATTACTGTCAGAGTTCAAAGCACAGCCCAGAATTGAAAAGGTAACAGCAGGATCTCCCCCGATGACTCAGAAGTTGGTACATTTAAAAAAGAATGAAAATGAAATATAATGAATGCATAATTATAGATTTAATTCAGGGTCATGCAGAGTACATCCTGATTCAGCAGCGGCCTTTGGAACTTAATGTTTGAAAGATAAACTGTGAAACTTTGAAGGAGATTAAAAGTAATCTGCAGCTCTTTACATTTTCAGGGCCCTAGGCACGGCTCCAAGAACTTACCCAGCCTTTGGCATTCAGCTAGGGGATAATTTCCACTTCCTATGTATGTATTACTGGCATTTCAAGGCGCATGTAACTCATTCTGCGCGTTTTCTAAGAAAAGTTTAAAATGCAAATAGACAATTTGTGTGCACATTATAATTATACAACCAAAATGGGAAATATTACCTTTTTCTGAATCATGCAGCAAGAACATACATAGATCAAGACCAAATGTGTATATTGGAGGCACCATTTTTTAAGGAGCTACATTTCCTAGAGTAACTTGTTATAGATAGATCCTTTGAGACAAGATATGCACCTTCTGACAATGGTAATATATCAACCATGGTGCATGTTTTATATTCCAGAGCTGAAGTTGGTGTTCCATAGCTAAGAGTTTCCAACATTCTTGCCCTCTTAAATCTAGACGTTTAAAATTTCAAATTGTGATGGCAAGCAAAACTGTACATTTAAAAAAATAAAAAGAACTCCACCTCCATTAAGTACATAGCTGACAAAGTTATAAAACTAACGAAAACGGGTCTGTGTGGTGCAGAGGGCTATGAATGAATGAAAGAGCATTTATTAAGTGCTCAGCTACTCAGAAAGAGTGTCATGGCGCTGAAAGACTCAATCAGACCTGCTACTTCCCCACAGGGCGGGAGACGATCGGTTAGTTCCGGAAAAGCCAAGCTTTGTTTATTTTCCTGAACATGGTTACATCGGACAACTTGCCTGAGTGTCAGAGGTAAGAGGTTCCAGGCATGTGCACCCTGCACCTGGAAGTACGGAGTGGTATATCTTAGGGATTGAAGCCAAATTCAGTGTGGAGGACCTCAAGGTTCTAGGAGGAACATAGTGTGTGACTCTCCTTCTGAGGTACTGCGCTTCGATTCCCTGCTGGGCCTTAAAGAAGAGAACAAAGGCCTTAAAAAAATTCTATCTTTTACAGGAAGCCAATGTAAGGCCTTCAGGTGAGGAGAGAAATGAGACCTGGGTTTGTGCAGGAGGACCGCATGTGCGGTCACGTTCTGGACCACCTGTAAGGGTTGTATGTCAATACAACGCAGTGTTTACACCACACTACCATTACAACACTGGTTTTACAACGCAAGTCGTTACCACGACTTGCGCTGTAGGATGCTGGACTTAGGAATAGTAAAATGTACTATTCCAACACCAGCCTACGTACAGTAGGGAAGGTGTTGGAATAGTAAATCTACTATTCCTTAGCCTAGAGCGCCCTTCCAGCGTAAGTCATAGTAACGACTTGCGTTGTAAATCCAGCGTTGTAATGGTAGTGCGGTGTAAACACTGCGTCGTAATGGATTTTCCCCCCTGTAAGGGGTTAAGCAGCTATTCAGGAAGGCCTAGGTACAGGACGTTAACATAGTCTAGTCTGGAGATAATCAAAGCCTGGACAACAGTCTTCCTATGATCAAGAGGGGTAAGAATTTTCTAAGCATTCGTAAAAGCCCAGAACAGGAGCCTGCAACTGACTGGACTGCTGCTCTCATCGACAGGGCGCTATCCATCTTGATGCCTAGATTTTTTACCTTGCTAACATAGGAGAGGGTAGGTGACATATCTGATGGCCACCACAGTTTCCACTCACCAACGGGTGGGGAGCCGAAAAAGGTGACCTCAGATTTCTCAGGATTACGTTTAAGCTGGTTCAAACTCAGCCAGGAAAACACCTTTGAAAGACAGGTAAATCTTTAACACTGAAATGCAAAGCCAAGAGTGATAGCTACTTATAACTTTCCTTACTGAGTCTATATAGTTTACACCAGCGTATTGTAATATAATTTCTGACGTTTTGTGTTATTCTTGTTACATAAAATGCAGAAGTATGGGAACAATGCGAAAGAACAGAATGTGAGCGACACAGATAATTTTGCACAATTTTTATTGCAAAAAGCATCCACTTTTTGTGCTACAAAAAAAGCGCTAAAATGTCTTTCGCACTAAATAAAATAGTGCAAAATACCGGACTGTCATTTTACATAATATTTTGGCCATCTTGGGTTATTTGCATAAAGGAAATTACACTACTTTCGCCCTGGCCAACAGAGGATATGGAGAAGAAAAGATATAGAAACACAATAGCAGCTACTTGGCTACATCTTATCACTTCCCCACTTCTGAAAGTCCTGCCCAAGAGTGGAGAAAAGAGGAGACGTCACCAAGCAATTATCATCCATTGTTGCTACTCAGACGACAGTAGTTAAACGCAGTTCCATGCAGCTTAATGTCCCACCACTACTGGACAGGAAATCTCACTGGAGGGATGGGCAATTTGAACATGGCTACAGTTAACAAATTCATTAAACTGTTCACTTCTTCTTGAAGTATGACATTTCCCAAATTAACTCCACTTCATAATTTGAATTACAGCCAGCACTAGTTGAATGTCTTCTTAATAAGCTTAAACCATTCAACACCTTTAAACAGTTATCGTAAGAATGTAGAGTCAGGTGTTTTTTTTTAACTCTTTCCAAATTCAAGAATGTTCAGAAATGAATTGGGATGCGGCGTGGCTTCTGCGTCACTCAAGATGGCCCCCTAGGGACCGAGCTCCGCTTCTCCGGGACCTCCAAATGCCCTTTTGACGTTCTCGAGGCTGTTTGGACAGTCACCCTTACGGGAGCAGACAGTGGAAGATGATGTTAAGCTCTGCTCTTGCTTTTCTTTAGGATACAAGAACTATCTGGCATGATATTGCCGTTGCATCCATTTCCTCAGAAGCGGTCGCCATATTGCAATGTTCTGGACTGTTGACTCGATACAAAGGATGTGGTGTGAGTTTACTGGCACCTTTTTTTCTACCTTTATTTTCTTTCTTTTTTTGGCAGCCTTAAAATGCAGGATCTTCTGCTGCTATGTTTTACAGGTTTTTCCCTTTATTTAAATGTATTTGTGCTTGCTGTTTTTCTGGCATCTTATCACCTGGCACATGTAAGCATTCTCTGGAGTTCTGTGTGCTGATATATGGTGCTGTTTGGCTTTGTGTTTTATACCCTTCCTTTATGGTCAGATTAAAGAAGCCGCAGTTTGTTTTTTCATCTAAAAAGAAGCCTATATCTCCCCTCATTTGTGGCTCTGCAGAAACTATATTTTTGGCACAGCTCACTTCCTCTGAAGAGATGGCTATTCCTACTGATCCACGTGTCTTCTCCATGCAGTCCTCTTCCAATAAAGCACAATTACCCACTTCTGGTACTAAGAGTTCAAAACATGACCATTCATCACCTGAAAAGTCTTCCTCTTCGATTTCTTTGGAATAAGTGCTGGAAGAGATCCGGGTGTTGCATCCCTTTGTTGAGGAGACTAAGCATGGGCGGATCTAGCGGATCTCGCGTACGCGAAATTGCGGATTTACGGATTCGCAATCCGCGAAGATCCGCGAACTCTAGCGGATTTGCGGATTTTTCCGTTTTTTGTGTTGGCGCGTGTTCGCGCCGATTTTGGGACAAGTTCGCAATTGCGAACTTACTTTTCGGCTTGCAACGGCCGCGACTATGTTGTTTCTACGTCTGGTTTATCATCACAGGTTCACAGCACCCTCTGTTTCACCACTGCCACCCTCTGGGACACCCATGCCACCCTCTAGTACATCCTCACTGGCACCTATTAGGTTTATTTATCACTGTAGATTATGGTGGTTGAAAAAAGCAAGCACACCTGCCCTTCTTCAACTGCCATCAATTAATTTGTGTTTCATTAATGTGTCAGTAATTTTGAAAGTTCCAGTCTGGCTGGCACCTGCTTCCTTCCTTATCTGTAATTTGCTTTTTGTTGCAGTGACATTTTTTTTTTACAGGACCTTTATGGTGCTATTCTATGAGCCTGCTGTTTGGGTCATAGCAGGGTCATAGAATTGTTGCAAACTCTGGAGGGGCCCATCAGGAAGCACTACCTTGAATGTTACTAATGTTAAGTTTGAACTTTTGCACCTGCTCATTGCTTTCATTTTAGCTAAAATCGTTTTTTTTGCAATTTCGCGCGTTATTTGGGGCGCGAATCCGTGCGAGATCGATTTCGGAAGCCGCGAATACGTGCGAATACAAAATTGTTTTTGTTGCGACGTGTATGTTCGCGTGATCTTGCGCGTGTTCGCGAGGCGCTTCTAGCTATTCGTTTGCCAAGTTACCCTATCGGTCGTACACGGGCGCGGCCATCTTGTTGGCGTGACGTAATTCCGTTTCCGCCCGCTATGTGTAATCTCGCAAAGTGTGCTGCTCGCTAGTACAATTTCGCGCGTACTCGCAAGGAAAATCTCGCGCGAACTTACCCACGCGGTCGTGAACGGGCGCGGCCATCTTGTTTCTCATTCATTGCTATGGTTCTGGGCATGCTTTCTGTATCCTCTCTCAATCTCTGCCATCCTTTGCTTGTTTGAAGTTTTTTTGATCTAATTTTACTTATTATCTAACCCTCTATTTTTCTAGCTCTATATTTTTGTGTTTTCTGCAGCTTTTATTTACTTTTAAACTACTTTTTTAAACTCTTTTCTTTTCTTCTTCACTATTCTATTTCTTCTTTATCATTTAAGTTTATTTCTGCCCAGACCATGGTAAAGGGAGCCGGGAAGCACCCTGAGAAGGGGAAGGGTCCCGCACCCCGTGCCCGGCTCCCGTGCGGGCGTTTAAGGGGGGAGCAAGTGGTCCCGAGGGAGATCTTCAGCGCGGAGGAAGTGGCGGCACTGATCTTCCACGTCCAGCGCCGCCTCCCCAAGACGATCCTGGGAGGCGGCAAGATCGCGACCGGCTATGGCATCCGGGAGCGCCGCCAGCAGTGGGAGAAGGTGTGCCGGGCCATGTACAAGATCTCTGGGGTCCGGCGCACATATAACCAGGCCACCCACCGCTGGACCGATGTCATGGACCGGGAGCGGGACTTGCTGGACGCGCTCGGCGTAGAGGTCCCCGGGCTTGGTGAGTAGTAGTAGTAGTACATTTACTACTCTGTTTTATCCTGCTCTGTTATTTGCAAATCTTTGTTCTTTACCAAGAGCAATAATGCTGCCGATTACATTGAGGTAAATTATATTTCAAAATCTTCTATGCATTTCATTTTCAGGTGCACTGCTCTCCTTCTCAGTAGCCTTGCTTGCTACTATGCTTCTTTGTTTTGTATGTTGTGTTCAGAAGCATTTCATTGGCCTGAGAAATTATGTATGAGTGTACTGTAAAGAAAAGAACTGCGTAATGCTAGACAGTAAGGGTCATATTTTCAATTACCGGCGCATCCCTGCAAAGTAGCAGGGATGCGGCAGTAATTGTGTGCCATGCCACCACCACCCATTGGCCCAAAACGTCACAGAAGCCTTACGCATCTGTGCCGTAAAGGCAGCGCATTGCTGGAGTTGCGTGCCAACGATGGCGCAGCTCCAGCAATGCTCTGGGGTACCCTATCTCCCCAATGCTGCATCAAGCCGTACGTCGGCTTCAAGCCCGCAGGGTTTGAGTCATGCATCATTGTCCTAAAAGTGACTGATTGACATCTTGTAGATTTCCCTCAGCCACTTTTAGGATTCGTTCCTGCGCAGGTACGCCCTCCCTTGCGCCGGAACGCCCCCTGATGGCGCAGGGCTTTACAACGTGATGCATCGCCCATATGCCCATATGTGTTTTTTTTTTAATATATACGCCGCACCAACACCATGGCGAGTCTTTTGTTCTGCCGCTGCGTCAGAAAAGGCACGCAACAATGGAGGAAAATCAGCCGCAACTTCCGCAAGGGACTTATAAATCAGCCCCAACAGACTGAAGTCCAGTCCTTCCTTTAGACAGTCACATGGCTATCAGAAGAAATAGTGGCGGTGGTGGCGGGTGGATTGATAGTTTGAGTATTCACTGATCTGCAAGCAGGATGGACTTTGTCTGTCACGTGTTGCGCACTGCTGCCTGCAGTGCCAGGCCTAGGCAAACCTCTTTAGTAGTCTGTTTATTGAGTTACATAGGAACTTTCTAAGTCAACGTTCCGCAAATCAGGCAATACGAATAACGTAGTATACCACATGAGATAGATCCCGTGGAATAGTTGTCTATCTATTTGCTATTTTTCCAAAATATGTTGTTATTGTTCTTTTGAAATGTTTGATTTGGTTGAAAAATCTCATCCATGTTTTCTGGTTTTTCTTTCTTTCATGTTGTACATCAGCTCCCCCCAAGGGCAAGAGGACACAGGAGGAGGGTGCTGAGGATGCAGGCCAGGATCGGGCAGGCGAGGGCTCCTTTGCTGGCCCCAGTAAGTTTACATTTTAATAAACAGTACCTATTTTTTCCTAGCGTTCCTCATTCGATTTTTTCTAAATCGTCTTTGATCTTCTTGTAGACTGGATATAAATTCTTATCCTGCCTCGAATATGACTCCCTGTGGTATTACTAGACTATTCTTATTAGTCTGTCTGTGTAGCTAACTAAGATTGGACATTTGGCAATTCCATTGGACTCCCATTATATTCAGCAATACCTCTATGCACTGTCTCCTTACTGACTAGATAGTGTGGCAGAGTCATTCAGCTCCCAAAGTCACCGATTATAGATCCCCAATGATCTCTAGATTATCGTACGCAGGACAAGAGAGTAGTACGGAGTCACAGCACAGTCAAGAAGTGTCAGAGGCACTCATGCTTGCAAAAATTCCAAAACCTTTAGCTCATCCACTCTAGTCTAGAGGAACAAAAACCACAGAGTCTATTTAAGTGTAAAAGCTTTATTAAAAGTAAACACATTTATTAAAATGTACTTTGTCATAAAACTATTTAACTGTAAACGGAAAAGTGGTTAGTGCTGACGATTAATTGGACACATTTCTTGTGGTCGAGCCGAACTCTCACCTAGTTTGAACTTGATCCTGGTCGTGTTCTTAGGACTCAGGAGTCAAGCTTCTGTCTGTTAGGAGAAAAAGTGGTGCGTGTTAAAAATCAAAAGCAAGCATTCATCAGTTGTGCATAAAAGTGCAGCAAGACAACAGCCTTCCCTGGAAAATGGGACATTTTTACTATGGAGTAGACAGTCACAAATTATTACATTGTATTCTGTTTTTTTAACATTTCTCCTAGACCAAATATTATATAGTAGTGAGTGGTGTATTCTAACATTCTTAAATGTACTTTGTAGGTGTAACATCTGGTGACGGGGCCAGCGCGGAGGTGGCTGTGTTGGACTTGGACTCGGAGGCCTCTGGGGAGGAGGCGGCGTTAGAAGAGCTGGTGGCCGTTCCTGTGGGGGATCAAACGGTGGTGGCGGAAACAGGTAAGCTATATATTCCTTACTTATTGAGATTGAAGACTGCATAGTGTGCTTTCTGCACGGGTGTATTACAATTACAAATCAACCAGGTAGTAGCCTCCTCGAAATGTACTTCGACTTAGCTGTGAAGTTTTTGGTGAGAAGAATCCCAATAAGTTCTTAGACGAACGTGATGGATGGGATGAACGAAAAGCGAAAGAAGGGTGTAAGTAAGTGGGACGCGAACTTGTATGATGGCTGGCAAAGAAGAACGATATGTGTTTGCTTGGACCCAGAGGTGGCTGGGAAGGAAAGAATATGGTATGGTGCATGGCTGGGTCAATGATGAAGCAAGGATGGGTGGAAGGACAGCAGCCTGGGTGGGTGAAACAGAAACTGTATGTGTGCGTATACTTTGACTGAATGGATGCCTGGAGCATGGTATTCTCTGACTCTTACATAGCACATGTGTATCTAGAGAGAGTAGATGGTCGCCAGGTGAAGTAAGTGTTACCTTGAAGAGCATGTACCACCGCACCCGCACGTCCGTCCCAGTGCAGGGAAGGCAAGGAAAAGAAATTGTAAATGTGTCCAATACTACCATGAATAGTAGCAGTACTTTGTATTGCGTTTGCATTCACAGCATATATCTGGTTATTACGGTGGACACTCCGTACCTCTCTTAATAACTTTAGTTTACTTGTAGTACGTCATTCATGTGTGGGTGTATCACTGTTCACTCAATATTAAGCAAAGCACCTAAAGTCATCTCATCTGTCATTAAATACGTCCCATGTGAAGTGATAGATAATCAAATTAGTTAGCTTCTTCAGTTTCCTTTTCTAGTACTCATTTGCACTGTAGGGTGAAAGGTAAATTAATTAAGCAGTAGCCCTTGTAACAGAGTATTCTCAGTGCCACCCGTAATAGAAAAGTAATAGCTTCACCACCTGCATGTACTGGACCGGTACAGTAACGCAAGTCTGTCTCCATCATCATGGTGTGCAACTTTTTTTCTCGGGTGCAACTTCACTGTGCTGTGTCCATGTCATTCTGCCGGCTTGCATAAGATAACGTACCCATTTCCCTAAACAAGAGAGAAGAAGAAGAATAAGACTGGTGTACTGTCATAGTCGACTGTAATGGAAGTCCATAGTGGTCGTAGAATTAGTTCATTAAACTACCACTACTGTTAGAGCAAGGATGCAGAAGTGGGAGGTTACATAGATACTGTCCTCAATAGTTATGTACTGTGCTTTCAATTTGCTACTTGTACTCTGTGACCCAACTTTCGGCTCAATCACTTTGTGTTATTAATAAGGAGCATTGGTTACAGACTATGTCTTTCTTTCTTCATATAGTTGCTCCTTCCAAATCAACAACAAGGAGGGAGCAGGCTAGATTGGCCCGGCAACGGAGGCTGGAGGCCACAGTCGCCGAGTATCGGCGGCTGGTGGCCCTGGAGGAGGAGGAGGACACGCAGTCGAGCGGGGCAACATCTTCGACTGTGACCACTGCATCCTCCTCCGTGACTAAGCCAGCGGGACCGAGCCGGGCTAAGAAAGCCGACCGCCACCGCCAAGCAACCGAAATACCAGCTGCCCCCCACAGGAGCTGCAAGGAACGCCAACGCCGCCTACGAGTCCGCATGTCCAACCTGGAGCAGGAGGTCCTGAGGTATAAGACCTTGGTTAAGGGCCTCCGCTCCGAGCTTGCCACCCTCCGCAAGGAGTATGATGCCCATGCCGCATCATGCACCAGCACCAGCACCCTCCAGTAGTGGAGTGTCCCTTGCCCTTTTTTTATAGACTTTTGGGGGGTGGGATTTGGGAGTTGGGATCGTTTTGGGACGTTTCAGAGACAATCGTTGGGGTTAGGGTGGGTGAGGGAGATTATTTTGTTAGGGATAAATAAATATATTTTTCAACTTTATCTGACCATACCTGTTTTTTACTGCTTTTCAGTCTGGTGGGTGGGGGGCGGGGGTGTAACAGTAACTTTGTTTTCCTGAACAGTCGTAGGACTTTAGTAGTACAACCGTCAATCTCTTGTCTACTCCGAAATAATACTCCATTATACTACCTCCCACCAAACGCTTATCTTACCTGTAATTTGTGTTAGAAATTAGGGCTAGGCCCAGGGCTGGCTCCAGGTGAAATGGGGATTAACGTTGTCATTCCTGGGCGGGTGACATTTCCTCATTGCGGTGGTACTAGTGGTGTGACACAGTGGCAGTTGCATGCCTATGGAAAAAAAGAAAACGAAACCTTGTTTGTACTCCTTACTGTAGCATTACAACGGTTACGGTACGATCGAGAAAATAGCAGGTGACAGTACACTAGAACAGTGCCATAATGTAGCCTAACAAATGGTAAAGTATTGCAAGTATAACTAGTACTTGCGTTGAATTTATTTGACATTGGCTACTACTACTAGAAGATATAGTACTGAAGCTGAGTAAGTCTAGAAGATATCCTCGTATTCCTTCACCAGCCTGTTGCTGCTATCACCTTATCCTCCCCAGCAAGTGTGTGGAATTATTGATGTCATTTTAGTCAGACATCAAGCAAAACAACACAGCCCGGGGGAAGAGGGTTAGGGTTTGTAAAATGGATGGGAATGGGGGTTTCTTTTTGGGTAGGTTTTGTTGAGAGAAGAAAAAAAAAGCAGAGCATGGACAAACAATAATTGAAGATACAGAGTTTACAGACAATCTTTGGTTACAAACTAAAGGTAAGCACATGCAGTCACACTCATAGAATAAAAGACAACAATGGATACTGTATCTGTATTGCGTATGTTGTTGGAGTTGTCCTGTTGAAATTGGTAAGTAAGTTGCATGCAGCAAACAATTCCTCTTATTGGCGGCACTCCTCCATTCCAGCTGACGCTTCGTCCATCAATGTGGTGGTGACCACTGACAGAAGAGACACCCTGTCCACTGCCTGCCTGGCGGATGTTGACTGAAACCCGGCCTGTAATTATTGAACGGAAAACAGGAAGTGCTATTACAATACCACTGATAAATAAATAAAAGGTATGTACGCTGTGTGGTTCAAAAAGTGACACTTTGATTTCCCTAATAGACAGTACAATATTTTTGAAATTGCGTGCTCTGTCTGAGTCACCTTTTTAAGGATCAATAAGTATGGCCAAAATATTATAGCGGATCTTTCCCCTCAAGGTGGGTGTACTACTGTGTTTTAGAACAAAATTTGACCTTCCCAGCAATGCTCCCACCAAGACCCTTACTAAAGCCAGTCGCAAAAATGTAGAAGAACCCAATCATATCTCCAAAAACGATGCCTAGCAGAAAAATGGTCACAAAACGTACTTTGAAAGTAACAGTAGACCCAAATACAGACCGTGGATTGTATTCAAACCACTTGCCTGCAAGCAAAAGTATCCATAGCCAGCATCGCTCCAACAGTGCTCTACAACAACAGAACCGCGTTGCAATAGAACCCCCCTAAACACATGCAATCCTGCTGCTAGGGCTAACCCTAACGAACCCTAACTTACAAAAAGTGCCAAAACTGGTGTTTCCTTATGGATTTTGTCCAACAAACTTCTAGCCGGTATTAGACCTTCCCAGGAATGCCCCAGGCAAGACCCGCCAACCCACCCGCAAAAAAACACCCGACACAACACCACCAAACAGCGAAAAAGCTAAATCTCATACTTACAATGTCTCTCGGCCTTCGGTCCAAACGCTGTGCAGCTAGGTCGTCATCATCATCAATCATCATAACTCCTGTTTTCCACCACGGATTTCCTGAAAAGCAAATGCAATCAAGATTAGACTGTCGCAGCAGTGCTTCGACAGAGACCCCGGCCGCAACCCACCCACGAACAGCAGGAAGCCCCCCAAAACGCTACATTGAGCAAGATGTCTGAAGAAATGGCAAAAAAAATGCTTTTCCTTAAGGATTTTGTCCAAAACACTTCTATCCGGCATTAGACCTTCCCAGGAATGCCCCAGCCAAGACCCGCCAACCCACCCGCAAAAAAACACGCGACAACACCCCCAAACAGCGAAAAAGCTAAATCTCATACTTACAATATCTCTCGGCCTTCGGTCCAAAGTAACGCGCTGTGCAGCTAGGTCATCATCAATCATCATAACTCCTGTTTTCCACCACGGATTTCCTGAAAAGCAAATGCAATCAAGATTAGACTGTCGCAGCAGTGCTTCGACAGAGACCCCGGCCGCAACCCACCCACGAACAGCAGGAAGCCCCCCAAAACGCTACATTGAGCAAGATGTCTGAAGAAATGGCAAAAAAAAGGCTGTTCCTTATGGATTTTGTCCAAAACACTTGTATCCGGTATTAGACCTTCCCAGGAATGCCCCAGGCAAGACCCGCCAACCCACCCGCAAAAAAACACCCGACACAACACCCCCAAACAGCGGAAAAGCTAAATCTCATACTTACAATGTCTCTCGGCCTTCGGTCCAAACGCGGCGCTGTGCAGCTAGGTCGTCATCATCATCAATCATCATAACTCCTGTTTTCCACCACGGATTTCCTTAAAAGCAAATGCAATCAAGATTAGACTGTCGCAGCAGTGCTTCGACAGACACCAAAAATTACACACAAACCCCCGGAACCCCGCCAAAGAGCACCTCAAAGGCAAGCAAGTCAGCAAAAACGGCAAGAAATTTCCACCTCATATTTGGTCCAAAACACTTTTGTCCATTATTAGAGCTTCACAGCAATGGGCCCAAAACCGTCAACTCACCCGCAAAGAAGTACAACACCTCCACAAGTGCTGAGTCTTTCTTCATTGTGCGTAATCCAGCACTCTGCTTGGAGGGAAATCGCAGTCTGGAGGAGGAGGATAGAGGAGCATGTTCTTCAGAACTTGTGAACCTGAGGAATGTAGACTGCGGCACCTTCAAATCAATAAGCAAACAAGTGAAGACAGTTCTGATGATGGTCTTGTTTTTGGGATTAGGTGATTAAAGTTTGAATTAAATTAACTGTGCAAAACAAAGAAAGAGAGACACAAAGCACACAGGAATAAAAGTGAATAAGGACGAAAAAGAAAGTTCTTGATTGATTGTCTCATTTTCAGGGCTCGGTGTCAGGGAATAAGAACAAGATTTCGTCATCATACTCTGCGAATTCAGGCTGGATGAGGTCAGTGGCACCGAACAGAGAAAAAATCCCCTCATCTACGTTGCTGTCCTCCTCGTCTTCATGCGGCGTGCTTTCTCGTACTTTGTAATCTGGTGGTATGAGGTGCTGATTCATCTTGATCATTGTCAGCCGCTCCACATTTTTGGGCGAGAGGCGGCTCCGTTTGGGAGTTACAATGCCACCAGCAGCACTGAAAACACGTTCAGAAGACACACTTGCGAGTGGGCAAGACAAATAGTTTATAGCCAGGTTGTAGAGCTGTGGCCACAATTGTTTTTTGCCATGCCAATACTGCAATGGCTCCTCATTAAGAAAGACCACTGTTGAGTCATTCAGATAGTCCTGCACCATCGACTCAAGGTCATCAACTGTTCCTCCACTTTGCTTACTTTTTGCTGTGCTGGCTGTGACATTTTTTCGAGAACCATACCCCATCAAACTTAGCCAATCCTCCTCCCCAGCCACTGTTAGTGTTGTCATTGTGTGTGGTGCAGATGATCCAGTTGCCGGTGTCTTTAACGGCTGAGAGGTCACTTGTGCCCCAGCCACAGGTGCAGAAGTGGATTCTTGTGACTGCGGATGGCCTGCTGATGCTGATGCTGATGTACTGGCTTCTCCTTCAATAACCTGCCGTTCTTTTTCAAACCTCTTGGCTGACCAGGCTAACCAATGTTTGTACTTTTGAACATCTGCATCAGCGAAAGGAAAGAATGCGTTGTCTGCCAGCGCCTTTTTGTAGCGTGGATCCAGAATAGTAGCACAAATGTAATGCTGATCTGAGTTGATGTTTTTAAGACGTTCATCACCACGTAGGCGATGTAATAATTTCTCAGACAAAATGAAATGGGTTTTTTTTTTTTCATCTTTTTCAAACTCAGAAGAAACCGCCATCAGTTGGTGCTCCAGTATGCACAACAATGGGATAGCTTTTCCCAAATTACAGTCCTCCTGGCTGACTGCACGCGTGAAGAACTCAAAAGGACGAAGCATGTCTGTCAGGCTTTTAACTATGGCCCATTGCGCCTTACTCATCCGCAGGTCCTCCTTCTGAGATGTAGCCTCTGTCAAGAAATAGTGATCGAGTACCGTATACTGCTCATACAGACGCTCAAGCATGTAGAAGGTTGAGTTCCAACGTGTTGCCACCTCCTGGATGAGTGCTTTCACTGGCATTCCACGTTCAAGTAGCAGTCTCCGCAGATGCTTCCGGGCCTTAAAAGAATGGCTGAAATGGTTGCACATTTTGCGGCAGGTGGCCATTACCTCGAACGCTGGACTCTCTTTATCACTCAAGAATTTTTGAACTACCAGGTTGATACAGTGCGCCAAACACGGCACTCTAACATGGTCACCCTTCAACATGGCCTTAACTACATTGGCGCCATTATCCGTGGAAACATAACCAATCTTGCGTTTTAGGGGGGATAGCATTGTCAAGACCTTTTTGTCAAACTCTTCCAAAAGGTTTTCTGCTGTGTGACTTTTCTCCAAGCCAAACATGGCTAGTGTTGCATGTTTCCGAGCAGCTTTGAAAACTTGGTCCGGGTCAACACCTGCGTTTAGCTTTGCTATAACACCTGAAAAAGAGACCCAGTGTGCAGTGATGCACATGTAATCATCGCCTGGGCCACTGGTCCACATGTCTGTTGTCAGATGTATTGTGTGAACAGCACTCTTCTGCAAAGCTGCCCCAATCGCCTGCAGCACATCTTCATGTAGTGCTGGAACCGCAACTCTGGCAAAATAGAACCGGCTCGGAACCTTCCATTTAGGGCAGAGCGTTGCCACTAATTCAAGAAAACCTACCGCTTCTACAAAAGAAAAAGGTAGAAGGTCCACAGCTAGCATTTTAGCCAGCTTAGTGTTATACAGACGCGTCAGTGGGTGGTTGCGTTCATATGGCACGTCTGAAGTAAGCATTGTTCTAATGTTGCCCTGGACCAAGCATTTACGGGCTGATAATGACTTCGTTGACCCAATTTTGCTCGCTGGTGAACTTTTGTGCGTTGGTGTCTCACTCGCTCCAACACTCTTAGTGTGCCTCACATTGGGTGTGCTGCTGACAGGGGTACTGGGTGTAAGGGAAGTGTTTGACACGTCTTCTTCCTGCTCGTCATCATCAGATGAAACATCAACGTTTCCTTGAATTTGGCCTTTCTTGATCGCATCTAGGTGCGCAAACCATTTGACAGTGTGCTGTCTCCTAAGATGACCTCTCTGGCCTCCGGTACCATAGTTGGTACCTGGCTTACCACGACTAACTGCTTGCTTACAAATGGTACAAATGGCAAACTTTGGATTTTTTGGACAAACAGTAAAGAAGTCCCAAACTGGGGACTTGAAGTGTCTGTGGGACATGGAGGAGGCGGCGATACTGGTGGTGGTGGTCATGAAGCTAATGCCAGATGAAGTGGAGGATGTGGATTGCCCAACTTTTGTACGTTTTGCACTTTCACCGCCACTAATTAAGGTCGAGATTGACGGAGGTCTCTTCTTGCCAGAAAGAAATATGGAAGCGGGACGAGTTGGTGTACTACTTAACTCCAATGATTGTGGTGTTTCCACTGCCTCCTCATCGACAACATCATCATCACGCTCAGCAGCTCTTCGGGCTAGGGTCAAAATGTCTGTTTGCTGCATGCCCGCTGGGGCTGCAGTGACCTTTATGATGACTGGGTCGTCGTTGGCAGAGTCTTCATCAGCAGCAGTATCCGCCACTTCTTGTTGAGACTCATCACACTCCATAACTCTGAGACTTTGGACGAGCTTCCTTTTACGCTTAACTACCTTTGTTTGTTCCCAAGTTTGATCCGTATCATCAGAAGGAGGTGTGCTTGAAGAGGATGTAGACACCACCCTTGATCTCTTCCTTGCTAGGGGTGTGGAAGACAATGAAGGATCATCAGGAGGAGTGGCTTCCTCAAATGATACCTCGCCTTGATTGTCGATTTCCTGATGTGCCCCTACTTCGGGAGGAACAACTATTGTGGGCACTTGTTGTGACCCTCCATGCACCTCTGCTTGCGCATCTCCTTGCGCTGCCTCTCCTTCCACATGTACTTGGGCTTGTACTTGCACATGTGATTGTTGTTGCCGCTGTGGTTGTTCAACACTCGTCAGATGAGCTACAACAACCTGTGTTGATTGAGGGACATTGCTGCTGCTTTCTTGCGATGAGCCAACATCACTGGTCGATGGTGATTGAAGAAGTATACTGGCTGCCTCTGCAGCACTCAAGGGCTTGGACTTAAGTTGGCGTGGTGGTGGTGGTGGCACTGAGCCCAATGGAGCGGGGGTGCTGCTGCCAGCTTGGTCCCCAGCAGATCCCGCTGCAGCTGCTGCAGGCATACTTTTTTTTTTACTCCCAAAAAAAGGGGCGGGCGGCACACCAGTGTCCTTGGTAACTTGCTTCTTCTGCTCCTTACTGGCACCTTTCTTGCTAGAGGAGCTACGGGTTACTTTTTTTGGGGCCATCTTCTTCAGGGCAGGTCAGCAGGCAGCAGTTGCACGAGTTGCAGAGGGTTCTGTGTCCAGACGTGACGTCGCGTGACGTTATGCTGCACACACCGCTGCAGGACTTCTTCCTGGCACTGGTGGTTCTATTGAGTCTTCTTGTGCACCTAAAAGCAATGGAAGACAGAGGAACATCAGTTCAGTTATACACCCCAAAAAATCGACAAAACACAGAAAAATGAGCACAATCCCATGCCATCCATGATGTTTACATTGAAGACACCCCACAGAAAGACTAGGGACATGCAAGTATGCAACACTCACTACCCCTGGGCATAAGGGATGAAAAGTAGGCAAAATAAGTGCAGGCCTCAGACACTGCCTCTCCTCAAAATGGCCCCCTTACACCCCAAGCACATGTTGCCTGTACCAGCCAGCACTCAAGATGGCCACCACCACCAACCACATGGCCAGTCCACATCAACAGTACACCCCCAAAAAACAGAAAAACAGCCAGAAATCACCACAATCCAATGCCATCCATGATGTTTACATCAAAGAGAGTGAGACAACACCACAGGCACACTCAGTCCATGCACCACCACCACCCCTGGGCAAGCAAAAGGCCACACCAGCAGCCCCCCAAAAACGACAAAAAACAATAAAATAAGCACAATCCCAGCCCATCCATGGCCTCAATTATGTTTAAATTCAAGAAGACACCCCACAGAAAGACTAGGCCCATGCAACACTCACCACCCCTGGGCAAAGGGCCACACCAGCAGGCCCAAAAAAACGACAAAAACCAATAAAATCTGCACAATCCCAGCCCATCCATGGCCTCAATGGTGTTTAAATTCAAGAAGACACCCCACAGAAAGACTAGGCCCATGCAACACTCACCACCCCTGGGCAAAGGCCCACACCAGCAGGCCCAAAAAAACGACAAAAAACAATAAAATCTGCACAATCCCAGCCCATCCATGGCCTCAATGGTGTTTAAATTCAAGAAGACACCCCTCAGAAACACTAGGCCCATGCAACACTCACTACCCCTGGGCATAAGGGATGAAAAGTAGGCAAAATAAGTGCAGGCCTCAGACACTGCCTCTCCTCAAAATGGCCCCCTTACACCCCAAGCACATGTTGCCTGTACCAGCCAGCACTCAAGATGGCCACCACCACCACCCACATGGCCAGTCCACATCAACAGTACACCCCCAAAAAACAGAAAAACAGCCAGAAATCACCACAATCCAATGCCATCCATGATGTTTACATCAAAGAGAGTGAGACCACACCACAGGCACACTCAGTCCATGCACCCCACCCCTGGGCAAGCAAAAGGCCACACCAGCAGCCCCCCAAAAACGACAAAAAACAATAAAATAAGCACAATCCCAACCCATCCATGGCCTCAATTATGTTTAAATTCAAGAAGACACCCCACAGAAAGACTAGGCCCATGCAACACTCACCACCCCTGGGCAAAGGGCCACACCAGCAGGCCCAGAAAAACGACTAAAAACAATAAAATCTGCACAATCCCAGCCCATCCATGGCCTCAATGGTGTTTAAATTCAAGAAGACACCCCTCAGAAACACTAGGCCCATGCAACACTCACTACCCCTGGGCATAAGGGATGAAAAGTAGGCAAAATAAGTGCAGGCCTCAGACACTGCCTCTCCTCAAAATGGCCCCCTTACACCCCAAGCACATGTTGCCTGTACCAGCCAGCACTCAACATGGCCACCACCACCACCCACATGGCCAGTCCACATCAACAGTACACCCCCAAAAAACAGAAAAACAGCCAGAAATCACCACAATCCAATGCCATCCATGATGTTTACATCAAAGAGAGTGAGCCCACACCACAGGCACACTCAGTCCATGCACCACCACCACCCCTGGGCAAGCAAAAGGCCACACCAGCAGCCCCCCAAAAACGACAAAAAACAATAAAATAAGCACAATCCCAGCCCATCCATTGCCTCAATTATGTTTAAATTCAAGAAGACACCCCACAGAAAGACTAGGCCCATGCAACACTCACCACCCCTGGGCAAAGGGCCACACCAGCAGGCCCAAAAAAACGACAAAAACCAATAAAATCTGCACAATCCCAGCCCATCCATGGCCTCAATGGTGTTTAAATTCAAGAAGACACCCCACAGAAAGACTAGGCCCATGCAACACTCACCACCCCTGGGCAAAGGGCCACACCAGCAGGCCCAAAAAAACGACAAAAAACAATAAAATCTGCACAATCCCAGCCCATCCATGGCCTCAATGGTGTTTAAATTCAAGAAGACACCCCTCAGAAACACTAGGCCCATGCAACACTCACTACCCCTGGGCATAAGGGATGAAAAGTAGGCAAAATAAGTGCAGGCCTCAGACACTGCCTCTCCTCAAAATGGCCCCCTTACACCCCAAGCACATGTTGCCTGTACCAGCCAGCACTCAAGATGGCCACCACCACCACCCACATGGCCAGACCACATCAACAGTACACCCCCAAAAAACAGAAAAACAGCCAGAAATCACCACAATCCAATGCCATCCATGATGTTTACATCAAAGAGAGTGAGACCACACCACAGGCACACTTAGTCCATGCACCACCACCACCCCTGGGCAAGCAAAAGGCCACACCAGCAGCCCCCCAAAAACGACAAAAAACAATAAAATAAGCACAATCCCAGCCCATCCATGGCCTCAATTATGTTTAAATTCAAGAAGACACCCCACAGAAAGACTAGGCCCATGCAACACTCACCACCCCTGGGCAAAGGGCCACACCAGCAGGCCCAAAAAAACGACAAAAAACAATAAAATCTGCACAATCCCAGCCCATCCATGGCCTCAATGGTGTTTAAATTCAACAAAACAGTTGTATCATGCACCCATAACCAACCCTGGTCCTACAGGATACTGTGGCTACCCACAATATAATTTATTTAATTTTCTGAAAAAGTTCCAAAATTGTACTTGCAGCAACTGTAATGCCCCAAACAAACTTACTTGTGAAAGTTGATTTCTAATCCAAAAGTGATCCAAAGACAGTCAAAAAGGCCTCAAATCCAAATATCCAGCAGCACCCACAAAAAGTAATCCTTCCAGCTCCAGATCCAAATGAAAGTGACCAGGAGATGGACAAAGCACTGGGAGGAGCCTGCTGGACAGGAACAGGAAGTTGGAGACTGTGGGGCACTTCCTTCCTCCCCCCCCCCCAAAATGGACTCCTTGCAAAAAAAAAGGCCATGCAAATGTCAACCTGAGGAGTGATTCTGATAAAAATCATAATTTTCTGAAGGTTTATCCTGTTTGCTGGTGATTTTCTTGTGCGAAATTGCAAAATCTCTATTTCGCAAGTGCGAGATTGTTCCTTTCCGCCGCAACTACGTGTTCGCAATTGCGAACTCTCGCGAGGTGTGCTGTGCAAGGTGGCAAGCCGCGAGTACGTATTCGCGGGCGACAAACTCCCGCGGGAACACGCAGCAAGATCTAAAATGGCGCGTCACTCGCAAAGAAAAACAACTCGGCAAACGCTAAAATGACGGAAAGTGAACGCCGTGCACCACGCCGCGCGCCGCAACCAAGCAAAAAATCCGCCGCGAGCGGATTCACGGATTTTCGACAAATTCGCGAGAGTTCGCGGATTGCGAATTTGCCGAAAATCCGAAAAATCCGCGATCGGAGCGGATTTTACGCCCATGCTTAGAGGAGACTAATAAACATATCCAAAACCTTGATGATAACTGGTCATTAATGGAACATCAGGTTTCTTTGGTGGAACAGCAGGTGGTAGAGTTGCATGTTGAAATACCTCAAATTTGTCATTTGGAATTGGAGGTTGCCCATCTTAAGAAGCATTCACAGGATTTGGAGAATAGAAATCGGTGGAATAACCTCCGTATTCATGGTCGTCCTGAGGCACTGCAGGGGGATGATACTGTCTCCGTTTTTACTTCCTTTGTTGCAAAACTATTGGATATGCCATCTTCTACTTCGCTCAACATCCAGAAAGTACATAGGTTAGGTCCTCATCGGACTTCTTCTGTATCACCCAAGAAATCATGTGGGGTCATCATTTTTTTTCTACAATTTACAGACTTACAGGCATATGCATCAAAGTAAATACCGGGAGCAAAGGGGCAGATTCTCAGAATCTGCCCCTTTGCTTCCGGTATTTTTGCATTTGGGATGCAAATGCAAAAATCGCAATTTAAGTAATCTCTAAATTGAGATTCCTTAAATTGCGATTAGATTTAAGGAATCCAAAATTGAGATTCCTTAAATGCAATGCATTAAAGTAAAAAACAAATAGCGAATTCGCTAATAGGAGTAGCAAATTACCATGAAGTTGAACTTCATGGTAATTTGCTAAAACTTTGAAAAAAGCTCTTTTGTGCATTTTTCAAAGTTTCATGTTGCACACTCACATGCCCTTAGGGCATGTGTGTGTGCAACATATGTGCAGAGATCAATTTCAGGGGTGCAACAGGGTGTCATTTTGACACCCTTGCACCCTTGAAATTGCATGAGCAATTTGCGAGTACCTACTGGTACTCGCAAATTGCTCATGCAATCTCTAATTTATTCCTATGGGCCTGTAGGCCCATAGGAATAAATGGGACAGCATTCCTTAATTGCGACTAGCAATTTGCGAGTAGCAATTAAGGAATGTTTAGGAATCGCTATTTTAATAGCGATTCCTACATGCATAGGCTTTTGCTATTCCTAAATAGCGATTCTTTAAAAATCGCTATTTAGGAATACCAAAAGGCTACGTTGATGCATCCGCCAGCAACTCTTGGTTCTTGAGGCAGCGAAAGATAAAAAGCAAGCGTACTGGTTGGGACATAAAGATTTTTGTCTCAGGACATTTCTACTGCCACTGCAGCCAGACAAAAATAATTCCTCAATCTTCGACCTTCATTAAGGTCTTTAGGTGCCAGATATGGTTTGTTTCATCCCAGCATTTTCAAAGTAACCTATTAAAACAATACTACTGTATTTAAAGACCCAGCAGAACTCAAGAAATGCATACAAGTTCATACATCGGATACCATGGATACTGGTGGACCTTCTCTGCATTGATCTTTCCTTTGATACTTGATTTTATCCTTGATTATATTGTTATTTTTTGTAATGCTATTATTATGATATCCCTGTTTTCTTTTAATAGTATTGTCTTGTCCGTCTGCATAACATAACATCCCTTCTGAATGTATTTGTCCTGGTGTGGCATAGACTCCTTTCTTTTGGTGTGTCATCTGTTCTTGTGTCGTCACCACCCCATTCCCTTTTGTTCCTCTTTTCAGGTATGTCTTCTCAGTCGTCCTGTTTGGACATGTACTGTCTCTTCTTCTTGCTCATAATCTCCTTTTCATATATTCCTTACTTGTTTTTCCCTCTCATGTTTTTTCCCATCCCTTTTCTCCCTCCTCCTTTATGGTTTTTCTTTTTTGTTATACTTTAAGTTGGCCTGTTTTTGTATGCCTTATGATTTTTAAACAATTATTTCTCTTCATGTGTATAATTCTGAGTAATATCCTGGAATATGAAAGGATCTATTAATCCTATTAAACGACAATGGGGTTATTCACAAGGACTTATCTCCGATATATCTCCACCTTAAAGGCATCAAAAGTGTAGATAGATTTAACATCCCATTCACAAGCTGGTGCAAACTGCAGACATCACCAGTATTCCCGCGACAACTGCCCCAAAATGTATCACCATGGTGGACACCACCAACTAACCCTAATGAGGAGTAACACAAGGCTTCCCACTTTCTCCTTTATTATTAGTTTTAGCTATTGAACCATTTTCTCTCGGATTCATCTTAATTCTTCCATTTCTGGTTTTCCTTATGGTGATCGTGTTCTGAAATTTGCTGCTTATGCAGATGATATTCTTCTCTATATTTCTTCTCCTGAAAAATCCTTGCCTCCTCTTGTATATGAAATTTCCCTGTTTTAGAATATTGAGGGACACAAAATGTTTTTTCTTCCACTTAATAAATATACTTTAAGTCACTCTTATCCTGTTACTGGTTATCACTGGTCAACATCTAAAAGCAAATACTTAGGTGTTTGGTTTACAAATTCGATTTTAGATACTGTTAAAATTAATTTTAAAGGAATAAGCATCATGATTGATAATATTCTTTGCTCTTGAAATCCTTTATTTTTATCTTGGTTGGGTTGTTTGGATTCTATTAAAATGATGATTTCCCCTTTATTGTTATACCTCCTTTCTATTTTGCCTGTTCAAATTCCCAAGTATTTCTTTAAGAAAATTAATTAATTGCTTCTTAAATATCTTTGGAAGAATAAAAGGCCCAGATTAGCTCTAGTTACTTTGCAAAAGTTGAAATTGGTGCAGGGGGGGTTAACTTTCCACATTTGATGGATATCACAGAACTTTCCCTTTACATCAAGCCGCCCTCTGGACTCAAGACTTTGTCCTCGTCCTTCTCTCCTTTATGGATAGACATTGATCACTATCACTCCTATAGTAGGACAGCGGAAAGGGGAACAGCCAAACATGTAGACCATTTACCTGTATCTTAGGCAGGTTCAGCCAGTTTGTGTTGTTACCCCGCGATGGTAAAGCGATGATAATTGTATGTGTAAAACATTTTCTTAATAAAATACTTGAAGCTTCTCTTCTTCACTTTACTTTTAAGGAAGTGATATCCCTGTCTTCTACTACGTCTGTTTTTCATTTTCCCCTTTTAAAGAAAACTATTTTGATGATTTGACCAACTTCAACTTATACTGACTACAGCTTTGTTTTTTTACAATGCAGATATAGTATAATTCCCTAATTAAGATTAAAAATAGATTTGTTTTTGGCATACTTTGGAAGGATAAAGGTCTAATGTGGCATCTGAACTTTTATATAAGGATTCACCTATTTCTTTTCCTCAATTCTGTCTTATGTATCTTTGTCCTCAATCTTTCTATAAATGTTTTTTATCATTGATGAATGTGGTTCTTGATGTTTATTTGTCCAGCTGGGATTCCTCCAGATTGATTCCTTTTTCTTCCGGTATTACTAAATAAAAGGTCCTAGAGCATCATCTATTTAAAAATGTCTGCCGGATTCCTCTCAAACCAAATCCAAGTCCAAACTCTTATGAGAAAAGGACTTAGGGGTCTCTTATACTATTCCTTTTTAAAATAAATTATGGGCACGTATAAATAACATATCTAGGTCTGCGAATGTTACACTATCCTTATTATTTACCACCAGCTTTATTTTACTACTCTGCAATGCTCCAAATTCTCCTCTGATTCTTCTGCTCAATGCTGGCCTTGCCAGTTTCCTGGGGCAGATTTTGTGCATATATTGTTTTATTGCCCAAATACACTTTCTTTTTGGCACAGAGTGTGGTCTCAAATCAAAAAGATGTAAAACATTTTCTTAATAAAATACTTGAAGCTTCTCTTCTTCACTTTACTTTTAAGGAAGTGATATCCCTGTCTTCTACTATGTCTGTTTTTCATTCTCCCCTTTTAAAGAAAACTATTTTGATGATTTGATCAACTTCGACTTATACTGACTACAGCTTTGTTTTTTACAATGCAGATATGGTATAATTCCCTAATTAAGATTAATAATAGATTTGTTTTTGGCATACTTTGGAAGGATAAAAGTCTAATGTGGCATCTGAACTTTTATATAAGGATTCACCTATTTCTTTTCCTCAATTCTGTCTTATGTATCTTTGTCCTCAATCTTTCTATAAATGTTTTTTATCATTGATGAATGTGGTTCTTGATGTTTATTTGTCCAGCTGGGATTCCTCCAGATTCATTCCTTTTTCTTCCAGTATTACTAAATAAAAGGTCCTAAAGCATCATCTATTTAAAAATGTCTGCCGGATTCCTCTCAAACCAAATCCAAGTCCAAACTCTTATGAGAAAAGGACCTAGGGGTCTCTTAGACTATTCCTTTTTAAAATAAATTATGGGCACGTATAAATAACATATCTAGGTCTGCGAATGTTACACTATCCTTATTATTTACCACCAGCTTTATTTTACTCCTCTGCAATGCTCCAAATTCTCCTCTGATTCCTCTGCTCAATGCTGGCTTTGCCAGTTTCCTGGGGCAGATTTTGTGCATATATTGTTTTATTGCCCAAATACACTTTCTTTTTGGCACAGTGTGTGGTCTCAAATCAAAAAGATGTTTAACATGAGTTACTCTTTTAATATTCTTTATATTTCTTAGGAACATTGACTAATTCCTTTATTCCATTGTTTCCTAAAGATAAATTGCTAAGATATTTTATTAGTACTGGGTTTTCAACATATTAGTTTTCATTGGAAAATGTCATCTGAGTTATCGGATAAGGCATGGTGGGATTTTGTAGGCTCTCACCATAAGTTAGATTCTATGTATACTGTGGAATGTTTATCTTCTCATAATGTGCAATTGTTATGGTTACCTCTTATTTCATTTCTTAAGCAAATTGACAGTGATATTTCCTGTACAGTACCCATATTATGTGAAAACTTCTACCCTGCTTGATTATTTTCTCCCTACCATTCTATTATATTCAAGTGATATTCTACTTCTTTTTTGTATAGAGTTACTGTTTAGTTTATGAGGCTAAATGTGGATGGAAATGCTCTTACTCTTTGCCATTATTTGTATGCTATAATATATGATGTCCCCCCCTTTTTCCTTTTTTTTCCTTCTTACCCTTTCTTTTCTCCATCCCTTCCTTATAAAATTATAAATACTTTAATGGCTTTTTCTAAAGTTTTTAATACAGCATGTCCATTGATGTTTCATTATTATCAGATTTTGTTGTATTGGTTTTGCTGTATATACTGGATTAATTAAAGAATTTTAAACTCAAAAAGAAATGAGTGGTGATGTGAGGGACATTTGTAGTCAATTGCATCACCTTGCACATGCAGAAAAGTTGCCAGTATTTGGGCCTCATTTAGAGTTTGGTGGAGCGAAAGCACCACTGTAAATCCACAGGTGCCCTCGCCCCACCAATCTGATGGTTCCTTTCTTTTACTTATGGTGGAGCTCTGTGTTTACATCGGGTGGATTCTCCACTGGCTCCACTATGTGATATGTGACTTGGCAGCCTGTCCACCTAGGGCCCACCAAGTTACAATGACTGTCGACCAACCTCTACAGACAGCAAAGCGTGCCTGCCTGGGTCCACCATAAGAGTCTCAGGTAGGATACAAGAAGGGAAAATGTAGAATGTCTCCCGTGCACAGGGAGGAAACACTTTGAGTGTTGGGGTCATTTGTTTTATTTACTTATTTATTTAGAAAACAAACTCCCACTTTGAGAGTATATTTAATCAATACAAAAAGAATTCAGAGCATACTCTTTAAACATGGGGCCCCATTAGGATGGCAGGGGCAATCCGCCCGCCATCCATGCACAAATGACCTCCCACCATATTGGAATGGCTGGGGCGTCCGCGGCGGACAGAAAGACCGCCCTCCGCATTTCCGCCCCGGTCGACTTGCGACTGGGGCGGAAAACGTTCAATATGATGGCGGCGTCTTTCAGACACCGCCAGCCATATTCCAATGTGCGTTTAGAAATGCCTTTCAGTGGTGGCGTTGCTGCCACAGAAAGGCATGCGGAGTCTGCTAGGGGGGCCTATTGCGGGCCCCCAAGGACTCTGGGGGGGTGGGGGGTGCACATGGGGGGTACCTATGGTACCTCCTGCAGTTCCATGCACAACATGGCAGGCACCGCGCGGTGCCTGCCATGTTGTGCATGGAAGAGCACAACATGCCTTCCTAACATTGTGACGGGCGGAGCTGAGTGCACCACCCGCCACAGTGGCAGGCGCATCCTAATGGCAGGCACGGTACTCCTGCCCTTATGGTGGGTGGTCCATCTATATGACGGGATGGTGGGCGGACAAAGTCCGCCCGCCATCCTAATGTGCCCCATGGTGTCTGTTTGCAAACAATCAGTGCTGAGAAGGGATTCACTATGGTGTCAGCTCTCTTCCCAAAAAAGGGATCTCTGATTGAGAGGCAGAGATGTCTAAGTAGTCTTCAGGGTGGCAGAGGTAATGGGCTCCACACCCCTGGACCATCCACCAAGGTCTAAACTACCCTCTTAGTTGGTGAATGGATATCACCTTTTAGTAACTAACTCCACTTTTTGTGCCTTTGTTTGTGAGCATGCAAAGTACACAAAATGTAATATTTAAATTCTGACGCCTTTAAATCTGCCGAAAGTATTGCATGTACGTTTCTTTGTTTATTAAATATGTTTGGAAAAGTAAAAGGCTTTTGCCATATAGATTTAGGACTTGATTTAGAAATAAGTGAAGATGCAAAATACACAGATTGGATACTGTGTCTACCTAATAGTTCAATACTTCCCTGGCTCAACTGCCGATCATCTACCTTGGGGTCTCTGTCTCACTTAACTATACCTCATGGTATCTCCTGGTGGATTTGCACTGCCTCTGGTGCCTGGATTTTGTCATTCCTAGGTTTCCTCCATATTTAGTGAATTAATCAGAGGCTAGGATTCTCCCTCTCCTGGGTTGACTCCATATCATACATTTGGTTGAATTATTAATGTTACTATAGACTGGATTGTGTCCCTTCTGAGATGACTGCATAAATTATCACATTGGTACCACTGCTGCCAGAATGCAGCTACATGCTTGCATGGCAGCGCACATGATCATTACATGACTGCACGCACAATCTGAATGACTGCCTACATGACAGATTGCATTTCTTTTTAAGGACATATGGTATGACAAATTGCATGACAGTTTGTGGAAGTTTAATATAAGAAAACTGTGTGACAGCTTGTATGACAAACAACTTACCATCTGCGTGACACCTGAATGCTACACAGCATGAAATTGTAACTCAGTTGGATTACAAACGTCTCTAATGTTGTAAGTATCTTGGGAGTAGCATGCTACCTGTCTCTAAATAGTGGCTCAGCACTCCGGTACTTCCTCAGGCATAGTATGTATCCTATAAATGCCAGCTCAATTCAATACAAAACAGTACTATACCAAAGTTGCTTAATGGTGTCAAGGATCCTAATTAAATTAAAACACACAAAAACTATTTACTTGTGTATGTAAGGACTTGCGCAATAAATGTTCATGAAATGCATTTTGCATGAAAACAGAATAACAAACTGTAACCTTATGCAAGACTATGGGCTTTATTTAGAGTTCAGCAGATGGGTGATGGAGTAAAATACTCTATTGCCCTGATGGAGTACCTGCCTGCTAAGTTTAGAGATGTCCACTGGTCCAGCAGGCATCTCTTGCATTGGGAAGAACCACTGTCATGACAGTTCCTGTCATTGCATTGAAAATTTGACTGATGGCTCCATCAACAAGATGGAGACATGCAACAAACAGTCAGCTTTTTTTTATTTTCAAAAACAAAATCCAATAATGTAATTTTCTTTTTGAAATTAAACAACAATGATCCACCCTTGCCATGGGCAATTTCTCCCACGGCTTGGGGGTAATTTACAAGTATTCACTGCCCCTTACCACCAGGTTTTACCTGGCAGTGATGGACAGTGAAACTAGAACAAATGGCCAAATGTCAGCTGCAGAGATCGAGCAGTCTCCACCGGTGATGTACTTCAGTTTCTCCTCACTGCAGGACAGCAAATGATTAATGGAGAGAGTACCTTCAGTACCTTCTCGCCAACTGTAAATCAGGCTCTAAATCACCAACTCTCAGCTCCCACAGAGCAGACTCCTACCTGTCCACAAAACACTTCAACGTCTCTTCAAGGGAAGCAAAAGATATGTAAATACCCATATCACACCACACCATATTCAAAATCACATTGATCATTGGAGCGAAGGACAAGGGATGCTTTAGAACTCATGCTTTCATATTTCATTGGCCATACTTTTATTGAGTGGAAAAATATTCTTCATGCTATCTGCATTTTTTACATTTCAGGGTTTTCCTAAGTAAAGAGGTCTGACTGTGTTTCTAAAAGTCCATTCATTGTGGTCTTGTTTCTTTAAAATTTTCCTTTCACAATGGGCAAAGCAATTTTTTTCTATTATGAGGACACATATGGACAAGAGCAATATTAATACCGCTATGTTAAGATTATTCAATAAAACAAAACACTGTTCATTAAATACATGCAGACTTGCTGGTGCATCCCAATAACAGTAACATAAAACCAAACAATATAGACCGCATAAGAAATATAATAAATGGGTATTTAAAACCAACAGACGTGATATTTTAAAGTTTGTTTCTCCACAGGTGATCAGCACCCACAAGACTACCCCTGACTATACGCCTAGGCAGTCCTTTTCAGGATGTTTCATGTAAAGGGCAGGGTCTGAATGTTATCTAGTCAAGCAAGGAAAAACGAACCTTCTTGCAAATGTGTGCATGCTACTGTTGTAGCTAAACTGATGCATGCAGGATATGTTTCCTTCACCAGAACATTGCTTGTGCTTTGTTAAAGTGCTTCTCCCCCTCCCTTTATAAAATATCATTCCCTACTAAAAATCAAAAGTGAAATTGTCTTGGAGTAAGATTGAAGTGGAAAAAAGAGCGCCCTCTCAATTACACTTGACATAGCAAGCGCCTTAGGCTACTAAAATAAAGGTTTAGAAAGAGGTGGAGGAGTAAGAACAGGAGGATGGCATGAGGCCAGCTTCTTAGTCTTGTCCTTCCAAAGCAATACCCTAACAACAATTTTATTTCATACTATGGTTTACACAGGCTGCTTGTTTACCTAGGGTTTTAGGCAAGACATAATGAAGGCGGGAATCATCGACCTTCATGAGTCTTTTAGGTGCATCAGAGGGATTTAGTATGCATACAACTCATCATAATTTGTCTCCTCAGCCAAAGGCAGGTTGGTGAAATTTGACTCTTTGAAATTTCATATTGTTTTATCTTGTATGATCAAATGTAACTGCTGTTCCAACTGTTATTGTCCTTTAATGTACATGCAAAGCAAGATACAATTAAAAGAAATGTTTCATAATGTATACTAATATACCAAACCAATTACTGGACCTTCATGCTATGTAGTTGGCTATCACATTACCCCAGAAACTAGCATAGGCTGCAAGACTTCTTTCTCCAGAAGGAAAATATTTTGAGGTCTCATTCCTATACTAATGACAGATCTTGTGTATGGTCTAATTGAGGTGGTAATTATCAGAACCTCTTTATGTACTGTCAGTAAATGGAATTTATGCAAACACAAGGAGATGATGGACGGAGCGCTGAAACTTTGCAGACACTCACACAGTCACAGATCTGGGTTGAATCATCATCGTTCTTTAGCTCACTTTGCCATCTCCATTCATACCCAGCTATATGCAAATGAGTCTTGACCCTGTGCCTCGGGAACAACCCAGCCTGAACTGCCAAGCCAGGTCTTCCCTGAACCGGAAACAAGCATCCTGGGACGGATTTCGGGGTAACACCCCTAATCAGCCGGGCTAGCTTAAATCCAGTGGCAAAGTGAGAAAGGGACCCACGTCTAGGCGTACCCTGACAACTTAAGGCGAACAAAGCAAACCCAAAAAATTATGGACGGAGCACTGAAACTTTTCAGACACTCACCCCCAGTCACAGATCTGGGTTGAATCTATCATCGTTCTTAAGCTTAGTTAATTGAATTATGGAAGTTGCAGAGATGCATAAACCATATTGAGTCAAAAAACATCAATAGTTGACTTTGAAGCACCACTAAAAATGAGACTTTTTGTCTTCTCTTGACCTTCCAGTTGTGCTTGGGCATGTTCTCACTCAGTGCCAAAGCTAAATTGCTTGAAGTATTTTCTTGGTACCTTCTTTTTTATTGTGTTATATGTCTCTGCAGTAAATAAAACTATTTTTTTCAGTTTACATATCATAAAACCAGATACCAAAACTACTTTCCACAAAAACTGCAATAATTCATATGATTTGGGGGTTAATAAATGTGATCATTTTACTGTAGCAAAAAGAAAACTACATTGGCTTCAGTAAATTCTCGAACCTAGTATATATACATCTACATCAAGAACAAGCAGCTGTATGCACATACACTACACAACTTCCATCATATAGTGTTCACTTATACTTCTATCTGTACACTTTTTAATCCAATTAGATGTTGGTCATTCTCAGATTAACAAACTGAATACCCAGGAAAGCAAACTCAAAGGAACGACATGAGCCTGTCTTAGGGCATACTCCTAGACACCCTTCACACCACATGAAATGTCCTACCATTGAAGCTGAAGGTAAAGATGTACTTATTCCAACACCTCTCAGGCACCTCCTGTGCCTTGCAACAGACTGGGCTATAAAGGTATATTAATGCTCTAGTTACCATAGAAGGCATAGATGTTAAAAAAAACAATTAACAATTTGTTTTAATACTTTTTAATAATGAACACTTTTGTTACAGTATCACAATCAAGATATTAATCTTTTTTAAATATAGAATTATGTAAAATTGTAGTTTTGCAACGATCTTTTAGTTACAGAGATACTGTCATTAATAAACCAAACATTAAGGGCCTGATTCACTAAGTAAAATTACACATTTTTGTAAGTTTATATGATTGTTTGTTATTCACAATGGTATTTTACTAGTAGTATATTTATGACTGCAGGGTCTCCTCACACAAAAAAGGCAGGGCAGCCCTATATTTTTATGAGCAGACACTCTACAGTTGTAAAGATTCTTCAAGTAAAATACCATTGTGAATAAGAAACAATCATAAACTTACACAAAAGTAAAATCACAACAAAGCTGTTATGATTACGATAGAACGATTGAGTTCATATATATGAACTATGAATCACTGTATGGATTCTAGACTGGGGTTTGGACTCACTGAGAAACTTTTCTAAGGAACAACCAGTGATAATCTTCAGCCCTTTTTATCCATGTATATTCTATTTTCTGTTCTGTCGGATGTAGTTGAAAACATCTGTGAAACAAAGTCAATCTTTAACTAATCTGTCCTCAGATCTGGATTTGGTTTGTATTGGTACTGAAAGCAGAATTAAAGAAAAATACGCCATATCTCCATAAATTATATTGTTGTTGCCAGTGCCTTATTGATAATTTTTTCAGAAGTTTGCTGACTGTGCTTAATGGATCAATCACCTGTGAATAGACTTTGCTGAAAGCATACACATAACATCTGAAATTAAAGTAGTAACAAATTACATTGTTCAACAATGGCACAACATGCAGCCACAATGAAAAATACAGAAAACTGTGAATTTTAATGTGTTTTATGCTAGTAAGAGGAAAAGAAACAGGAAACTTGAAGACACTGGTCACTTAAAAGTGAAACACGGGACAAACGTGATCGATGTTGCACAATTTCTCTGGGTTCTCTTCAATTTGAAAGATGATATTTTGATCTTTGAGTAAATTGGAAATACTTTTCTGGAAGTATATGCTTGATTTGGAAGCTGAGTTCATTTTCATGACCTGTTGCATGAAGTCTTGTATATTACCAGTTAGGTCATAGGTGAAGGTTGTCCTTGTATTTCTTTGCAGATCAGCATTAGAATCCATCCCTCCTTTTGTTGACTGATAGTCCCCTTTGTCAGATGTCACATGTTTGAAGCTGTTCCTTTCATATTTTGAGATTTCACTTAAAAAATATATATATATATGTATATATGTATATATGTAAATATATATATGTGTGTGTTTATTTAATGAGTTCTAATATTTTGATGTGTGTGTTTATTATTAATATTAAAGCCTTTTAAATAGGAAAAAGAGCTATAAAATAGTTATATTAACAGTATTGATGTGGATAATGCTTTTAGGACATGAAAATTTGCTATTTAAAATGAGCTGCAAACGTATGCAATTCCAGTATCCCATAACATATAAAAGTAAATTGGAGTACACTCTTGATATTACACCGCTCTCACAGAAATTATCTGTTTACAATGTTGGAAGCAGAAAACTAGTAGTTGTGTAATAGGAGTGTCCCTAGTCAAACTCATAAGAGGGTTTCAGTGACCCACCAAGTCGAAATGTTTTAGTCTTAACTCTCTAGAAGACTAAAAGTAACCAGTCTCTAGGGCAGGTACAACCTGTGTCATCATCAGAGCACCCACACACAGGTATTACATCCAATCAATATAGCGTCCATTTATGAACACACCGACGTGCCATGCTCATTGCAGTTATCAAGCTTTACTTATCTTAAGAACATACAATAATATAAAGCAGTACTCTTATAGGTCCTAATTAGAGTTATTACGATAAATGTATGTTGTTCACAATTACAGCTATTCCATTTGTACTACTCTTGATTACAGCTATTAATCTGTGCACATGTGCCACACAGTTGCTGAAGCGAAGCAATACAGTGCACAAATTCCAGCTCTTAAGTAAACATATAGGCCACAATTCTAGATAACAGTAGGTAATACACACATTATAGATACTAAGCTGCATTAGAGATTTACAACTTTTGGATTGACCTAGTCTACACAAAATAGTTATATTAACAGTATTGATGTGGATAATGCTTTTAGGACATGAAAATTTGCTATTTAAAATGAGCTGCAAACGTATGCAATTCAAGTATCCCATAACATATAAAAGTAAATTGGAGTACACTCTTGATATTACACCGCTCTCACAGAAATTATCTGTTTACAAAGTTGGAAGCAGAAAACTAGTAGTTGTGTAATAGGAGTGTCCCAAGTCAAACTCATAAGAGGGTTTCAGTGACCCACCAAGTCGAAATGTTTTAGTCTTAACTCTCTAGAAGACTAAAAGAAACCAGTCTCTAGGGCAGGTACAACCTGTGTCATCATCAGAGCACCCACACACAGGTATTACATCCAATCAATATAGCGTCCATTTATGAACACACCGACGTGCCATGCTCATTGCAGTTATCAAGCTTTACTTGTCTTAAGAACATACAATAATATAAAGCAGTACTCTTATAGGTCCTAATTAGAGTTATTACGATAAATGTATGTTGTTCACAATTACAGCTATTCCATTTGTACTACTCTTGATTACAGCTATTAATCTGTGCATATGTGCCACACAGTTGCTGAAGCGAAGCAATACAGTGCACAAATTCCAGCTCTTAAGTAAACATATAAGCCACAATTCTAGATAACCGTAGGTAATACACACATTACTTTTGGATTGACCTAGTCTACACAAATTACAACGGTGTTCTACACAAATTACAACGGTGAAGCTGTAATACGTTTGTCTACAGCTGCAGCTATTAATCTGCTTTTATATAGCTCTAAAGACTTACTTCTACAGAGCACACAAATTGTTGCAATTATTATGCTGAAGGGTTTTCCTCTTTAGATTATAATTAAACTAAATGAATACGCAAGTTATGTGCTTTAGACTTTTTTGTGTCCATATGTTTTTGGCGTTTGTGTTATCATTAAAAACAATAATAAAAAATGCAGCTATTATTCTGTAGACATTAAGCTCAAAAAACGTTAGCCCAGAGTTTCAGGGCGCTTTGCAAAGTTAGAAGCACAACTGCTATTGTCCTATACGCCCATGTGTCCGTACCACCAATATTCCTGTTCACAAAGGGCCTTTCTAGCTTACTAAACACACAGAGTTCAGTTCCTTCTCTAGAAAGGGGCGATTTACAATGGTCAAAGAGCGGAAAGCGAGGAAAGAGGGGAGAATAAAATGCATGAGCACCACAAGAAGACTCTCGTTAGAGATATAAACAGAAGGTGGGTGGTATCCCCTCCCCTCGGCCCCCCTCAGGTCTTTTTCCTTTTGACAGCCAGCGGCGGCAGTGATGAATTTGTAAAGTTATCTAATTTTCCACTGTTTTAATTAGAAGCCTGGGCTCTGAGGCCCGCCAGCTGGATTCTCGGTACTGCTTTTTGTAGCCTGACAGAGAAAAATTCCTACTGTAACTTCAGCCAAACTTTTAGCGTGCACTGAGCAGGGGGAGCTTTGGATTTCACAAGGTTGTGGTTTCTGTGTCAGATTGCTTTGCTGAACTTCCCTCTCTGGGTCCTACTGTTGCGTTCGAAATTATAGGGATTAAAGACATTTTTAATTACAGTCTGTGATAAAGACGCATCCTCCTCTATATAGCTATGAGATTAGAAAGCTACTTGTTCAATATCTTCTTATGGGAAACCCGCATATCTTTGTGTTCTCCTTAATTAGTTGAATAATTGATGAGCTGAGCGACAAAATGGCCGCCCAAGATCACACATCGTGACAGGAGTTCTCTGGTGCTTGAACTTGTGGATACTGACGCCAAACAGAGTTGGTTAACCTTCCTCAGGCCACATTCGTTATTGCAACTCATCAAAGTGCGATGCATATTTTGCATTGTGCTGTTTTCTCAGGCCGCTTCCATGACACTACTTTCGACTAGGAATTCCATTTGCTTGACTGTAGAGCCGCCAGCCCCCTGCCAAGTGTTCACTCTTGTTTTACTCCGTTATACAGAATGTGACTCACCTAACTTGCTTACGGAGATTTTCCACCATGGCACTTGGGTGGCATTCCTTGTAACTCCAGTTCCCTTGGCATGAAACAGAAACAAAATAAAGAAAGATGCCTTACTCTGACAATCCGGCATGCTCACAGAACTTTGCAACACGGAACGCTGACGTGGTTAAAAGTTATGCTACATCAATTTCGGAAACAAAATGGCCCCAGCTTTCTTTGAATCACTTCTAAATTTAATACTATGATTTCATTCAATTCTTGATCTATCCCAGCAGTGATCATGCAGCCAGCGAAAATCATAAAGCATAAATCTTGTTTTTTCCCCCCAAATCACCAAGTTTGATCATTCCAACTAATTTATCTAGGGATTTGGAATTTTCCTTGTTTGCATTCCTTGCTCGAGAAGGTCCTTATGCTCTTATCAATAGCACAACTCGCGGCCCACTCACAGGCAACCGACAAGCAACTTGGACATTTTCTCCATTTGTGGGTGTTCCTCAGTGACTTCCTCAAGCTTTTTTAATCGAAAAATGTAATTTGGCATCAAATCTCCCCACTCTGCACTTATTGCATGGCATATTGCCCCTGTAAGATGGTAATGTACCAACAAAATGTCAGAACACAGACAGGTTTGCACACAACTCCACCTTTAACAGTATTCCGCATTATGCTGTATGATATATCTCATCAGGACCACTGGCTGATGGGAAGCAAGTTTGTTTAGAAAGCAAACGTTGCTGTTGCTGAAATGTCTCCACCTCAGCAGTGCTGGTTTTCATTATTTGTCAGGCTGGCAATGTGTGATTGGCTGCACTGTGCCATTGGGAGCAGATTTAAAGATTACTGCTTTCCAACAAATAAATGAAAATGTAGGATTTAATGTGTGAGATTTATAGGCCAAAGGTGCGAAATAAAGTTAAAATAAATGAAAGGGCTCCAGCTTGTGTGCCAGGTTCACTGATGTACCGGCTTTTGTTCCTCCAAAACACATTTTTTGGGGGGTCCAGAGCCACAGCTTACGTTAAAAGATAGTTGTATTGTGACACTGTAAATGCATCATGTCATCTGTGTCTGTGTGTATGTGTCTGTGTATGGCATGTGTGTACTTGAATCTGGGCCATGAGTGGCATCTAAGTGATAATCTGTTAATAGGATATGAGGCTGTTCTTACCTGTGCTGAGGGAAAGCTGTAGTTCTCTCAGGAGGACCAAGAGTGGAGATTGTCTCATGAAAGGAGTAGATCTATAACAGAGAGTGAGGTTCAGTAGACAGCAAGCTCCAGAGAGGCTCCTGCCCAGGATGAACCATGCAGAGCTGTGGAAGACCTGGGGCAGTCAGCATAAAGTCAACCATTAGGGATGAAGCAGCCATTGTCCAAAGAGTGAGTATTCTGCCTTTACGCAGTGTGAAAAGAAAATGCTGTTCGTTGTGTCTGATGCACTGTAGCAAGAAAGTATATAAGACAAGGAGACAGTCATGTGTGAGTTGAATGAATGAATGAAGGTAGCCTTGTAGAGCGCAACTTTACCCGAAGGCGTCAAGGCGCTAATGATGGAAAAAGCTGAATGAGTGGAAAAAGACAGGTGCCAGTTAGGGGTTCAATCTGAATCCTAAATACTGGAAAGAAGCTGAAAGGAAGCTGGAAAGCCAAAGGATTTGGAGACCAGAAAGATTACCCCCAGGAGAACAGGAGGAGGTGGGGCAAGACCAGTGGATTGGGATGGACTAACGTGAAGGCAGGCTTGGGTAGGAGCTCTGTAACTAGACTGCAGGGGAGGGCAGAAGCTGTGGAAACGGAATAAAATGTGTATACTTACCCATCTTTTTAGGATGTATTATAATGTTATTACTGTTTTGAAAGGACTTTGGGATGGTCTCTCAAGCACCATGAAGTATTTCCATTCGATGGAGGTGCTGGTTTCTATAAAGTGTCTTAACGTGACATTGTTGAAACTTGGTAAAGATGTTAAGTATGGTCCCAATAAGGAAATCTAATTTAGGTGTGCTTTATTTATTCATTCAAATTTGGAAATTTTGAAGGGCATCCCCTAGAGTGCTAAATAGGGCTGTGATTTAATTTGGAAGACATAGGTGCATTATGGCATCATTATGGAAACGATTTAAAATGTGTATAAATGTGGCAGTATCTAAACTTGGTAATTGGAGGTTGCTGCTGCATTTTGAACACTGGGTTAAATGTGTGTTGCAGCAGTATACTGGGACTGGGTGGCAAATATATGCTTTAGACGGGCAAGTTTGAAAAGCGCTAATATGGGAATATAATTTTTAGAATTTTTCTCTTAGAAGTATTTTGGGCTCGGTTCTGGTTGTGTCTAATATAAGGAATAATACAATGGGGAAGTTAATGTGATACCATTTCTACTTTCATATTCTGATAATGCCATTGAGAAAATGGTGTGTTAACTGCAAGCAATATGCAGACATAACTATCAAGATCAAACCCTCTTTATAGATGAACTTGCATTTTCCCATCCTGCTTTGCTGGAAACCTTTGGTCAAATGTTTTTTTAAATTACCCCTGTGGAACAAATTTCTCAAATTAAGAGTTGAGGAATTGAGGTAGTAGTCTTTGTTACACGGTTGTGTCCCTCACAGCTTCGCTCAGTGTCACTCCCAGATGGTCTTTAAAATTGTACATTTTTCAAACCTCATCCCAAGATTCAATCTAAACGAATCCTGCCTTGTACAACTGACATTGAATGCTGTTTAGTTTTCACCTACGTTAGTAGACTAATGTCTTAAAATATATACGAATTGACAAAACCTTTCCGAATTTACTTCGAAAATCAAATTTTGGCCCTCACTCTACTAAGCCCTCGACAAAAATCTCAGCTGTCATTTCTAAAATGGTATTAATGGCCATTCATGACTAATCTGACCAGTTTAGGTGCCCTCAAATTGCAAAGCTATTCGCCCTAATTACCTTAAAAATATTCATATTTCAATCTAGATTTTCACAAGGTGCTCAAGACTTGATTGTGCATCTTTAGGAGGCGAAGTCTGGCTGTGCTCCTCACTGCACTTAGCAGTCTGAGAGGAGATATGAAGCTTATCTTTGTACATGCTTCTTATGCAGCAATGTGCAGGCACTGTGCCATCTGTCTCTTAAAACCACAAGAATCAAACTTCCATAATATTGTGGAAAACATGGAAGTCCGGTAGGGTCACTACCTGCTAACACTGAGGTCAACAGCTGTACGACAAGCATTAAAAGCAGTCCACTATCAGGGTATAGGCCAAACATGCAGTGCTTGATGGGCTGGTCTGACAGGTCAGTGTGTCGGATGGTTTTTTGACTGTTTGTGGCCTGTTTTATTTTCTGGTAGGCTAGTTTTACTATTAATTTCACTGATATTATCACAAACATTGCCTGCAGCAAGCTCTCATCCATGCAATCTTCCATACCTTGCATGCCAGATTTTTCAGCCTACCTTTACAAGTTCAAAACTTCCCCGATTTCCCTCCATGGGCCACATTTTAAACTTTCTGATTCTCTAGTTGGAGCCACTTTCATTTTGGTGCCCGGGCCTATTTTCACTCCCTGTCGGACACTGTCCAACACAGACACCTTCTACTTTGTGACTGCTTGTTGCTTACCCTTGACAGGCAGCAACCACAATTTGCTCTGCCTCCACCACCTGTGTCTTGGCTCTGATGGGGCAGATGCCAATGATTGATGCATTCCCTTGTGAGTCTCAAAGAGGGAGGAAAGTCCTATTTCCCTAAAGACTCACAAGATTTTACAATGTGGACAGTGTCATTCTATGCAGTTGTGAAAAGCAAAGCCCTCTTTTTGCATTGTGAATTGGAACTTTGTACTTGCCCTGACTTTGTGAATGCAAAGTCACACCCAACAACATGAGCCTGTCCATTTGAGGTCCGCTCCCCTGTTCTGATGTTCACCTGCTGGCATTGAAAGACTACTGTTTCTGCCCAGAGCTACATTGTCACATTTAGGCCGTCACTATCAGTCGCAGCCCGTGGAGGGAGTTCCGGTGGGGCAGGCAGGCGGGCGGGGGAGGGGCAGGGTGGGGGGTGAAAAACACCGGAGTATGGATGATTACAGGTAAGTAAACAATTACATTAATAAAATGAATTTCGTTGCACCCCCTGCATTGCATTTTGCGATGCAGGTCACGGAACAAAATTTGTTTTATTATTTTAATTGTTTACTTACCTGTAATCATCCATATTCCGGTGTTTATCACCCCCCACCCTGCCCCTCCCCCCACCTCGCCTGCCTGCCCCCCCGCAACTCCTTCCACGGGCCGCGGCTTGTCACTATGGGTATCCTGGGAAACTGCTGCTACCGGCCCCATGAGAAATAATTGACAACTCGGAACGTGAGGTGTGGCGCAGCGCAGTAGTGGCTCCTCGAGGGAGTGCTGCGGGGCGTTGGGGTGGGGAGGGGCAGGGGCAGGGTGGGCGGTAGTAAACTCCTGAATTGGGCCGAACGGAGTTGAGTAAAGAAATAAATAAATAAAATTAGTTACATTGTGCACTGCAATGCCAAATCGGCGATGCAGCGCGCAAAGTAATGCATTTTATTTATTTCTTTACTCTACTCCCTACGGCCCAATTCCAGAGTTTACTAGCCCCCACCCTGCCCCTCCCCCGCCACCCCGTAGCACTCCCTCGAGGAGCCGATCTGGCGCAGTGGCCAGAGCAACTGACTCTGGAATGCAGGGCTCACGGTTCGATCGCCGGCGGCAGCTCAGCTCAGCATCATTTGACTCTGGGCAATAGCTCTCTTAATCTCCCCAATGGCCCCCAGCACCTTGAAACCCTTAAGGTATGATATGTTTGCACTTTACAAACAGGAGTTATTATTATTATTATTATTATTATTATTATTACTTATGATGAGTTCCTGAGTTATCGTTTGAATGCTACCATGAAAAATTTAAATCATCTACCATCACTCGAATTATGCATAAGCAATGATCTTTTAAATCTATCTATTTATCAGAAGATGTGTTGCTATTCTGTTGTTTTTAGTGAATTTACAGACAGGTTTACTTTATTCACCCAAGGTATGCCTTAATCATCATGATAAATATTATGAAGCATGACCTGGAAAAGCTAGACATTATTTAATGTTTGAAATATATCCTAAGCTAAGTCTATGTCAATAAGGCAAGAATAGAATGTTTAATTTGTACTAGCAGTTGGGCACAACTTTTTGGGGATTGGTACTTATTTTTCATATTCAGGTTTGATCCAGACAAAGGAGGAAGACAGAACAGTGGGAAGAAAGAGACAGATGCCTGCAATAATGAGCTAAAGAGAGGAACTGCAGTGTGGGTGGAAGAAAGAGGCATGAGGTGGAATCCAGGAAATTTAGGCGGCCTTAGTACTCAGCAAACCCAGCATTGGGCGGACCAGTGGCATGTTTGTTAAAACACGCTGGGCCTCTGCATTCATTTATTTTAGTTGCATTTATTTACTTATTTATTTTACAAATGTAGTGTTGCAATACCTACAGAAATAGACCTATTACTGTGCTTCAGATTTCATCCCCAAACCAGGGGTCCCATCAAAGCCATAAAGGTCACGCTGCATCTTAGAGGTCACGAGGACTTAATGACAAAGAAAGGGCCTGCGGTTCCATGCACCCCACACTATCACCAGAGAAGAAGGCATGGAAGTAGCACGGGTCACTTCTGGGACTGCAGGGTCTTCCTGCCATTGAACTTACTCCGTTTACACAAAGACATCGCAGGGACATTTGTCAAGCCCAATTAGCACGGACAATTCCTAATTTTATAGGATGCCAAAAGCCGGGAGAACTGCGCAGGGAAAGACGAAAATTTGCCATTATTTTCAAGGAACTAATCAGCACTTCAAGGCAGTCCCTGAAGTCTGATGGGAAATGTGAAGGACCCCAACCCTCAATTAACCTAACCTTGAGAGCCCTATATGAAATAACTTCCGTTTTTTATTTCACTTTTAATGTTGTTCTTCATGTTCATTACAGTTTTAGGCCTACTAATTTTTAACTAGATCAGTGTATAAAGACAAGGATGTTGCTCCAATTTTATGTTTTAATAAAGACAGGATAGCATAAAAGATTTACAAAAGGCAAAAACAGAGCCAACATTATTTTTGAATTGTTCCAGAGGGTGGGGGGTGGGGGAGAGGCGAGCACTCGTGTCAGTGCATTGTCAATGATCAGGGGAAGGTTAGGCTGTCTTCACTGTCCACTTATGCAAAAGGAAGGCCACCCAATATAGGCAATTCCACTTCTTATGTAAATTTCCATGATTAGGCATTTGCCTCTGAATTCGTTACCTTCTATTTAATCTGTTGATTTCGGTGTAGAGTGTGTGTGTGTCTTTCTTTCAAACAAAGTAAAAGTTCTATTGCCACTGCATGTGTCACGGCGTACAGCCCCCGATACTCTTCAGAAGTTACCTGCATGTCTCACATCTGTTGATTATTGTATTTAGACCTTAAAGAGATGTTTCCTCCTAGACAGCAATAATGCTTCACTGATGGATTAAGGAGTAGTGCTTTTCAATTTTGACTATATAAGGAATTCAAATCTCCATGTGTAAATGTACTTTTAGCAGAGTTTAGATCAAATATTTTAGCCTTCTTAACTGCCAGATGATACAAATAATAGAAGTGATAAAAACTTCCGCCTGTACAGGTCACCACTGCAGGTGTCCATATAATACCATAGTATTATATGTTATGCATTTACAATTTATTATGCTTTTAAATGTTTTGTTTACAGTTTTAATGTCAAATGGCGATGCAGCGTGCGCAATGTAATTTGTTTTATTTAATTATTTCTTTACTTACCTCTGTTTGGCCGTATGCCGGAGTTTACTACCCCCCACCCTGCCCCTGCCCCGCCTCGCCCACCGCCCCACAACACTCCCTCGAGGAACCGCTACTGTGCAGCACAGTTTTTTTTGTGCTATTTTTTCATTAAATTTTTCCCCGCATCCAAAAATTGATAAAAGCTTGCATTTCAATCTAAAATTTAGATCAAAATGAAGATTTTTACATTTTGTGTAGTTACGCATAATTTTCTTAAATAGTCTCCTAATTACACATATGAAAATAACTCAAATGTCCATGAGCCCTAGATACCCCTTCCTTATATTATGAATATATAACATAGACAATTTCATGAACTCATTCAAACGTTAAAAAACATACCTAAATGTGAGATCGCTAGTCTATCAAACAGTGCTTTGAATGGTTGGCACTGGGCCTGCCTGGTATCAGTGCATTTTGGCAGCTTGGCTGTCACCTTGTAATGTCCTTCCACAAAGTGGCACAATGCAACCTGCTGCCGTAAACAATGAGCTCCCTCTATTTAGCCGCTGCTCCTTGGCCTTTGGAGTTTCTGTTCTATACCCACAAGACCTCCTTTCTCAGATGATTGTTCAGAAATAATTCATCAGCATTTCCTTCTCTGAATGAGTCTGCGTCTCCAGCATGTGGTGGCTTTCTTCTTGATTCATTCTATAATTAATCCCCTCTGCGACGAAAGAGTAGGGTCAGGTTTAGGGTAATTTGAGGATATGTTTCATTGTGCAAAGCTTCTGAGATAAGACATTTTGTGCTAACTCCGTTTGCAGTGACATCAGCTCCGGTTAAAAATAACAGCGCTCTCCTTCCACTTTGGGTTGAAATCCATGTAATCAAGAAACTACTCATAAAAAAAAATCACAATCTCTTTGATGTGAATTAATTTTAGTTCTCATGGTGAGAAAAGAATGTTGCACAATGTATTTTCTATTCATAACTGCGTCAACAAACAAAATGGCCACAGATCAAATAGATCGATGTTTATTGTGAGTTTACAACGAAGGCCTGATCTGCAGTTATGGAACACATATCAAAGCGCTACAGGAGCTGTGGTGTAGACACGCAGTGACTTTTTCATATGATAAAATATTAGTAGCATGTTTCACAACAGAGCGCCTGATTCGCCAAAAGAAAAACAGGAGAAGAAATATAGGCATGCGTTTTGTTATTAGTGGCATTAGTGTAATTTTTCAAATGCAGGCAGTTTCACAAATAATCTGTCCCAGGAGAAGACAAGGGAATGCCCAGAAACAAACTGCAAATCCATTTTGGACATGTTTTAAGTTTAAAATATGCATGTATGTGAATAAAAGATTACATTTGCTCATTCATACAGATTTTCAGGTATATGTATGTAGATGTAGATGAAAGATAAGAGAAACGCCAATGAGTGTAGGCAGGAGCATTTTCCAATTGGGGAAAAATTGCTTGGGAAACTTCGAGTCAGATTTGCAAAGGTTTTGCATCGGGTTTGCGTCACTTTTATAATGCAGACCCGAACCAACATCTTTTTCAGAGCTCACAAGTTTGTAAGAAAAAGTTATGCAAAACCCTATCTACTAACAATAGTAGACAGGGTTTTGCGCCAAAAGCAAAGCAGGAGTTTAAAAGGAAAAAAACTTTTATTGTTCCTAACTTTTTCCACTTTGCATATCTGCTGCACTGCACAGCACACATTAAAAGTAGAAAATGTTTTAAAGATTGTCTAGTTATAGTATTTTATACTGGATGACTATCCTTCTAGTACACAAACTATGCTCGACTTACACGCACACCCTTCCACTGTGGTGCAAAGGTATGTGTGTGGCGCAGGGCACCATGATTGTGCACCTGTGCTAGGGAGAGAGGAGGGTTGTGCTATATCTTAATAGATATGGTGATTGCCTCCTTTTTCTCATCCACTCAACCAGGGCCGGACTGGGAACAGGAACCGGCCATGGCAAACTCCGCTGTTCCCCCCCCCCCCTTTCCCCAGTGAAAGGGGAGTGCAGCTGAGCAGTATGCGAGGGCCGGGTTTGGCCGATCTTGTTACAGGGGCCCGATATTGCCGACCCCGGAAACAAAATCGGCCCACCAGGGGCCCTAAACTGGCTCCCACCCTAGCAGCCCACCCGGGAAATGCCCGGTGCCCGCTACGGCCAGTCCGGCCCTGCACTCAACTCAGTGCAGCAACTTTGGGTGCTGCGCTGCTTCCCGTGCCGGGTTTGTAGATCTAGTCCCTCATGCGTAAAATACCACAAATAGTAGATCATGTTTTAGGAACACACTAGAAAAATTAACCAGAAGCGTGTGCACAGTCACACACACTACTGCTGGAGCGTGGTGCCGCAGGAAGACTTCATCATGAATATTAGGACTAGGATGAAACATCACACAAAGACAACAGGATATGTGATAGTTTTGAACCTGAATCCTGGAAAAAGGCACTCATAAAATCCAGTAGCAGCCTGTAATAATCCAAAGATGGAGAGTGGATACCAATATAAAGGTATTGAAATAGTATTTATTAATGCTACAGAGAAGAACTGGTGTTCCCATCAGAAAGCCAGGGAGCTAACTGACAAGCTAGAATACAGATAGCTGAAGGCACACTATGACATAAGCTAACAAGGAATGTACATCTTAAAGAGATAGGATACAATATAAGTAAAGAGAATACAACATATCCTCTCCCCTTCCCATGAACAAAACAAAAAACAAACAACAAATAATGCTCATGCTCACTGTTATACAGAACAACATTCACTCACACACGAAATCCTTTAAGTAACTCGGAGGCCTCCTTTCCCTCTGGTCCCTACTTGTTCCACATCCCATTCCATCACCTTTCCTTGAGTCAACCTTGCGGTCGGATTGGGGACAAACAGCATCATTTGCTGCTCTCTTGTACAGGGCTACCCGTCTCAAATTCCAATGCTCCCCATTAAACAGGGTCACAAACCTCTTATGCACAGCTTTGACTTTAAACGGACCCCTGAACTTAGTCAACCCACCGCTAACACGTCCCGGTTTCACTTTCACCCAATCATTCACCGCAAAACTACACTTACTGCCCTTACTCATCGCCTCCTCATCGTTCTCCTTCCTCTCCAATACACCAGAACTCAAACATTCCTTCATCCATGCTGCTACGAGTTTGGTACCAGCAGAACGTCCTCTCATCACACGAAAAGGGATCATCCCAGTCACACCATTCTCAGTGGTTCTATAAGCCCAAACCAAATCATTAACCAACTCCTTCACATTCTCCCTAGATGACAGGGCCATCTGGATAGCACCCTTAACCATACGGTTCACCCTCTCAACCATGCCATTACCCTGTGGGTTGTACAATGACGTCCTTGAATGTACAATACCACATTTCTCTAGGAAATTGACCATCTCCGCCGAGGTTAATTGCGTCCCATTATCAGTGATGATCTTCACAGGAAATCCTTCCTCCCTGAAAATGTCTTTCATCGTCTCAATCGTGCATCTGGTAGTGATCTCCTTCATAAACCTGACAACCAACCACTTCGATGACACGTCCACCACTACTAACGCAAACCTCATACCATACTCCAGTTGGTAAAAGGGGCCAATGAAATCAAGGCATATGGTATGCCACGGTACACCAGGGTCCTCAATAGTTCCACAACCTCCCTGAGCACCCACCTTAAGCCTCTTCTCACTCTCCAAACAATCCGTACATCTCTCTACCCATTCAGAGATCTCCCGATCCATACTTGGCCACCAGAAATGCTCTCGCACTCTCCTCTTGGTAAGGGACTGCCCCAAGTGACCTTCATGAGCTATTTTGAATAGAGTGAACCTCACTTCCTGTGGAGGGATAAACTTGTCTTCCTTTAAAATAATACAACCTTCCTCATCCAATATTGACATATGTTCCAAAACTTTCAGATATGGACGAAGAGCAGGAGATACACAACTTTCTCTCCTCGAACCCCTCACAATCATCTCCTTCACTTCTCTCAGTACTACATCATTTCCCATGCAGCTATTCCACCAACTCTTACTCACTGCTCCAGTGCACATATCCACCACCTCATCCACAGCCGCCACCGACCCCTCGGAGTTGAGTGATTCCACCCCTGACTTATCTACTAACTCCCAAGGTAGCGGTAGTCTAGAGAGACCATCAGCTTAGCTGTTCTTCCACCCAGGAATGTACTCCACACAATACAGATACTCTTGAATTCTCGCAGCCAGTCTGGCTAACCTCGCCGACCCCTTTCCAGCCCCACCAGGTGATAGAATTTTTACCAATGGTTTGTGGTCTGTCAACAGTCTAAACTTGAACCCCCACAAATACATCCTATAGTACTCACACCCCGACGCTGCAGCTAAAGCCTCCCGTTCAATTATAGAATAATTCCTCTCTGCAGTGGTGAGAGTTCTTGATGCAAAGGCTACTGTCTTCAGCTCAGAATCATGTACCTGAGCTAACACCGCACCAATCCCCACAGCACTCGCATCCACAGTCAAAACAGACTTGCGTTTGGTATCAAAAGGCGTTAATATACCAGCTTCACATATTTCTACTTTAATCTTCTGAAAGCAATCTTCCTGTTCAGCGTCCCACACAAACTTGCATCCTTTCCTCAACAGTACTTTGATTCCTTCTGTTTTCCCTGCAAAATCCCTCACGAACTTTGCATAGTATTCTATGAGACCAAGGAAAGACCGTAACTGGTCCTTGTCACATGGAGCTGGTGCATTTCTAATGGATTCTAACAAATCTCTCTTTGGTTTTACCCCATCCACAGACAACGTGTAACCCAAGTACTCCACTTCCTCCACCGCAAATCTACATTTCTCTTTCTTCAATGTTAACCCAGCCCGTTCCATTCTCTCCAAAACAGTTCTCAAAATTACATTGTGTTTTTCTACAGTTTCTCCAAAAATCAAAACATCGTCCTGGAAATACACCACATTGTCCACCCCCTTCAATACTGCACCCATCATTCGTTGAAAAATCCCTGCTGCAGATGCAAGCCCAAAGGGCATGCGTGTGAACTGAAAAATTCCCTCCGTTGTTATGAATGCAGTCAATGCCTTGGAGTCCTTGTGCAGTTTGATTTGGTGATATGCACTACGGAGGTCGAGCTTCGAAAAATACTTCCCACCCTTCAGCAACAACACCGATTCGTTGATATTCGGAAGTGGGAAGTTGTCTACCACTATGTTCTGATTCAAGGTGCGAAGGTCCACACAAAACCTACATTTTCCGTCAGATTTGGTCGTAATGACGACAGGCGAAATCCATGGTGATGTCTCGATCTGCTCAATCACCCCCTGATCCAACATCTCTTTCAGCATTCTCTTGACCTCCTCTCTCGCAATAAACGGAACCTTCCTGACCCTGTGTTGTACAGGTATAGCATTCTCACGTAACATGATCTTATGAACATAACCTCGCAACTCTCCGATGTGTTCTTCGAACAGACTTGTCATTCCCTCAACTATTGACTCCGCAGTTATACTGTCCACCACCATTAGCTGTTGTTCAGCTCTCGGGGTAATGATGATATGGAGGTCATATTGCTGTTCCCATCCCAAGATGGCAGGCCCTGACTTTGCTATATAAACTTTCCCTATCGTAGAGCGACCCTTAAATGAAATTTCACTGGACATGTAACCCAACAATTCTATACTGCCTCCTTGATAACCACAAGGATTGATGTCACTGGGTAACAAGTGTACTTCTTTTCAATTGTCTATATACATTTCTTTGGGAATTATTGTCCAAAATGACCCAGGATCAACCATTAACTCTACCTCTTTCTTGTCAATAACAAACTTTGCTTTTGGTCTTTCCTTTTTACCCCGTTCACTTTGACAGGTACTACTGCTACCCACACTCAAAACTTTACTAGAACCTTCAACACTAATCTCGCCTTTGCATATTTCTTTCTTCCCTACAACTGCTACTTTTTCACTATTCACCCCTTTGCACATTCTGAAGAAATGTCCTTTCCTCCCACATTTTCTACACGTCTTGTCTAAAGCAAAGCACTTTTTATACTCAGAAGTATGAAATGTACTTCCACACCTAGTACACATCCTTCCCTGATATCTACTCCTGTCACCACTGGTATGTCCGGAACTGAACTTCCTTACATCCTTCTCTCCAGAATCCACACCTTTCTTACTTACCGCAGCGACTTCTTCTTGTTCTACACAAGAAACTCCATTCTTATGACTACTCTCTTTTGCACTATCCTTTTTCTCCATTTCTCTCATGCATGCATTAGACTCTTCAACCACTTTCGCTATATCTATGGCTGATTGCAAAGTAGGGTTTTTTGCTGCCCATAGTTTCTCCTGCATTTTCTTATCTCTACACTGTACTATTAACTGGTCTCTTATCATTTCCTCTCGTATTTCCCCAAAACTGCATTTTATTGACAATTCCCGTAATCTTGTCACAAACTGGTCAACAGATTCCTCTGCTCTTTGCGGTTGGGTATAAAATGTATGTCTTGCCATAACGATGTTGACTTCTTTAGAATACTGTTTCTTCATTCGCGCCTTTGCTTCTGTGTACACATTTGTTATTGTTCTCCCATCTTTGCTCAACCCCACAGGCAGATACTTGAAAGAGTGCTGACCCTCTTTCCCAAGTGCACTCAATAGTAGAGCTTTCTTCCTGGTAGCACTAAAATCTTTCCCGTCCAGTGCTTCGATGTAGTTCTCAAAGATATCTATCCACTCATCCCACTCGATGGGTGGATCACCGCTCATTTGCAAAAACATGGGCGGCATGATGACATTTTGACCCTCCATAGTTGTTTCCTCACTTCTCTATTTGTCTCTACACTTCTTGTCTCTCCTAAAGGAATTTTGCGTACATTACTCAGTCTCTCATAAGTTATTATCAATTGGTTGTGCCAACAACAAATGGTATTGTCTTTTGTTGTCACTCTTTTTCGTTTATATATAACGCAGCTTAGAGTACCAGATAAGTCTTCCCTTTTTTCTTTCTCACTGCCAGTGCGCTTTTTCTAAAAAAAAATAATTCTTTCTCACCTCTCTTTAAGTTCACCGCTTGTTTACCTCACTCAGATTCTTCTCCGCACTTCCCTTTCTGCCCAACAACGTTTAAACTTACAATCTTCTCCTAGTTCAGTCACGGAAGAGGTTGCCTAGCAACGCGAAGTTGTTTCCAAAATGGCCGTCACGTTGTTTTTACGTGACCACGTCACTACCGCTTCCGTAGTGACATACTCAGAAGATGGTCGCGCCACTCTCCTCGCTGTTCTGCTGCTTCGAACACGGTGTCGGGATTCCAGGTGAGACCGCTGTTCGCACGTACTGCTCTCGCACGCACTGCTCGAGCCTCGTTTTTCAAATGATGCCACTGCTTCTCGTGTTGTCCGCACTTCGTTGTTTCTTTAAAGTGCAAGGGTTGCTCTTCAGATATAACCCTTATACTGTACACACATCGAATAGAGTTAAGTCGACTTACTTCCCACGCAGTGCATACCCTTGAAGCGCTGTCTCACACTTTGACCGTTTGGACCTTGCTTTTCAAATGATGCTACTGTTCACCGTGATGTCTGTGCCAAGTTAATTCTCCACAAAGTGCAAGGGCTATTCTTCACGCGTAACTCCCATACAGTATATAAATTGAATAGGGCTATGTCGACTTGTCTCCCATGCAGTGTACTCCTTTGGAAGACGTTCGTTGTCTTTTACACTAAGTACTGCGTTGGTTTACTGCTCACGCACGCATAGTCTCTCCTTCTCTTTCTTGCTTCTTCACAAACTCACCAGCTATGCATCTCGTTGTTCGCTGGGTCTTGTAATGTGGTTCTAGTCCTTGCTTCTTGTTTAAGCAGGTTTCTGTTTCTTCTTGCGTGGTTCTTCTTACACCAGTGGAGTTCTCCTCCCTCTATAGTTGTTTAGCTCCTCTAGCTCATCGTCGCCATGTGTAATAATCCAAAGATGGAGAGTGGATACCAATATAAAGGAATTGAAAGAGTATTTATTAATGCTACAGAGAAGAACTGGTGTTCCCATCAGAAAGCCAGGGAGCTAACTGACAAGCTAGAATACAGATAGCTCAAGGGACACTATGACATAAGCTAACAAGGAATGTACATCTTAAAGAGATAGGATACAATATAAGTAAAGAGAATACAACACAGCCCATGTTTGGGAAGAGTGGGGAGGCAGGTGGGTGGCGAGGGGGGCAGGTGGGTGGGCGAGGGGGGCAGGTGGGTGGGAGAGGGGGGGCATAGGGGTCATGAAGGTAGGAAGAAAAATAATAAATTATGATAAAAAAAACGTATCTTCGGTCGGCCGCGTCCCGTGTCACTCTCCTCTGCTCCTCTTCTTCAGGTACAGGCTCCCAGTCTGGCCTGCGCCAATCCGGAAGTTGCTTTCACATGAGAGCAGCATCAGGATTGGCCTGAGCACCCTTGATTGGCGCTACTGGACAGACTGGGAGTCTGTGCCTGCTCTCAAACAGCCCCAGCACTGCAGCTGGCATTGGAGAGAGATTCACTGCGCATGATGGGTTGGCCGGCCGGCCATATCATCATGCGCAATCAAGTGAGTGCACTACTACTCCCCTCAAAGCCGTCATCCCAGGCCCCACCCCCAAGACTCAACAGGAAAGGAGAAATAAAACGAGTGTCATTTTTTTTCCTTTCCTGACTTTTTTTGGAGAGGTGACACTCCACCATAGCGGAGGAGCCGCCGCTGATCAAATTAGAAGAGGCCAAGCACAGAACCTGTAGAAAATGGGGTGGGAAAACTACCATAGTAAACATCATGGTTTGACTTCTGGGTTCAGTGGGGGGTGGAACATTTGCGCGACAGTTAGGATAGTAGCAGTGTTGTGGACTTTTTCAGGTTCTGAGTTATAGACCCGATGAAGGCCCCTGCTGTTCCTGAATTCCTGAGTTAGAACACAGAGTGGAATGTGCCCCTAGGCATAGGCATCTGGCAAAAAACAGGTAAAGGGAGTGAGAGAGAAACACAGAACTAGCCTACTATTCTTTATATAATCGCCAGCTTACCAGAGTGGGACGGTCTGTCTGGATGTTACATGGGTTGATAGGTCTGAACTAGCTGTAAGTCACAGGATGAGATGGAAGTATCCAAGACCAGACAGTTGAACAAATAGTCAATAATGTTACCAAGCTAACCAGTTCCAGCAGCAGATGGTGCTATAATGAGCATTGAGCTGACCATGAATCCAGCGGAAGCCCCAAGTTGCAGCTATAAACACACCGCATGAAGGAACAAGCAAAAAATAGTACAACAGGACAAGGTAAGGTCAGACTAACTAGGAACTGAGAGGAATAAAAACAATAAACGTGAAGAATGAAATATAGGTGTGAACTGATATGAAAATAGGAAAGTACATATAGGCATGTTTTGCTATTTCTTGGCATGTGAGTAATTTTCCAAATGTATGCCGTTTCACAAAGAATTTGTGCCACGAAAAGACAAGCACGCAAACAGCAAAACCAATATTGACTTCATTAAGTTTATAATTATGCATGTAGGAGAATAAAAGATCAAATCTATTAATTTATGCAATTCTCAGACGAATGTATGAATGTAGATAAATGACAGGAGAACTGGCAATGGGAGTATGCAGGTGCATTTTCCAATTGGAGAACATTTGTGTGGAAAGCGTTGGGCTGCAAATCATTGCAAGCATATACCTAACCTGAGTATTGTCTTAAATAGGGCTTTAAATCACCACTACACCAGAAAGTGAAGGAATGGGTGCACTAGAAAGTGAAGGAATGGGTGCCTATGCTACTGTTAGCAGTCCAATGTTACAGTGGTTCTAAGATTCTACTGGTCTGTTTTCTAGACTTTCAAGCCCCTGTGTGGCAATTAGTTGCTTCTTTCCTGAAGCCTGACATAAGCCCCTGTGAAGAGTGCCCCCCACACCAATGAACATTGTTAGGCTCAGGTTTTAAAGGGTGATGTTAATGAAACCACACACCAGTTACGGAGCATGATTGAAGTTTGCCGTCTCCCATGATCTCTGGAACACATTGTATCTATTCCAAGCCATAAGATATTGGAACGGCCTCCGTAGACATGAGAGTCAATGTTCTCTTTGACTTCATAATCTGGTGTCCTATTAATTAAAACTGATTGTGTTTTAAAGTTGCTTCAGGAATTATAGGTTTGACTCCGGCTACATGGAATTCAGGAAGTATATGCCAATCTGAAGGGAATGCTGATTACACAATTGATTTCCCTTCTTTCCCTGAAACTGTGAATAGACCCACACATCTGGGTGAGCATTTAGCAAGAGATGTGGGCAAAGAAAGGTATTTACTAGATAACCCAACTTTGCCCCATTTCTAATAATTTGTTGCCTTTCTACAGAGTCTGTACAATGTCCTGCTCCCTTTTGGATAGGTTCAATTGAAAGAAACTCCACATGTATGTATACATACATACATACATACATTCCTACATCTATCAGCACAGTGATTATAAGCTGCCTTTGCCTGCAGCAAATGTTGGTGAGCAGCTTTCTGTATGTGTGAAGGTTTTGGAAGAGGGTTGTCACAGAAGGAAGAGTTTAAGTGCAGACTTTCTGGGGTAACATTTAAGGATGGTAAAAATAGAAAGAAATGAAGGGATATTTTCCCTAAGAAGAGTGCAAAGAGTTGTTTTATCCAAATTCTGCTAAGGCTAGAAATCTATATGAGGCATACCAGTTCGTCCATGAAGAAACATTGTGGTGCTAGTCTAATGATGGATTCAATCATTCTATGTGTCCATCAGTCTGAGGATAATATTGGTACATTTAAAATGCCTGGTACCAACACTTTTCATTACCGAACAGTGTCGTGAACCATGTTCCTCTATCTGTAATGATAATTTTATGCTGGCGGCGGAGAAGATGTTGACAATAAACCTAACTGTTAATTCCACCGCTGTTAGATTTATTTTCAGCAGAGAAAAATGTCATATTGCTAAAATATTCAATTACAACCAAAGCAATTATATAGCCATTGGATGGAGGCCGATTGACTATAAAGTCCATAGAGATGATGTTATATGGCTCATGGGCTGTTGGAAAAGTTTTAGAACTCCAACCTTAGGCATATGGGAGGCTTTGGCCTGAGCCTATATGGTATACTTTTCTATGCAATCTTTGAAGTCTGACTTGATATCAATCGATCAGACGTTTCTTATTATTAGTTGCACCATATTCCTTTGACAAGGATGTTATTTTTTCCAGGAAGTCATGACATGAATTCATTAATTTAAATTGTATTTATTTTCACAGAAGGAACAAGGCTTCATCTCTGTACAACGGTGGATTCTAAAGCAATCTTTTCATTCATTGCTGTGCTGATACATCATTCTGAGCATGCCTGAGTCCAAATTCATCTGTCTAGATAGACTGTCAGCTTTTCAATGCGGATTGCCAGGTTCGTGTGTTATAACATAGTCAAAATGCAAAAGAAAAGGGGGTACCTTGCATTGCAGTGTTAATATATGTCATTGTTGTTAGATGAAGCGAATATTTATGATAATTGTTATGTGTACTTTTAAAAGTGCACTATGGCCTGTGAGGGTATCCTTGTGCTTAGTCTGTCAATGTTTGGGAACAGAATGCAACTGTATGCCTCTCACTGGTCTCTAAATCCCTTTGAGAAAATACCACGAGTGGCAAAAGAGGAATCATCAGTGTCGACCACCGAATGCAGGAGATCATTGGGATATCTTAAGATATGCAGAGATGTGAATGCTTACTTTAATTGATTGATTGCTTGTTCCTGAGCCCCACCCAACTCAATTGCACACCCTTCTTGGGTAATTGCACAGTGGGCTGTATGATGGTGGTAAATTGAAGTTTGTGAAGCCAATGAATCTGTCAACTTCTTGCACATTCTGTGGAGTGGGCCATTCTAGAACTGCCCTAACCTTTGCAAGATTCAAACAAATCCCTTGCCCAGAAATTTCAAAACCTTTAATGATAATGTTAGGTACCTAGAACAGACACTTCCCAGTTTGACAGTCTTTTCCCAATCTTGTGAGTACTTCAGATCAGGATAAAGTACAAATAAATAACTAAGAATATATCTAAGAAATTCCTAAAAATAACCTTTACAAAGTGTTGGTACGAAGCAAGGGCATTACAGAGATAAAACAGTAAGACTAGGTACTCCAATTGGCCATGGTGGGTGTTGAAGGCCATTTTCCACTCATCATCCTCACAGATATGTACTATAATATTTTCCCTCCTAAGATCTACTGTGCTGAAAACTGTAGCTGATTTAACTTGATCCAGTAGTATAGAAAGGAGGAGGAGATGATGTCTGTTTCAAATAGTAATTGCATTTAGCTCTTTTTAATTGAAGTCTGTATTCCCCATTTGGTTTGGTTATGAATAAAATGGATGCCTTCTCCGGTGACTCAGACTTTAGAATAAATGCCTTTTCCAATTTTTCCTGTAAATATTGTCAAAAATGTCATCCATTTTCATTTTCAAGGGTTAGATTGTGCTGTGTGGAATGGGTTCCTCAGGCATAAGGTATATCTGGCAATCATACACCTGATATGGCGGAAGGAGTCAGTCTCTTTTTTACTAATGACATTGGTGAATTATCAGTACTGGAAAGGAATAGCACATTCTTCACTAACACTCCTTTCAGAGAATGCCCAGGGGATCAGCTGTAAAGTGAAGCAAAACAATGGCTGCATTTATCAGGTGGCAGATTCAGTAAGCAATGATCAACACCATAGGACAAGTTGAATTACACCTCTTGCTTTCTGAATTGATTTGATGGTTATGATGCCTCACAATGGGATAATAGGGTGCATATATGAGGTACACATATATCTTTTGCACATGTGAGGTATGTGTTGCTAGCAGGAAGCTTAAAGTTTTGTCACACACAATTACAATGTTAAAGTTGTTCTTTTGGTTACTTGAATCTATTCGTTCGGAGCTTCTCTGTAATTTGAAGTAGTCATGTGACTTGAAACTTGTTATCCATAAAACACATTGATGCTCTAGAATCTACTAGGGATTGTGCCATCAGAGGGCTTTGAGATGTGATAGTCAACAAATGTAAGAAATAATGAGCTTGATTGGCAATGGACACTTCGTGTTTCTCTAATCAGCATTCTTTCTCCTTCTAAGATCGAACTTTCAGTGCTATCAGGTATCTTCGGTATCTACATTTAGTGGTTCAACATTCTCCACTCTTCTCTACATAATCTTTATTGAGCTTCTGTCTGGAATGTTAAATCAATTATTGCTGTAGATATGGTCTGTCAATTTACCGCCAAATTGCATCTTTCTATTCTCCTCACAGGCCCTGGTAAAAAACTGCAACCACAGAGTCCTTCATCCATGATGATTTATCTTCCTGCTGTCGGTATTGACTGATGCAGCTAACAAGATACTGGCTACCATGTTTTAGTCTTAATACGTTAGTATGGGTAAATTGAGTCGTGAGTCTCTTGCCAAAATTAGCTGTGAAAGGTATAATGATCTGGTTCTGGTGATTCCACCCAAAATGAGAAGAGTGACCCACTTTAAAACATCTTTATATATGTACTAGCAGCCCGTCCCGACGTTGTCCGGGTATGAATTGCTGCCGGCCAGAATGTATATTGTTTTGTAGGATTTCATTTTGATAGCATTTCTTATCTGTGATAGGCCTGTGAAACGCTCCGATTCACAGTGCACTGCTGATGCACTTAAGAGTGCGCGTTCAGTAGTGTGTGAACTCGAGTTTCCCTACTTTATTTTTCCTTGCAATATTATATAGCGCGAACTCGACAACATGGCATGAGCACAATTTACATTACAGAAGAACACATTCATTTGCGGTAGGCACGGGGAGACAAAGTGATTTGCCAGGAATCACAGGATGTTGAGCTGATGCCGAGATCCGAGCGTAGCTCCCCAGCTCTAAAGTTCGCTATTCTAGAACTTGTGGCGGGAGGTGTGTCTAAAAGTGTATGTCGGTGCTGGCCATCAATGAAAGAGACATGTGCATTTTTCAATTCGGTGGTGTAAAAATATGAGTATGTTGCTGGATATGTGGGCCGCCGTGCCTCCAATGTACTTACTGGGGGACGGTAAACACCCATTATTCCGCAACTTTCTTTCCGCATACCATCACTTTGCATACTTTCATTACGAAAGTACCATGACTCCACAATGCCATTATAACGCATTGCATTACATTTTATATGCTTTTACCACGCATACATTTACAACAAAATTCGTTGTAAATGCATGAATGGTAAAAGCATGTTTTTTTTAAATGTTTGGATAAGGTAAGTTTGGGTTTTGGGGTACAGGGGTATTTTTAGGGTTCAGGGGTAGGTTTGGGTTTTGGGGTACAGGGGCATTTTAAGGGTTCAGGGGTAGGTTTGGGTTTTGGGGTACAGGGGTATTTTAAGGGTTCAGGGCTAGATTTGGGTTTGGGGTAGAGGGGTATTTTAGGGTTCAGGGGTAGGTTTGAGTTTTGGGGTACAGGGGTATTTTTAGGGTTATGGGGTAGGATTGGGTTTTGGGGTACAGGGGTATTTCTAGGGGCCAGGGCTAGGTTTGGGTTTTGGGGTACAGGGGTATTTTTAGGGTTCAGGGGTAGGTTTGGGATTTGAGGTACAGGGGTATTTATAGGGTTCAGGGCTAGGTTTTGGTTTTGGGGTACAGGGGTATTTTTAGGGTTTAGGGATAGGTTTGGGTTTTGGGGTAAGGGTATATTTATAGGGTTAAGATGGGTTAGTGTTTAAGGGTGTTGGGGTATTTTAAGGAGTAAGGGTGGGTTATGATTATGGGGTGCAGGGGTATTTAAAGGGAGCAGGGTGGTCACCCGGGGCTGGAATGTACAGAATCTGGGAAGAAAAAACAATGAAATATTGGGCACAACGCTCACTTTTTTTCCGTAATCCCGTGCCCCGCACACGCCCACGCCCCCAGCACACGCCCACTGCACACAATATGAGACATGGCATGAAGGGTGGAACGTACTACACGCCCCCAGCATACGCCCACAGCACAACGCAGACACGCCCACAAGGGACTACTTTGCTGGCACGGTTCTTTTACTTTCTAAATGTATATGGTGGGCGTCTGCATAGCCTATGTCCTTCTGCTGCAACTGCCCTTTCCAACGCTGTATTGGGTGTTGTGATTGGTGCTGTGGTTCCTGAGATTACCCGCCTCAAAGGTTTGGGCTCTCTCTTTATTATATTAGTATAGATGATAATACAAAAGATATTTTGTCTGTACCATCTGAAAATAATTGAGGCTTTGCCAAACAATGTAGTTGGTATAATGCCATAAAGCTCTGGAATCTATCGAGCTCTCCTATAAACAGTTAAGATCATGATATTATTTACAAGCGTATTTCGATCCTTGGCCATAATATTTTTTATGAAGGGATTGGTTCTATTCCCATTTTATATTTTCAACAGCATTATTAGCACTTGGTGTCGGTTATGAGAGGATTGTGTTTCACAACCATGTTTCACAACCATGTTTGTACGGTTAAATGTATTTTCAATAGCAGTAATAGCACTTGCCTTTGGGTTGTCAATATGGGATGTGGCCCGACAAGCTGAACTGAAAGTGACTTGATTCAGTCTTTTTACCAAAACAGTTCACTTTCAATGAGTGACCTAGAGTTCTTTGTGAATCTTAGTAATGGCTCAGGCCATCATTTAAATGGGACTTTCAGTTGGGTCCAATGTTGTCCCTGCAAAATATCCAGGTTCCCTAATTGCTGTTGTTGAAGGCCTATGTCATTCTTGAATACCAACGCTGGTAAGTACATTGAAATGTTTCACCAGGCATAGGGATCTAGTTAAAAACGAGAAAAGGGAGTAAGACAGAAACACTAAACTGGAGTCCACTCTCATTCATGTAATTGTCTGTTTCCACGGACAGAACTACTGTGTTTGGATGTTACAATAGTTTTGTAGGTCTTAACAGGCTGGAAGACAAAGATTGAGATGTAAGTATTTGAGACCTGTCAGTTGCAGCTGGGAGGAACAAATGATGAACAATGTGACCACGCGTACCTGTTACAGCAGAAGATGGTGCTATGCTGATCTGTGAGCCAAATATGACTCTAGCAGAAGTCCTGGAGAAGCTGCCGCAAGCAAACAAATTAGCTCTACAGAGGGATAAATTAAAGACAACCGAATAACTAGCTAAGGCAAAGAAAGACTAGCTAGGGAACTGGGGAACTGAAAGAGAGGAAAATACCCAATTCCAGGTAGTGTCTTAAATAGGGCTCTACCTCACTTCACCTGGAGGTGACCCCAGACCCAGGAAGTGAGGGAATGAGTGTCTATATTTCAGATAACATTCTAGTTTTCCAGTTCATTTAAACTTTAACTGGCCTGGTTTCCTTCTTTTCTAGCCCTTGTGTGCCTGATACTTTGCCTGCATCATGACAGAGTGGGTGGTTGGCAAAATTCCTGGCCATTTCAAATTTTTTCATTCAATAAGCTTATCTCAAGGCCTTGCACGCCCTTTCTGTTATTTTTCTCCCATGTTGGTTCTTGCTTTCCTTCACTCCTACCTCTCACCTGATTCTTGCTCACCTCAGTGTTCCAACCAACTCATACTTAGCCAGACCCACTCCTCCCCTCCTTCACCTTACCTGTGCATTGGATTTTCAGTCACAGCTCCTCAAGGGCATATTGCTGCTCCTCTCTCTCTGCTCCACTGCCCTGGTATGTAACCCGGTAGTACTGAGTCTAGCTGCAGTCTTACTTTGCCAAGCGACGGGTAAGCCACTGACTTACTGGATACATGTATTTCTATAAATGAGTTTTAAAAAAAAAGTCCTAATTATTTTTCTTCTGTATTGTTTATGTCAAAGATTACCAAGTGGTGGTTCAATGAAGACCTAAGGTTGCCTCTATGCCACACCGAACCAGTGTCACCCGTTTCCCACCCTTTCTTCATTTTTGCCTTGGTTCCAAATTTAGGTTTTAGGACCCTATTTAGAGTGTGGTAATACAGCAGATGAGATATCCATCACGTTTTGACACAATATCCCATCCGGCAAACTATAAATAAGGCCCTTACTACCAAGTACTTTGACTGGCACAGGTGGATGATTGGAACAGTGATCTATATCCTTTGTGGAGCTACTCCTTTTACCAAATCCTGAAAATTAGGGCGAAAAGCATTAAGAGGAAGACGAATGTCAATGAAAGATTAAGCAGACAAAATAGCCAGCCATGTGGTAGTAGTCTATGTCAGAGAATTTAGTTTGCCTGCACCCAACCTTACTAGGGCCTATAAGTATGGCCTGTAGCAGCATTTCATAGATCTGGTAAATGGCATGTGGGTGGAATAATTTGTTTAGGAAGTGCATCAGTAATTATTCTTCAATATGTTGATATGAAGATGTGTTTGTGATACTATGATACTGCTTGATTTTAATGTTGGTATCTCTCCTGTGACCATGCATTGGCACATCACAGTAATCTAGCCTAGTCTGAGACGAGGTATGGTCTGACAGTAGATCCACACCAAATCAGAGAGAACAGCTACATGTGCTATTCCAGTCACCAGAAATAAGATCCTGAGAATAAAGGTCTTTTTCTCTTTCTTCTCATTCTCCCCTTCCCTTCTGGGACACCTGTTGGCTGTGCGATTTGACACCAGGTTGAGAGTTGTACTAGAGGCGAGTGGAGACCCAGCAAGGGAAACATCCTTTACAACGCAACTTTTACCACGCAGTGCCTTTACGACGCAACTTTTACAACGGAAACCATTACAACGCATTGCGCTGGGGGGCGCTCTAGGATAGGGAATATGTTTAATTTACTATCCAACACCTTCCCTAGTGTCCACGGGGACTTGAGTTGGGATAGTAAATTAAACTATTCACTGTTCAGCACCCCAAAGCGCTATGCGTTGTAAAGGTTTTCGTTGTAAAAACCGCGTTGTAAAGGCATGCGTTGTAAAAGTATGCGTTGTAACGTCATACATTCCCCAGCATCATCCCTGTGGATTAGGTGATTTAAAGGTGAGTAGTTTTGACAGTATTGGTGCATGACAGCCACAAGCGCACCAGCGCAGGGAGAGTGCAGAACTAAGCCACTGCGTAGATATGGGGTAGTTCTGCTCCCTTCTGTTCAAGCAATGCAGCACAGCAACTTTACTTACTGTGCTGCGTTCCATGAACATTTTGTAAATATGCCCCTTAGTCTGCTGTTGTACATAAAAAAGTTCCTTTTGAGAAACAATGCTACTGTTCCATGCAATACATGTATAGAAGGATGGATTATTGGCATTTGGGACTAGAGTTTATGATGATGTGGGCCTCAAATCTCAACCTGAAGTTTGGACCCATTGAGTTTTAGACAACCTTTGTCTATGCACTTAAAAAGACCCAGACAATGGGAATCAATGGAAATGAGATCCTAGGGATCAGTACTGCACAACTAGATCAGTGCGTCACCTGCATAGGAATGTGAGATGCTTCATAAGGGGCACCACAAGACATCTGAATAGGACACAAGACATCTGAATAGGAGATTGGAAAACAGTAGATCAGCGTGGGACACCACAAAGAATGCAGAGGTATCAAAGAATAGTTGTCTCATGCTCACACTTAGGGCCCGATGTAGGAGGCCCAAACACCGGTCGGTAAGGGTGAAATTCGGTAAATTTCACCGCCGTTACCGACCGGTATTTAGGCATTCGTGATGTAGGGAAGCATTCGGTATTAAGGAATCGGTAAATACCGATTCCTTAATACCGATTCCTAATTGGCCTTGCATTTAAGGAATTGGTAATACTGATTCCTTAAATGCAATGTAGGAAGCACTTTTAAGAGTGATTTTGGGCCTTAGGAATTCGTTAATTACCACCAACTTCAAGTTGGTGGTAATCACCGAATTCCTTTAAAAAAGCAAATTTTTGCTTTTTTGTTTAAAGTGCCTTGTGGCACACATCCATGCCCTTAGGGCATGCATGTGTGCCACATGTGCACACATGCAAATTTCGGAGGAAGCAACAGGGTGTCCTTTGCACACCCTGGCACCCTTGAAATACCTCCCGGTGTTACCGATTCGGTAATACCGAATTGGTAATACTGAATGTCTTCGCATTCATTCCTATGGGCCTCCAAGCCCATAGGAATGAATGGGTAGGTATTCCTTATTACCGAATATGTATTACCGAATCCATAATAAGGAATATTAACGATTCGCTATTTTTTACTGAATATTTACCTACATCACAAATACCGAATTCTTAATACCGAATTGGTAAAATTCGGTATTAAGAATCTGGTATTTGGCAATTACCTACATATGGCCCTTAGTTCCTTGCTATAGAGCAATGAGTTGACCTAGTCAAATGACTGCCTTCTTCAACTAGAAAATGGTAATTCCCTGATACATCAAGCAGAATAACCTTAGCCCTCATAAACCAAGGCAGACAAAGACGAGTCCTGGATGGCAACCAAATCTGCATATGCAATAGGGTGGAAACCTGGCTAAAAATGGTCAAAAACGTGTTTATATTTGTGGTAGCTTTGACACTGGGAAGCAACCACTTTCAGAAATATCATAAACAGCCAAAGGACTCTCATGATTTGTTCACAGTTGAAGAGTTCACATGGTTTGAAATGCCTTCTTAGAAGGGTAGTGAATAGCTAAGATGTGATACTAATTGGTACAGAGCCTGCTAGAAAGAGGAGTTGATGAACAAAAATGTTTGTTCACAGTCTGATCAAACACAGGTGGGTAGGGTTGCTGAGAAAGTAACAACTTGAAAAGGTGACATTTTGTCTTCTCTTAAGAGATAGCCATCAGTTGGAAATCCCAAGAAGGTAGTTTATGAGTGAGAGTGGGAGGAACATCAATGAATAGTTATGCTTGAAAAGTTGAATAAGGACTAATTTCCTTGTTCACAAATGTGTTTTTTATTTATTTGATGCAATGTGGAAGATGACGTTACAACCATTGTGATCGCCCCACTCTATGGCATGTGTTTTACCAGTTTAGGGCTTTCATATGACAATTAAATATATTCTAAGTGTTGTAAAGTGACTTTACATCAATTGAAGCAATTAGTCTAAGACACTTCATAGCAATGACTTGTGAGAGGACTGAAAACAGTGACCTTGATGACATAGAATGTGGTGATCACCCTATGAACAACAAAGATAAAATAGGGGATGTGATCAATGACTCTGGAATGTAATTCTAGCAATAATCACCCACAAGTTACTTATATATCATATTACCTCCCAGGTCTCTCCTGTCCTCATCCCATTCATAAAAAAGTGAGATATTACTATCTCACAACAGAAAAAAAGAATGAAGGAATGCTGGTCCTACCCTCCCCCTAAGAGTGCAAAAGAGTACCATTCCCAGCATTCCTCCTGTTCTTTTTTTCTGTCTTTCGACAGAATGGGACGAGGACGCGGGAGCTGGGGAGCTCCTGGTGTCTTACATGCTCCGCTGCCGGGCGGTGGGGTTATTGTGCGGTGTCTCGTCTTCCTCCTTGCTGGGCTTCAGGGTTGTCAAGCGGATTCCCTCTTCCAGGAAGCAACACTTGCGGGGATTCGTGGTCTGCACCTCCTGGGTTGCCGGGCACGCTGGGAGAAGCAGCATTATGGCCAGTGTCTGAAGTTGCTTACGGGTCTCGCTTCCTGAAGTCAGGCATGGTTATGCCGGTCAGCGGTGAGTCAGCTGTTTCTCCAACATATATTGTGAGTACCGCATACCGGTTCTTTGGCTTGTTTCTTTTCTTCTTTGAATGTGCATATTGCCTGGCATTACAGAAGGTGAACCTGTGACTGCTGCCAGGGTGACCCTTGCTCGCTCCTCGAGGGAAGTTATTACTTTCTACATCTTATCCTGGGCTCCAGTTTGTGCAGGGTTAAGTGCGAAGAGGCATAGGTTTGTCATTTTGAAGATGGGAAAGCACTCGAGGAAGCGCAGGCATGTGGAGCACTCCTCTTCCTCTTCTTCCAGCTCTTCTTCCTCCCCTTCTCCGGCGCAGTCCAAGCGCCGCAGGGTAGGGAATGATGATCGGATAAAAATACTTATTAAGGAGACCCTGGTGAAATGGGGGGAGGGCCTTGTTCAAAAGTTCCCCTTCCTCCTCCCTCCTCTCACTCATCAGTTTCCGAGGATGATTGGTTGGGGGTGCGGAACACAATGGCCAATATGTGGACAAGGACATGTTGCATGACTTACTGAGACATGTAAAATCCAACATGGGTTTTCCTGATGATGAGGCACCAAGAATCTCTGGAGGTTCTTTGCTGCAGCAGTTTCAGTTTTCAGCTGCAGTGGATGTACTGGTCCACCCTTTTAGACCTGAGGATCTGAAAAGGGAGTGGAAGGATCTGGATCGTATTTTACTTCCTCGTTTTATGACAAAACGTTATCCTCTTCAGGATATGTCCAAAGACTTGCCGGATTTGATTCAAATTGATCCCTTTGTTGCTAGCCTGGTGGTCTGGACTTCCTTTACAGAGGATGCAGTTATCAAAGATTATGTGCATAAGAAGGTGGATGCCACCCTCTGGAAAGTACACTCTGGGCCTCATCTGGCTTTGAGGGCTGGTATTTATGGTACCTACATCTCTCAGTCCTTGATCTCTGATATCAAGGCATTGCATCAATCCATGGATGACTCTTTGGATGACTCTTTGGACTGCTCTGGGCTGTTGGAGCCCATCGAGAGGAAGGTCGAGTTCCTGTCAGTAAATCCTTCGATGTGGTGAGAGCTTCAGCCCTTTCTGGTAGTGGCGGGTGTGGCAGACCGCCACAAACTGGTGTTGAAGGACTGGAAGACGGATTCCGCTCAAATAGCTTGTGCATTGCGCTTGCCTTTTCAGGGGACTTCATCGATCTATCCCAGCATTGATGTCAATCATTTGACATTTTAAATTATTTTCGCTCTTTCTTGATACAATGTGAATTTTGTTTTTCTTATAGCTAATACCAGGAAGGGAATAATATATGCACACCCTTTTAATGGGGTTCCCAATAACTGAAAATTCTTCGATATAATGGTGGGCTGAGAAATATGGTGTAGGGCAATATTTCGCCGCTTTGAAAATGATTCGTAAACTATGCTTCTTCGGATTAAGACATTTCAGGAACTAAAAACTGAATATTGGAATACACCTCATTGAATACATGAGATGCTGGCCACACACCAAATCTATGACCGACTATTATTACCCATCTGGAAATATCTATCATATCGGGACAATACAAGATGTTTTTATGTCTCCCAAACACCATCATTGAATCCCTTTTCTCTAACCACACCACAATGACGCTCAGACAAAAATAGAAAGAAAGACTCTCAGAACATTTTACTGATGAGATATATAGCCTGATATGAGGATCGTGGCAATGGTATTTGAGGATAAAATCTAACCTTCTTTAACATTTTACCTAACTTTCTCTTGATACCAAGGAGACTTCACCGTGTCAATCGAGTCTAACTTCATTGTTGGAAATTCAACTGGGCAGATAATGACATACTACACACACTCCGGTCATGCTTTGCACTATCCATATATTGGTCTCAAATACTTCTACTCTGGTATATTGCATGACACTTCTGACATAAGAGTAGCATCACACTGCAAGTAATTAAGGAAGTTTATTATGAATGAGTAATAAAAACTGTTGCATATATATATGACATTATATGCATTCGTTAACATAATTTAGACAAAACATTTTTAACAAAATAAGTAAAACTGCAATAAGGTGCAGGCCACTGGAGCTTTCAAGCTATTTTTGTGCAGTTAACTCATTTTAAATCAACCAATAATAATGATATGAAGCCAAGATAAAACGTATATTAAAAAAATAAGTTTTTTACCTAAATGCTGCACCATGCTCTCACACTGGAGAAATTGGTTTATGACATCTCTGACCGTAATCAACATTTATGTGTTAAGACAGTGTAAGTCATCTGTATCTTCCTTAAGTGATGATTGGCATGACGAAATGAAGATGATGGTGGATGGTGGATGGTGGATCATGAACACTTAGTTTGCAGGCTTAATATCCAAAATAGGGCCCCAGTTCCTAACAATGAGAATGTTCTTATATTTGCTTTCTACAGCTTCACCTAAGACACCCTTGACTGGCTATATTGCTGGCTGAACACCATCAATCCACCTAAAGTGAATTATAAACTGCGCCCTTTCTACATGTCCTAGGTATTGACCGTACATTGGGTAGGCAGAGGGTTTACATCTTTGAGGTTGAGAGAGGGAGATTGTTAAATGGGAAGTCTACGTTATCAGGAGATTCTTCTCCCTCAGAAGATTGAGAGCCTCTAGAGCTACATCTGTGCTGGAGGATGGATGTTGATTGAAGCATCTGCAGGCTGAGGGCTTTGGTTGCCAGAGTTCTATATATCCAGGAGAAGCATCAGAGGCTTTAATGCTGTTGTCAGGGAATTCAAAATCCTTAGATGTTCCCTAGGTTTGAGAGCACTGTCCAGCCTACAAGTCATTTTAGAAATGTTCTCCTGGGTGGGACAAATAGTCTTCTTCTCCTACTCAGTTGTGGAGACCAGAGACAAAGCAGCTTAGAAGATAGCCAGGTTTTCTCTTGGGATGGCACAATGTCCTCTGCATCATCATTAGTGTCTTGGTTATTAGGAAATAAAAGAAAATGGAAACATATTTAACAAGTTTGCCATTACAGATTGTGTATATGGCTAAAATAGAGATGTTGTAGAAACAGTTAACACATTAACATAGATATATAAAACACTAGAATTGTATACATTGTTAGCTGGTTAATATATGCTCAACCAAATCAGATACAGTAGTGTTTTACTTGCAACTGTAACAGGTACTTCTTTAGTGGATTGACCATAGAGGTCAACTGCTAAACCAGTGTCATCTAAGAAGGTGGAGGTAGATGTGTTCCTAGATTAAGCAACTGATGAATCGGTTTCCTAATCCCCACTCCAGGCCCCATAGGTTTACTAACCATCTGGCTGAGGATGTCATCCACTCCCTACTTCTATCATATAGCAGCCCTCAAAGTGATTCTCCACCCTCACCATTCAATATTCAAACTATTCCTTCTAACCCATTTAGAGAAACTAATGTCAAAGGTAGAACTATGAACAAGGATAACCTAGTCTGTGTCCCCACAAAACACCTGAAATTGGTAATAACTAAATTGAACAACAAATCGATGCTCCTTAACTGCAGGTCAGCGGTTAAAACATGCAGCTGAGTTTGCCGATCTCATTCTGACGCACGAGCTGGACATCATGATCCTAACTGAAACCTAGCTTAATGATTCCTCCTCACCAATTTGGGACATCTTAGTTCCTCCCAAAAATGACATTAACAGACTGAATAGTACTGTTAAAATTGGGGGTGGCATTGCATACATATATCACTCCAGTCTCACCCTGATACTCTTACAAACGGTGGCGATGTCCTCCTATGAACACCTAGGCATTGAAATCTGGAACAACAACAAGATAATCTGTTTGGTCTACACGATCTACCATCCCCCGTGTGACAATCTTCTTTTCATCGAACAAATTATGGAAATCATAACCTCAAACTCTGGCCAACTCCCCAACCATATCTTCCTTGGGAATTTAAACTTGCACTGGTACGACACAACTGATCCCTCACTATGTACCTTCTAGGCTTTCCTCTTTGACCTAAACTTCACCCAGGTCTGCACTGACCCCACCCACAACAAAGGCTCCACCCTTTATTTAATCATAGCAAAAGATAACACAATACCACTTGAAAACATATCACCTAATGACTGGTCGGATCACTACATAATCTCCTTTTGCATCCTGGAAAACATACTGACTAGACAAAGTCAACCTAATAAGACAATATAGTGGTCTTGGAATCTGGGAGACATTATCGCAAATGACCTAACCTCCATTAGTAATAACCTACTTCCTCCTATCCCTAACATGACCAATCTCACTGAGCACTACATCCATTTCATGACAAACATATTCGACACTTGTGCTCCGAAGCAACTCAAGAAGATACTGGTCAAACTGCCCAAACCCTGGTTCAATGGCTCCCTCAACGTGGAACAACGCAAACTAAGGCTCACAGAGAGATCGTGGAGAAACTCTGCTTCCATTGCAAACCTTAAAATGTTGAGGAGGGCAAGAAGTTCTTACAATAAACATATCTGTATTATGAAAGCCAAACACTTCAGGTTTCAGCTTGAAAATGCCCAAAACAGACCCAAACAACTATTTGAAATCATAAAACAACAAGTTAAATACTCAACCAACCAACAATCTGCTCCCAAGATCACATTCCCAGTGATGAGGACTTCTCCGCACACTTTATCCAAAAGTCCAGAAAGATTGAACTCGAAATGCAACTTGCATCTCAAAATCAGCATTATCAGACCGAGTCCATTACATCGACATGGTTAAAATCAGAGAGTGCTCCAACCTCCAGAGCCATGGATCATACTCCCAAATTAATTCATCATGGAACACCTTTAGACTACCAGACGATGGTGAGCTACTGATAATCATAGTGTCATTTAAACTGTCTAATCATTTCAATAATCCTTTGCCTACCAAATTCTTCAAAGATCTTAGATTTGCCATTCTCCCACTCTGGTCCTTGATTATCCATGAATCTCTCTTATAGAGTAGCATTCCTAAGCTCTACTCTAAACTCCATTCAAAACTGGATGTTAACTCATCAACTGATTCTGAATCCCTCTAAAACTGAATTCCTCCTCCTCTCCTCCTCACTTTCTCCTCCCCCGGTTCAATCATGGATGGATCAGATGAATCTACTTAACAATAAACCCATCATTGTCGACAGCGCAAAATCCCTTGGTGTCATACTCGACACAAAACTCAATCTACTCTCCCACATTAATTCCATTGCAAAGTCTGCTCGATACCAACTGTGCCTTCTTTGCAGGATTCGTCGCTTCTTCCCGCAGCATGACCTTAACACCCTGGTCCAATCGCTGGTTCTCTCCAGACTGGACGACTGCAACTCTCTTTTTACTGGCCTCCCAAATCCCACCTGTCCCCCTTTAATTCTGTTCTCCATTCAACAGCTCGTTTCATATATGGGGCCAAAAGAAGCGACCACATCACACCCATTTTATCCACCCTCCGTTGGCTTCCCATCAAGTCAAGATCTATCTACAAGACTGCCTGTATCAGGAGAGGAGGAGTGCAAGGCATATAAAGCCTTGCACTCCTCTTCTCCTCGCTACCTGGCAAATAAACTGAAACTTTCTGGAGGCTTAAGACCATCACGTAATGCGGAAACCCTATTGCTTGAACCTCTCACTTTCAAGAAGGAAAGGTCAATGGCCCAATCCTTTTCAGGCAACGCGGTGAGAATCTGGAATTCACTTCCGGACCACCACCTCTTCCTAATCCTAGGCCTTCAAAACTGACCTCAAAGCTCTCCTCCTTCAAAAACACTTCCAAACTTAATTCACGGCCTCTCTATTATCTGAAGAAAGTCCCTCCTTTATAGGAAATTCTGTTCTACATGACTAGAAGTGCCTTCCCAATGTGTTCTTGTGGTTTGAGAGTCTGCAGTATTAAACTTCTACTTGCATTGTGTACTCCTTTGTAACATGCACACGTCACTTTCCCTCTTGGAATGTATTGTTTGCTCCCTCTTGTATTTTCTTTGCTTTTGATACATGCACAATTGCCACCATTGCCTCACGTAACGTAACGTTTGTTCTTGTGTTTTGAGTATCTGCCATTTAGTTCAGTATTATACCTCTATTTGTACTTTGTACACGTTTGTAACATACACACATGTCACTTTTTTCTTTTTATAACGTATCGTTTGCTACCTCTTGTATTTTGTTTGCTCTTGATACATGCACAATTGTCACTATTGCCTTATGTAACGTAACGTTTGCTCTTGTAGCATGCTGACTTGTAATTTTTGTGAAGCGCTCCGACACCTTCGGGAAAGTCCACGCTATATAAAAACCCATTAAATAGAAATACAAAATAAAATAAACACCCATTCCAAAAGATTCTAATGTGAATCTATCTGATCCCAACAATTTCCGTCCAATATCCAATATGATGACTCAAGCTAAACATCTTGGAAATGCGTACACATACAATTTTGCCATCATATCAAAACTTTTCAGCTGCTTGATCAATACCAATCTGGTTTTAGAGCGGGTCATAGAACTGAAACAGCTCTAACCCACACTGTTAATGACACCCTGAGAATGCTTGACCAGAATTAATCGTGCCTACTTATTCTTACTAATCTATCCTCTGCGTTTGACACGGTCAAACAAGAAAACCTGATTGATCTTCTGGAAAAAAGGATGTGGCTATCGGGCCTGGTCTTAAATTCGTTTGCCCTTTTCCTACAGGACAGTTAGCAAAGAATCAATGTGAACCATTCCCTCGCTAACAGTACACCAGTCTCAATTGGAGTGCCTCAAGGCTCCACATTCTCGCCCACACTTTTCAACTTTTTCATGGAACCCCTCACTGAAATTCTGACATGTTCAAACATACAATATCACATGTACGCAGATGACACTAAACTGCATATGAAAATGTCCTCACTGGAAGACATCAAAACTCTGAACAGTGTTCTTCTGAAAACTCAACAATGGTTCGCCCACAATCACCTTCTACTGAATACTCTCAAGACCGAATTCCTCCTGATTGCCCCACTCAGCCGCTCCGCACCCATTCTAGGATGGCTCAAACAAATTACGGCTCTCAACTGCGATCCCCGTTTGTTGAATCCACAAGATCGTTAGGCCCAACTCTGGACAAATACCTGAATATGCAAGACTACATCAGTGCAACAACTAGGGGAGCCAACCACCATATCAACACACTTAGGAACATCAAGCCATTCCTGCCTCCTGAGGACTTGCATCTAGCAGAACAGTGGAAATGTACCTTTTTAGGGGTAAACTGGTGCAGAGTCACCCTTTTGTCCATGGGTTCAAAGACCAACAAAATAGAGATCAGCACTGGAGTTGAAAATAAATAACAAGTTTATTAATCACTCATGAGTGGGACCACATCCACACAGCACTCTCAAGTGCTGCCTGAGGTAGTACACTGGCTTCACAAACCAGTGCCCTTTTTATACAGGTTTTGTCCAGTGTAAGCACGTGAACAGAAATAGGAAGAACACGTTTAAGGAATAGTTATCAGCAAACAATGGCAGATGATAACTACATGGTCAGAAAAGTAGGAGGGGGAGCAGAAATGCTTATGGCAGCAGTAAATGATTGACAGTGAACAGGTCTACTGGCAACTGCAAACTCTCAGCATGTACATTGCATTTAGCTGAGTCAGGAAGTCAACTAAAATAGATAGCACAAGCAGAGTGAAAAGACGAAAGAATTACAAAGGAAACTTCAATGGACACCACAGCCAAAATGGCTATTGCTTATGCCAAGTAAAATATTACACATTTTCCACAGTCCGGTCCCACCTGTTTGGAATATGGAATTGTGACCCTGGCTGGGTTGCCCAAAGCTAGACTGGCCTCCCTTAGGGCCACTGAGAATTCTACTGCCAGACTCATCACTGCCTCACGAAAACGTGATCACATTACACCTGACCAAATCCAGCTCAACTGGCTACCGCTCAAAGATAGAATTTCGGTTCAAGATTGCTTGCTTGACACACAAAGCTCTCCATTATAACACCCCCATTTACCTGGCAAAAAACTCAAATTTTCTGGTCTGAGTTGGGCCCTAAGAAGCTCTACCACTCTCCTGCTGAAACATCACAAATTAAAAAAGAAAAGAACCTACAACCACTCCTTCTCTGCTCTTGCCCCAAGAATTTGGGACGCTCTTCCTCCCGAAATTCGTTCTAACCCTTTGACCTCCTCATTTAAAAAAAAAAGACAAAGGGTTACTTCTGAATAACAAGCTGTAACAATCAACCTGAAGACACCATAATTAACTTTTATGTCTTACAGACAACAGGGGGTCTCTCATTCATTGATATAACTTTTGTCATGTCACATGTACCACATGTTTGGTTTGCTCTTTCTGTAACTGTTAACTTACAATATGTTTATTATGTACTCTTTTACCGACCAATCTTATCTGCTTCTATGTATAGCCCTCTGATACCCTTACAGGTTATGTTCGCACTATATAAAACATTTCAAATAAATAAGATGAAGAAACTTAAAGATTCATTTCAGAATTTGACAGTGGGAATGAGGAGAGCTGTAAAAGGTGACACAAATGGGATGCAAGACTTTAATTTTCACATAGATGCATTGATCTGTGGACATACCTTTTTAGGTCTCGCACCTGCGACGCATCGCGAATCGATGTCGCAGCGAGACCTATAGTCGTGGAGTCTACTTTCAAGGAGACAGGAGATGGGCACGCGCAGCATGCTGTAACCGGATCAGCCGCGCGCATGTTGACCATCTCCTGTCTCCCTTGAAAGCCTCCAACACACATAGCCACATCCCCCGCTTTCGCTTCGCACACGCACGCACACACAAACACGCGAGCGCACACACAGAGACACACACACGCACACACACGAGCGCACATAAACGCACACACACACACAAGCGAACACATACAGAGACACACACCACCACCCCCCGCCGCCACCGCCACCCCCAGTACAACTAACCCCACTCACCACATCGGCGCCACTCCGGACTTCTGCAGCCTTCGCGGGGCTCTCCCTCGGGCATGGGAGCCCCGCGTCACCACTGCTCCTCTGGGCCAGCCACTCCATGGGCGCGGGCTTCCCGCAGAAAACGGAAGTCCCGCCCCACGACAGGTTTCGGTTTTACAGTGAACTCCAGGTTTGAGCAGGAACAGAAAGCCCCCGGAGGGTGTTTGTAGCACTTTCCTGCAGGATTTAAAAGCCTCTGGACACGAAAACGACAAATGAGTTTAAAGATGAGCTGCCAAAAGGTGACGTGTACCACAGGGGGAGGTGGGTGGGGATGCATCTTGGCTGCAGAAATAGCTCCCAACAACGGACACAGGGATGTTGCAGGCACCATGACCCGGAGTATCTGGCGCGACGGCCCTTTACACGAATGTCTTTTTAAATACACAGACATATATAGGGCCTCAAGCTATTTAGCAGGGCGTCTGGGGACATAAAGCAAATCTGCCTCGTGGAACGATTAAAATGTGTTAAGCAGAGTCCTCGTTCATAACTGCTGCCAGCACGGCCAAAACAGAGTGGCGAATGCGATAGATACGTCCAAAATTCGACAACTATTGGCAAGGCCAATGCTTGTTTTTTTAGAGGCAGGGGGGGGGGTACACTTTTGCCAGCGCTACACTTCACTGTGAGATCCTTACTTGGTGCTTGGCACCTCCTGGCAGCTTTTTGGCACACTAGAAACCACCGAGAGGTTCGCACGAGCTTGGTGCCCCGGCAGCTGTCAGTCTTGTCCACCTGGCGCCCGGACCAGTCTCCCATCAGAAGCACATGTGCCCCCTGGCATCGCCTGACACCTCTGTGCTGAGAGATGCCCGGCCTTGATCAGCCCCCACCTGCCCGCTCGTGCTTCCCAGCCTACACGCCCCCGCTAATTTCCGTAACACGTCCTGATCGGTGTTTTACTTTAAGCATCTCCCGGTGACGTGGAGGCATCCTGTGCTTGTACAGACCCGGCCCCGCAGGCTCACGTTAATGAATGGGCATGCTTAGTGACATATGCACATGCATACGTCATCAGGGTGGGCCGCTGTAGTATTATGACGCATCCATGTGTGTGTCAAGAGGCATATGCGTGTGCAAGTCATAGCTCTTTGTTTTATTTCTTTTTTTAAAAACATTGCTTCTTGTTTAGACTCAACAGTAGGGGCAAAAGAAATGTCAGAGCCAATATACTCGAAAAGTATACATTGGGGGTCAATAGAGACATTTTGTAACACGCCTGTCATTGAATACTCACTCTAATTGCTTGCAGTATTTCTGTAAATGAACATGTTCCAGAGCAATAAACGGTACAATGTTGGAAACTTGGAAACTAAATGTGCTACGATGCATTTCTCAAAGTAGGCTGTCATCGCTGTAAATGAAAACGTGTTTAACTGGCATAAGCACATTCTGCCTGGTTAACTGCAGTTTTTGAAATCTTGGCGAGTTTAACTAAAGTTTTTGAAATCTTGGCGACCCACCTCACAGCCAGAAATCATGCAACCTATACTAAGAACACAACCTCTCACCCTCACACACCCTCTCACCCTCACACCCCCTCACCCTCACACCCTCACCCTCACACCCTCACCCTCACACCCCCTCACTTCACACCCCCTCACCCTCACACCCCCTCACACCCTCACCCACCCCCTCACACCCCCTCTTTCCCTCACACACCCTCACCCTCATACACCCTCACACTCTTTCAGCCTCACACACCCTCACCCTCACACTCTCACCCTCATACATCCTCACCCCCGTCATCCTAACCCCATCACCCTCCCCCTCACACCCCCTCATCCTCACACCCTCACCCTTACACACTCACCCTCATACCCCCTCACCTTCACAACACCACACCCTCACCCTCACACACCCTCACCCTCACACACCCTCACCCTCACCTTCACACCTCCCTCACCCACACACCCTTACACCCTCACCCTCACACACCCTCACACACCCTCACACACCCTCACTCACCCTCACCCTCACACCCCCTCACCCTCACAACCCTCTCTCACCTTCACACCCCCTCACCCTCACACCCCCTCACCCTCACACCCCCTCACGCACACACCCTCACACACCCTCACACACCCTCATCCACACACCCTCACCCTCACACCCCCTCGCCCTCACCCTCACACACCCTTACACAACCTCACTCACCCTCACACCCTCACACCCCCTCACCCTCACAACCCTCTCACCCCCACACACCCTCACCGTCACACACCCTCACCCTCACACACCCTCACACCCCGTCACACACCCACACACACCCTCACTCACCCTCACACACCCCCACACACCTTCACCAGCATAACAATACATAGCATAACAAAACACAGCATAGCATAGCATAACAAAAACACATAGGATAGCAAAACATAGCAAAAGCATAACAAAACAAAGCATAGAATAGCAAAACATATCATAGCATAACAAAACAAAACAGCATAGCAAAACACAACAAAGCATACCATAGCATAACCAAAAAAAACAATAAAACATAGCATAGCATACAAAACAAAGCATAGCATAACATAACATGCATAGAAAAACAAAACAAAGCTTAGTATAACAGAACATAGCATAGCATAACAAAACACAACAAAACATAGAACAAAACATAGCATAAGATAACAAAACATAGCATAAGATAACAAAACATAACCTTTCAAAACATAGCAAAACACAACAAAACATAGCATAGCATAACAAAACACAACAAAACATAGCATACATAACAAAACATAGCATAGCAAAACATAGCATAGCATAACAAAACACACCAAAACATAGCATAACAAAACACAACATAGCATAGCATAGCATAACAAAACAAAGCTTAGCATAGCATGACAAAACATAGCATGACAAAGCATAGCATAGCATAACAAAACATAGCATAACAAAACATAGCGTAACAAAACATAGCACAGCAAAACAAAGCATAGCATAAAAAAGCGCAACAAAACATAGCATAGCATAACAAAACATAGGATAGCATAGCATAGCATAGCAAAACACAACAAAACATAGCATAGCATAGCAAAATACAACAAAACATAGCATAGTATAACAAAACAAAGCATAGGACAGCAACACTAAACATAGCATAGCATAACAAAACAAAGCATAGGATAGCAAAACAAAACATAGCATAGCATGACAAAACAGCACAACATAACAAAACATACAATAGCATAGCAAAACATAGCATAGCATAATAAAACACAACAAAACATAGCATATAACAAAACATAGCATAGCATAACAAAGCATAGCAAAACATAGCATTGCATAGCACAACATAGCATAGCATAACAAAACACAGCATAGCATAGCATAACAAATCAAAGCATAGGATAGCAAAACATAGCATAGCAAAACAAAACATAGGATAGCAAATCAAAACATAGCATGGCATACAGCATCACTCACCACCACCACAGCATCACTCAGGGGCGCCACAACATCACTATGCGCTACCACAGCATCACTGAACGCCACATCATCACTCGTTCGCCATCACATCACTCAGCGCCACCACAGCATCAATCTGTGCAACCATTCAACAACAACTGGTTCGAATATGTTCTCTCAATGTTTCAAGTTTTATTGCAAATGTAACAAAAATATGTTAATATTTCACTTCTGTTCTTGGATTTTCGTCACAATAAAATACACTGAACATAATCTTCACAAAAGTTATTTACAAAAGTTTAAGCTATTGCCATTATAAATTACAATAACTTTTATTTAAGTATTAATTATTAAAAAAAATTAAAAGCCATTGTTATTTGTAATATCAATACATGTAAGTCTCGTAAATACAACACATATTGCATTACAAATGGTATAGGTGTCACATTTGCGAAAGTTATAACTATTGGCATTGTAAATGACAAAGCTATTAATTTCGCTATTTTCAAAAACAAAACATAAATAAAAAATGTGTCATTTACAATACCAATAGCTCAAACTTTCCTAATGCGAAACCTATTGCATTGCAAATGCTTGTTTAGAAATGTGAAAGGATGAAAAAGGTTGTAAAGCAATTTTAAATAGTAGTGCATGCATTGTGTTCACTGACCAATTGATGATACTGGGCTGAATGTCTTCTTTTAGGATTTCCTCTGATGTCATCTGATGGGTGGGGATTATAGTGGATTTCAGTGGCGGTTGTACCACTGAAGTTCTGGAGAGAGACATAAGCAAAGCTAAGAAATATAACTATATAAATAATATCATTGTATATTAAAATTCATTGATGGACAGTACAACAAAGATAACATAAACATTTCCTTGATCAAAGCTATTTGTAGGCATAGACTGACAAGAAGTGCAACAGTCTTAGGTTTCGTAACAAAAAAGCATATCACCCAACAGTTTATGTAGTGGGCATATGGGTACAGAGAAGGGGTGATACAAGAGATACACTTGTGCTTACTTATGAAGTTACACAATGAAAGAACATATTTAGTGATAGAATGCCAGACAGGTTAGACATGCAAGCTCACCAATTAGACATTTTGATTGACACATGTGGAACATAGGGTTTTTATTATGTTGTTGAATAATAAGTTACATACCCTGACATTTTTGAACTGAGAAATATGCTTATGAAAATTCAAATAGCTCTTGTGAAGGGCATACCAGGCTCTACTTCCTTCTGATGTAAGTGTGCAGTCTACCTGTCAGCACTCAGGGTGGTGCAAAAGAGAACGTAATAGCAGTAGACACATGAGCAGACAACTTAGCGAAAATATGACATGATATGGATGGGAACACTAGAAGTCTGTTCAATTATAGTATACGTGTGTGTTAAGTATGTTTTGTCTTTGACATATATCATAATTATACATTAATTTCAGTTTTGTAGTATAACAAAAAAAAGAAAACAATCAAGAGAATGTTATTGATATTCATACCAGTCTGGTATAAATACATGGATGGTAGTTATTTGTTTACTCACATTGACATCGCCCTGCTTCAGTTGATGCGGACCCGGTGGTTGCTGCCAGTGCACTTGATATGGCTACTATATAAACCTAAGTTAGGGTGTGTTAAGAATAATATAATCAATGTACAGTGTAATGAGATGGGACAAGCAGAGTGTGAATTAGATGTATGACATGTATGAATATCTGTGAGGGTGGCAAAAGTGTGACTTCAATTGGGAGTTGTAATGTAGTATAAGGTTTGCGTGGTTTATGTTCTTGATTGAACTAATATTAGGATTATGGGAACAGGGAGGCTATTTAGCAAGTCAGGGTATATATTGAAGATGATATGTCATTGAGTATGGAGACAGGATCCAGGTGCACCCCAAGGAACAGCCCTTCAGCAGGGTAGACCACCAGACCATTTCTGGTATTACTGGGGTCCGACGGCATTGCTCTCTATCACCTATATTATTTTCCCTACACATCAATGGAGTTTTAGAGTTTGTTAAACCATGTACAAGTGATGCCACTGGTCTTGATGGCAACACTTCTGCTTGCTAAGGATGCTCTCCAGGCCTCAAAGACCGCCTTTAGTCACCAAAATCTATAAAAATGATTCACAGAATTTGTTCTTCCACGGGTCTTTTGATCAACACAGCGAAAACTAAGCTAATGATGTTTCATCCTACAAGTAAAAATGTATTACAATTTTACAGGTGTCTTACTTCCCTTACCTGGGAATTAATTTTTTGCATGATGTGAGATGGAGGCAGCACCTCAATCACTCAAGAAACTTGTTTGCCCAGTGACCTTAGTGTACACTTCATTTCGCTCGCATTAAAGGTGGTCATATGATCCATTCGTGCCTTGGAGACATAAAAGGTGCAAGGGCACAGAGCTGCCCTGCATGGCGTAGAGCTTTGGGGATTCTCTGATGTCTCCGACCTATCGTGCTGTTAGCTGAGATTCATCTGTTTCTTCACTGCTGATGCCACTAACATGACTAAACGTATCTAGAAGAACCATTTTTGTAATTCTTTGGCTGCAAAACATACAAATGATTCTTCAATGAGGAAATTCACTTTATTGAAATCGGCAATGAGTTACAAACAATACTTAGACTAAATTGTACTCCCATCATCTAGATCCTTTTACCTTAAACTAAGATATTACATTCTTTCTTTCAACTATTGATCTACCAATGGGGCTTAGCCATTGTCCAACAGTGCTCTGTTTGTATTACTCTCACAGAGGATGAAACATATTTTCGTTTTTTCACTCATATTATGCTGGTCCTTGGCCAAAATAGCTTAAACCCTTCCTAATGTCCATGGGTTTGCGGACAGTGAAGTCAGCTCAAGTACTATTAAAATTTGATATCGCACAGTTAGTGGTGTCCATGCTAACTCGATTTCTGCATGATGCCTGGAAACTTAAATCCCATTTGACCTCTGAAGGGAATGAGTTTAGATTTTGAGTTTCCAAAGCAAACAGCCTTGTTTATTGAACTATCTAAATCTAATCCCTCCCATCACAGGGGACTCTAATAACTCTGCCCCTGTGGTGTCTTCTACTGATCAAGCCCAAGAACTCACTCAGCCACCCTGCTTCCTATTCCTAATTGTCACAATTCATTTTGAGGAATGGTTCCATTGAAAACATTTGCAGGAAATCCCTGATTCTTCCAGTGCAGTTTGCATTGTTTGTCACAGCCTGTGCAATTTAGTAACAACACTGCTAACATTGTCTTTATTTTGTCTCACTAAACCAAGGATGTCCTAATTTGAGTGACTTCATTTGTTAAAAATAGAGTCCTTGGTATCAAAAGTATAATGTGTTCTTTGAGGATCACTGACAGAATATCGACAGTCACAATATCGAGATGACAAAATATCGAGGTAAAAATATCGACTGCCAAAATATCGACTTCCTATCTTCAAACATGCAAGTACAAAAATATCGACTCCAAAATATTGAGTGTAAAAAATATAGACTGTCAAAATATCGATTTTTTAAAATGTCTTAAAAGTAATTTAAAAGTAATATAATAATAAATAAAATTATTTTTGACTTATTTAAAATACTTAAATAAACATAACATTAAAAAATAATTAATATAACTTAAAAAAATTAATTTTTAATACATATATATATATATATATATATATATATATATATATATATATATATATATATATATATATATATATATATATATATTCACGCTCCAAGGTTGTCCACCATGTGAGTAGCACGCGAGCAGCAGCTTTATTTATGTGTAGGTGAGGACGGGGATCCGCTTGTAGACGCCGCTCCGTAATGGATCTGCCCGACGCGTTTCGAAGCTCCATCTGCTTCTCTTCAGGGGCTTTAACGGAAGCGGTGTGCGCACCCGCTACACTTCTCCAATTATATAACTCGCCCGTCGATGGGAGGCTCCAGTGAGACTTCTGGGAAGTGTAGTACGGAAAGCACACAATCAAGTCCTGTATGGACTCCACAAGTGGGCCCGTCCTCGATTCCATGTACGGCTGCTACTTCACTGCCGTGACCCCCACGTTAACGGGGTGGTGCATACTCTGCGGCTGGACTGCCGCATATAGATTCACGCTCCAAGGTTGTCCACCATGTGAGTAGCACGCGAGCAGCAGCTTTATTTATGTGTAGGTGAGGACGGGGATCCGCTTGTAGACGCCGCTCCGTAATGGATCTGCCCGACGCGTTTCGAAGCTCCATCTGCTTCTCTTCAGGGGCTTAAACGGAAGCGGTGTGCGCACCCGCTACACTTCTCCAATTATATAACTCGCCCGTCGATGGGAGGCTCCAGTGAGACTTCTGGGAAGTGTAGTACGGAAAGCACACAATCAAGTCCTGTATGGACTCCACAAGTGGGCCCGTCCTCGATTCCATGTACGGCTGCTACTTCACTGCCGTGACCCCCACGTTAACGGGGTGGTGCATACTCTGCGGCTGGACTGCCGCATATAGATTCACGCTCCAAGGTTGTCCACCATGTGAGTAGCACGCGAGCAGCAGCTTTATTTATGTGTAGGTGAGGACGGGGATCCGCTTGTAGACGCCGCTCCGTAATGGATCTGCCCGACGCGTTTCGAAGCTCCATCTGCTTCTCTTCAGGGGCTTTAACGGAAGCGGTGTGCGCACCCGCTACACTTCTCCAATTATATAACTCGCCCGTCGATGGGAGGCTCCAGTGAGACTTCTGGGAAGTGTAGTACGGAAAGCACACAATCAAGTCCTGTATGGACTCCACAAGTGGGCCCGTCCTCGATTCCATGTACGGCTGCTACTTCACTGCCGTGACCCCCACGTTAACGGGGTGGTGCATACTCTGCGGCTGGACTGCCGCATATAGATTCACGCTCCAAGGTTGTCCACCATGTGAGTAGCACGCGAGCAGCAGCTTTATTTATGTGTAGGTGAGGACGGGGATCCGCTTGTAGACGCCGCTCCGTAATGGATCTGCCCGACGCGTTTCGAAGCTCCATCTGCTTCTCTTCAGGGGCTTTAACGGAAGCGGTGTGCGCACCCGCTACACTTCTCCAATTATATAACTCGCCTGTCGATGGGAGGCTCCAGTGAGACTTCTGGGAAGTGTAGTACGGAAAGCACACAATCAAGTCCTGTATGGACTCCACAAGTGGGCCCGTCCTCGATTCCATGTACGGCTGCTACTTCACTGCCGTGACCCCCACGTTAACGGGGTGGTGCATACTCTGCGGCTGGACTGCCGCATATAGATTCACGCTCCAAGGTTGTCCACCATGTGAGTAGCACGCGAGCAGCAGCTTTATTTATGTGTAGGTGAGGACGGGGATCCGCTTGTAGACGCCGCTCCGTAATGGATCTGCCCGACGCGTTTCGAAGCTCCATCTGCTTCTCTTCAGGGGCTTTAACGGAAGCGGTGTGCGCACCCGCTACACTTCTCCAATTATATAACTCGCCCGTCGATGGGAGGCTCCAGTGAGACTTCTGGGAAGTGTAGTACGGAAAGCACACAATCAAGTCCTGTATGGACTCCACAAGTGGGCCCGTCCTCGATTCCATGTACGGCTGCTACTTCACTGCCGTGACCCCCACGTTAACGGGGTGGTGCATACTCTGCGGCTGGACTGCCGCATATAGATTCACGCTCCAAGGTTGTCCACCATGTGAGTAGCACGCGAGCAGCAGCTTTATTTATGTGTAGGTGAGGACGGGGATCCGCTTGTAGACGCCGCTCCGTAATGGATCTGCCCGACGCGTTTCGAAGCTCCATCTGCTTCTCTTCAGGGGCTTTAACGGAAGCGGTGTGCGCACCCGCTACACTTCTCCAATTATATAACTCGCCCGTCGATGGGAGGCTCCAGTGAGACTTCTGGGAAGTGTAGTACGGAAAGCACACAATCAAGTCCTGTATGGACTCCACAAGTGGGCCCGTCCTCGATTCCATGTACGGCTGCTACTTCACTGCCGTGACCCCCACGTTAACGGGGTGGTGCATACTCTGCGGCTGGACTGCCGCATATAGATTCACGCTCCAAGGTTGTCCACCATGTGAGTAGCACGCGAGCAGCAGCTTTATTTATGTGTAGGTGAGGACGGGGATCCGCTTGTAGACGCCGCTCCGTAATGGATCTGCCCGACGCGTTTCGAAGCTCCATCTGCTTCTCTTCAGGGGCTTTAACGGAAGCGGTGTGCGCACCCGCTACACTTCTCCAATTGTATAACTCGCCCGTCGATGGGAGGCTCCAGTAATCTGAGCCGCAGAGTATGCACCACCCTGTTAACGTGGGGGTCACGTCAGTGAAGTAGCAGCCGTACATGGAATGGAGGACGGGCCCACTTGTGGAGTCCATTCAGGACTTGATTGTGTGCTTTCCGTACTACACTTCCCAGAAGTCTCACTGGAGCCTCCCATCGACGGGCGAGTTATATAATTGGAGAAGTGTAGCGGGTGCGCACACCGCTTCCGTTAAAGCCCCTGAAGAGAAGCAGATGGAGCTTCGAAACGCGTCGGGCAGATCCATTACGGAGCGGCGTCTACAAGCGGATCCCCGTCCTCACCTACACATAAATAAAGCTGCTGCTCGCGTGCTACTCACATGGTGGACAACCTTGGAGCGTGAATCTATATGCGGCAGTCCAGCCGCAGAGTATGCACCACCCTGTTAACGTGGGGGTCACGTCAGTGAAGTAGCAGCCGTACATGGAATGGAGGACGGGCCCACTTGTGGAGTCCATTCAGGACTTGATTGTGTGCTTTCCGTACTACACTTCCCAGAAGTCTCACTGGAGCCTCCCATCGACGGGCGAGTTATATAATTGGAGAAGTGTAGCGGGTGCGCACACCGCTTCCGTTAAAGCCCCTGAAGAGAAGCAGATGGAGCTTCGAAACGCGTCGGGCAGATCCATTACGGAGCGGCGTCTACAAGCGGATCCCCGTCCTCACCTACACATAAATAAAGCTGCTACTCGCGTGCTACTCACATGGTGGACAACCTTGGAGCGTGAATCTATATGCGGCAGTCCAGCCACAGAGTATGCACCACCCTGTTAACGTGGGGGTCACGTCAGTGAAGTAGCAGCCGTACATGGAATGGAGGACGGGCCCACTTGTGGAGTCCATTCAGGACTTGATTGTGTGCTTTCCGTACTACACTTCCCAGAAGTCTCACTGGAGCCTCCCATCAACGGGCGAGTTATATAATTGGAGAAGTGTAGCGGGTGCGCACACCGCTTCCGTTAAAGCCCCTGAAGAGAAGCAGATGGAGCTTCGAAACGCGTCGGGCAGATCCATTACGGAGCGGCGTCTACAAGCGGATCCCCGTCCTCACCTACACATAAATAAAGCTGCTGCTCGCGTGCTACTCACATGGTGGACAACCTTGGAGCGTGAATCTATATGCGGCAGTCCAGCCGCAGAGTATGCACCACCCTGTTAACGTGGGGGTCACGTCAGTGAAGTAGCAGCCGTACATGGAATGGAGGACGGGCCCACTTGTGGAGTCCATTCAGGACTTGATTGTGTGCTTTCCGTACTACACTTCCCAGAAGTCTCACTGGAGCCTCCCATCGACGGGCGAGTTATATAATTGGAGAAGTGTAGCGGGTGCGCACACCGCTTCCGTTAAAGCCCCTGAAGAGAAGCAGATGGAGCTTCGAAACGCGTCGGGCAGATCCATTACGGAGCGGCGTCTACAAGCGGATCCCCGTCCTCACCTACACATAAATAAAGCTGCTGCTCGCGTGCTACTCACATGGTGGACAACCTTGGAGCGTGAATCTATATGCGGCAGTCCAGCCGCAGAGTATGCACCACCCTGTTAACGTGGGGGTCACGTCAGTGAAGTAGCAGCCGTACATGGAATGGAGGACGGGCCCACTTGTGGAGTCCATTCAGGACTTGATTGTGTGCTTTCCGTACTACACTTCCCAGAAGTCTCACTGGAGCCTCCCATCGACGGGCGAGTTATATAATTGGAGAAGTGTAGCGGGTGCGCACACCGCTTCCGTTAAAGCCCCTGAAGAGAAGCAGATGGAGCTTCGAAACGCGTCGGGCAGATCCATTACGGAGCGGCGTCTACATGCGGATCCCCGTCCTCACCTACACATAAATAAAGCTGCTGCTCGCGTGCTACTCACATGGTGGACAACCTTGGAGCGTGAATCTATATGCGGCAGTCCAGCCGCAGAGTATGCACCACCCTGTTAACGTGGGGGTCACGTCAGTGAAGTAGCAGCCGTACATGGAATGGAGGACGGGCCCACTTGTGGAGTCCATTCAGGACTTGATTGTGTGCTTTCCGTACTACACTTCCCAGAAGTCTCACTGGAGCCTCCCATCGACGGGCGAGTTATATAATTGGAGAAGTGTAGCGGGTGCGCACACCGCTTCCGTTAAAGCCCCTGAAGAGAAGCAGATGGAGCTTCGAAACGCGTCGGGCAGATCCATTACGGAGCGGCGTCTACAAGCGGATCCCCGTCCTCACCTACACATAAATAAAGCTGCTGCTCGCGTGCTACTCACATGGTGGACAACCTTGGAGCGTGAATATATATATATATATATACATATTATTAACAAAACATATACAATATTTTTACCGTAGGATAGCAAGATGTTTAAATTTACTGTAACGGCTCCAGTGAGTGCAACAGAAGGGAAAGCGTTGGATAGCGTAGGGGTAAAAATTACTATTCCCACAACAGAGAGTGCAACAGTAGGGAAAGCGTTGGATAGCGTAGGGGTAAAAATTACTATTCCCACTCCAGAGAGTGCAACAGTAGGGAAAGCGTTGGATAGCGTAGGGGTAAAAATTACTATTCCCACTCCAGAGAGTGCAACAGTAGGAAAAGCGCTGGATAGCGTAGGGGTTAAAATTACGATTCCCACTCCAGAGAGTGCAACAGTAGGGAAAGATTTGGATAGCGTAGGGGTAAAAATTACTATTCCCACTCCAGAGAGTGCAACAGTATGGAAAGCGCTGGATAGCGTAGGGGTAAAAATTACTATTCCCACTCCAGAGAGTGCAACAGTAGGGAAAACGTTGGATAGCGTAGAGGCAAAAATGACTATTCCCACTCCAGAGAGTGCAACAGTAGGGAAAGCGTAGGATAGCGTAGGGGTAAAAATTACTATTCCCACTCCAGAGAGTGCAACAGTAGGGAAAGCGTTGGATAGCGTAGGGGTTAAAATTACTATTCCAACTCCAGAGAGTGCAACAGTAGGGAAAGAGTTGGATAGCGTAGGGGTTAAAATTACTATTGCCACTCCAGAGAGTGCAACAGTAGGGAAAGAGTTGGATAGCGTAGGGGTAAAATTAGTATTCCCACTCCAGCGAGTGCAACAGTAGGGAAAGCGCTGGATAGCGTAGGGGTGAAAATTACTAATCCCACTCCAAAGAGTGCTACAGTATGGAAAGTCCTGGATAGCGTAGGGGTAAAAATTACTATTCCCACTCCAGCGAGGTCAACAGTAGGGAAAGCGTTGGATAGCGTAGGGGTAAAAAATACTATCCCCACTCCAGAGAGTGCTACAGTATGGAAAGCGCTGGATAGCGTAGGGGTAAAAATTACTATTCCCACTCCAGAGAGTGCAACAGTAGGGAAAACGTTGGATAGCGTAGGGGTAAAAATTACTATTCCCACTCCAGGGAGTGCAACAGTAGGGAAAGCGTAGGATAGCGTAGGGGTAAAAATGAATATTCCAACTCCAGAGAGTGCAACAGTAGGGAAAGAGTTGGATAGCGTAGGGGTAAAATTTACTATTCCCACTCCAGAGAGTGCAACAGTAGGGAAAGCGTTGGATAGCGTAGGGGTTAAAGTTACTATTCCCACTCCAGAGAGTGCAACAGTAGGGAAAGAGTTGGATAGCGTAGGGGTAAAAATTACTATTCCCACTCCAGCGAGTGCAACAGTAGGGAAAGCGTAGGATAGCGTAGGGGTAAAATTTAATATTCCAACTCCAGAGAGTGCAACAGTAGGGAAAGAGTTGGATAGCGTAGGGGTAAAATGTACTATTCCCACTCCAGAGAGTGCAACAGTAGGGAAAGCGTTGGATAGCGTAGGGGTTAAAGTTACTATTCCCACTCCAGAGAGTACAACAGTAGGGAAAGAGTTGGATAGCGTAGGGGTAAAAATTACTATTCCAACTCCAGAGAGTGCAACAGTAGGGAAAGTGTTGGATAGCGTAGGGGTTAAAATTACTATTCCAACTCGAGAGAGTGCAACAGTAGGGAAAGTGTTGGATAGTGTAGGGGTAAAAATTACTATTCCAACTCCAGTGAGTGCAATAGTAGGGAAAGTACATACTTCATATATAAATATAAATAACATAAATAGTAATACCAATTACAAATTAATTAAAATATTTTACAATTGTATAAAATATATTAAATAATTATTTGTAAATACAAATGAAAATTATTTAATTATACAAATTACCTACTAATACTAATTAATTACCTATTACAATAAATTAATTTACAATTTAAAATTAATCAATTATTTTTAATTACCAATTATATTTGAATTAATTACCTATCAATAATTAATTAACAATTAATTCTAAATAAATACCAATAAATTAAATGACATATTTAATTAATTATAATTAAATTACTTCCCACCCTATTCCCCTATAAACCCACAACCCGCTACAGAAAAGAATTTAATAAAATTAACACATTGATCAATTAATCATTTATAATTAATTACCAATTATATTTTAATTAATTACCAATTAATAATTAATTAACAATTAATTCTAAATAAATATCAATAAATAAATTAACATATTTAATTAATTATAATTAAATTACCTCCCACCCTATTCCCCTATAAACCCACAACCCGCTACAGAAAATAAATTACTAAAATAAAAATATTTAACAATTAATCAATTATAATTATTTACCAATTATATTTTAATTAATTACCAATTATGTATTAATTAACAATTAATTCTAAATAAATATCAATAAATAAATTAACATATTTAATTAATTATAATTAAATTACTTCCCACCCTATTCCCCTATAAACCCACAACCCGCTACAGAAAATAAATTACTAAAAGTAAAATATTTAACAATTAATCAATTATAATTATTTACCAATTATATTTTAATTAATTACCAATTAATAATTAATTAACAATTAATTCTAAATAAATATCAAGAAATAAATTACCATATTTAATTAATTATAATTAAATTACTTCCCACCCTATTCCCCTATAAACCCACAACCCTGTACAGAAAATAAATTAATAAAATTAAAATATTTAACAATTAATCCATTATAATTATTTACCAATTATATTGTAATTAATTACCAATTAATAATTAATTAACAATTAATTCTAAATAAATATCAATAAATAAATTAACATATTTAATTAATTATGATTAAATTACTTCCCACCCTATTCCCCTATAAACCCACAACCTGCTACAGAATGATATTACACAAAAGAAAAAATAATATTAACTTACCTTAAATTCGATATTTTTGTTGTCTATATTATGTCTAGTCGATATTATGTCCATTCTATATTTTTTACTCGATATTGTGTCTACTCGATATTAAAAGCTCGATATTTTGACTATACCGTTCATTGAAGGTATGACTAGGTAACCTGTGTGTTTTGGTGTCCTTCTAAGAGGACTGATTTAAAACAATCTATAAAACAATGTTCCGATTTTCAGATGAAGAATACTCATCAAACACCTTCTGGTTTGCTGATTTCCAAGGCAGCTCCGGATAGGCCTTGCACGAGAATAGCAATGGAATTAATTACCAAGTAATCTCCGTCAAGAAAACATACTGTAATTTTGCAAGTCTGTCAACTTTTTCACAAACTGTGCACATTTTGTACCCTTACATAATTTACAAACAGCCCCTCACTTAGCTATAGTGCTCTTCAAGCACATTTTTAAGATTACTCAGTCTGCCTCAGAAATTGTGACAGATAGGGCGCTGGGTAGCATACACTTTTAATCAACAAGTCATCATCCCCAAACTGATGGCCAGGATGTAAGAATATGTCAATCCATACAACAATATATATTTTTTTACTCTATCAACCAACCGGAACAATGGGTCATATGTCTGCAATTGTCAGAAGTGGCATATAATAATTCTGCATCCCTCACTAGGGTACTGTGCTTTTTTGTACATTTGAGCTTCCTCCACACATGTTTCTACAGTGACTAGAACCCAAAAGTTGTTTTTTCAAAAAATATTTTTATTGGCATTTTGAAAAAGACACAACAAGGCAAGAGCTTCCGGAAGGGTGACGAAGGAGATGGAGAAAATCAGGGTACAGCAAGAACAAAGCAGTGGATACAGTTCTAGTGTATAGAGGATAACTCTAAAGACACCACATCATAGAGAATGTCCAACTCAACAAGACACTCTACCCACGTCTGCTTTAGGACTCTTGTACTAGCACCCAAACATTATTTTCACTGTACAAAGGCTGGCTGTCCCACAGAGAAACTCTACGGAGCGATATTAAACACTAATGTTGTATGGCTGGAAATGGACCAAATAGAACCATTATTAATCCACTATCTTTGATGATTACATTTATTGTTTTCATTAAATATAAGGAATTTTATAGCTTTTAGAAGGCTAGTCTATACTTTCCTAAACATTCAGGGGACAAATTAGCATAATACAGTGGCAGCTCTCAGTCGGTACTCAGCTGTGAATAGGTGTGAAAAAAGTGTGAAATACCTCTCAGAAACAACAGGCTGACCTAAATGGGCAGAGATGGCTAGAATGTGCATGCTGGGCTGTAGGCCTCCTTCTGACAGCCCAGTGTAAAATCCTGCTTGACAGGTCCGTTGAGCCACACATCAGTGTAACAAGGATGCCATGGGCCAGGGAGCTAGCAAAGAAAATGGCCCCTTTGACTGCTGTTAAGGCAATACAAAAAGCACTGTCGTGGTTAAAAGGGTTCCTTGGGGCGCTGGGTTTTAGTGTCACTCCCTCTGGAGTCACATGTAACACTTGGGACCGACTTACAAGCAAGAGAACAGGATGCCAAGACGATTCTTGTGTATCCCTTGTATGGTACCTGGAGAATAGTACTTTTGTACTACCATACCCCTGTCTGTGGGTTTGTTGTGGGTACAGTGCCTGCCTCAAACTGGACTTTAGTGCAAGGTGTGGGAGTAGACTAGGATTATTACAGTATACTCCCCAGAAACACAGCCTCATACTACAGAGCCCAAGTTTAGAATGGACAAGGAATTTCAACATCTTGAAAGCACATGGCATTTAGGGCCTGTGTGCAGTTAAACAGACAGGAACTACTGATAAAGCACTGTTTTGTGACCGGATTCTGGTTGCAAAACAGTAATACTTTGCCACCAGTTTAAAACTGGTGGTAACCCATTCGCAAAGAGGAAGGTGTCCCAAAGGACCCCTTCCCCTTTGAGAATGTAAATAAATATATTTCTTTAAGAACAGACAGTAGTCCCATGGGCTCTTAAAAAATGGAGCTGCAAAGTCTATTTGTTTCTTTTTAAATGCATCCCGTTTTCCTTTAAGGAAAGCGGGCTGCATTAAAGAAAAAAAAGATTGCTTTATCAAAAATAAATCACAGACATGGTGGTCCCCTATCTCTGTGATGGCTGCGATTCCTAATGGGTCTAAAACTGCGACCAAGCTTATTGATACGATACCAAAGGGGATGATGGACGGAGCGTTTGAGCAAATCAAACACTCACCCCCAGTCAACTGATCTAGGTTTAATTCATCATTATTCTTTAGCTCCCTCCACCACCCCAGTTCAGACATGGCCATATGCAAATCAGTCTGACCCTGTGCCTCATGGGAACAGTCCAGCCCGAACTGCCAAGCCATGTCTTCACTGGACCTGAAACAAGCATCCTGGGACCAGTTTCGGGTTCATAACCGTCATCAGCCAGGCTATCTTGAATCCAATGGCAGAGTGAGCAAGGGACCCATGTCTGGGCATAACCTGCCAACTCAGGGCAAACAAAGCAATACCAAAGGGGATGATGGACAGAGCTTTGAGCAAATCAAACACTCACCCTCAGTCAACTGATCCTGGTTTAATCCATCATCATTCTTTAGCTCACTCCACCACCCCAGTTCAGACATGGCCATATGCAATTCAGTCTGACCCTGCGCCTCATGGGAACAGTCCAGCCTGAACTGCCAAGCCATGTCTTCCCTGGACCGGAAACAAGCATTGTTCAACACTCCATCCATCATCCCCTTTGGTATTGCTTTGTTCGCCCTAAGTTGGCTGGGTATGCCCAGACGTGGGTCCCTTGCTCACTTTGCCACTGGATTCAAGCTAGCCTGGCTGATGACAGCTGATTAGCCAGAAACCGGTCCCAGGATTCTTGTTTCCGGTCCAGGGAAGACATGGCTTGGCAGTTCAGGCTGGACTGTTCCCATGAGGCGCTGGGTTAGACTGATTTGCATATGGCCATGTCTGAACTGGGGTGGTCTAGTGAGCTAAAGAATGATGATGGATTAAACCCAGATCATTTGACTGGGGGTGAGTGCTTGCATTGTTCAACACTCCATCCATCATCCCCTTTGGTATTGCAATCTTATTGATATGCATGAGGTAGGTCTTTTTCGGACCCACTAGTAATCACTAATGAAAATCAAAAGAGTTTAATACATTAGGAATACCTATTTCCTAATTGCGAATCACAATAAAGAAATTGGTATTCCTATGTTAGTGCATCCAACCCTTTGTTCTTTTTGGCATTTTTCTATCTAAATTAATATCTATGATTCCCCTTATTGGATTTTTTCATTATGGTGCCCTTTTGTTCAAAAAATGTTTCTTTATTTTTCATATTTTGTTTGGGCTTCTTTTTTTTCTTTTGCATTTCAAATGTATTACTGCTGTGATATTTAAAAAAAACATTATGGCTTGGGACCTGTAAAAATACTTTACGTATTTCCCTTTTAAGTCTGTCTGCCCTGTACCATGGCTACCAGTGGGTTAAGCTCACATTAATTTAGTGACTTTTAGGGTTCAGCCTGGCAATGGTTGTGACTATTCCTTGAAGAGTGCAGTCACCCACCCCAAATGATAATCCAAATTCTTACATTCAGTCTTGTGCATGTAATATTAAGCTTGGAATTGGATCACAGTGAGGATGAGTGGAATCTAGTGATGTTTCACAAGTATAGACTTTTGGGGCTGCGCATGAAGACCAAAATGGTGCTCCTATGGCGGTCCAGCAAACATGTACCTGCATGAATTGGCGAGAAGGGGAACAAGATCTAACTGCTTCTGCCTATATTTACCATTGTTATGATTGGTTGGTGCAGTGTGGGTTATTATTGTGGTCTTTGTGGGAAGAGTGTTTGTGTGTCCTGCTTGAGGACCCGTGTCATGTCACACAGCAACAAGGGATAGCAAAGTGAAACTCATCATGAAGCTGAACTTAAGGGAGGTTTCATGCATACATGAGCCAACTCTGATTCATTGGTGCTTTGCAGAATAAACACCTACACTGCCCTCCTTATAAAAGGAAGGGCAGAGAGAGGATACAGTGAACCGGTTCAAAAACAGTCACCTGCAGATGGATGAACATATCACTTGTAATGGAATGGCTGGCCACAAAAAATCCCTATTTACCATTTATCTCAACCTCATTTCTCCATCTTTATAGGAAACATAGTCCCTCGCTCTTTGAACAAATCCAGCAGTTCTTAGACTGAACTCTAAGCCTATGTATGACCTTTTGCCACTGCTTGTACTTTGAAAAAAAAATATTCGCGTCCCATTTTATCGCCTTGAGGAAAGAAAAAGCCGGGAGGTCATGTTAAAAAGTGTGTCCTGTGTATCCTAGGATCTTCTGACACTGTAAGGGCGTCGGATTATCAAGATCGGGATTAGCAGGCAATTTCCTGCGATTTCTAGTTTCATAAGTGAGGTCAAAGGGGTCCATTTTGAATGGCACTCATTAATCTCGCTGTTGTTAGCACGGAAATGCAGAAAAGTGCAGGTGCTAACAGCCTCGGTGTTATTTTTGGGAGAACGTGAAGTGAAACATTCGCAGGAAGTGCACTTTTCCCCTGCCAGCATCCTGAAGTATTATTTTAGGCTGTAGAACTGACAAATGTATGCTGCTGGGACATACTTTCATCACACCTTAGCACTGGAGAACTGGCTTTTTTGAAAGAATGTTGCTGGAACATTTTTTTACTTTTGCTTTTAATTAAAGTAATCGGTATGGCCTGAAAAGAACCTGCCCAGCGTAAACAGATAAAGCAGAAGAACGTTTAAATGCAACCAAGTATTTTAAAAAAAGTAAAGGTTTTATTAACTTTATAATGTATATATTGTAATATAACAACAACAAAGTCTGTCAGGCCACACTACATTGTTTTAAGTCCAGTGGTAAAGTGCTACAAGTTTTACGAATGTTAGATCTACTTTATATACAATGAAATTATTAGAAATATAAAAAGATATATTTAAGGCTTATTTCAATTGACAAATTATTCTGTCATACTTGGGCGGATAGATATACAATTTTTTGCCACAAAAAGCTTAACAGTGGCTACAACGTAAGTACTTTGAGCCATAAAAATTGAGAAAACCTCCTCAAATGCTTTGAAATGTTTCAGCATTATTTTTTATTTTGCTCAGAATGACGATTGTAACATGTCAGTAATATAAAATACTAATCTCTCGTAGGAGATAGAACTCCATTTTTAGATCTAGGTTTTGAGACAGATTCAGCTGTCTCGCCAGACTGTTGTTTTCAAGAAAACATATATATTATACATAAATACACGGGCTGTCTGTCATTGGTCTGTTCAACTGCCAATCACTCTTTGCTCCTAACCACCACTAGTCCCTTCTCACTATCATTACATTTGGTCCTCAGCCTGATCGTTGCCTCAGGACCACTGTCCATGCTCCTCGTCCCACCACAATGGCCCTTACTGATCTTAGCAACAGACTCATTACTTCAAACACTGCTCCTTCTGCCTGGATACAAGCGTTAGTTTAAGAAGCCATTCACTTCTTTGTCTATCTTCTAAAATGCTTGAAAAACATACCAACCTTATGGTCTTACATAAAATCGAAATAATACTTTTCTGAACTTGCCACAATCTACAGTTCTGAGCTCACTGACAATGTGTCACACAGTACCCTTCTTCATCATTCATCCCTTATTCTCCTTTATTGAGATTCAAGCTAGTGCTATGACCTTGCTAAATTGTTATTTTTTTAACTATCTTTATTGATATATGTATTAAACAGTTGTCTTACACATACAGTGACAATATCCTTAACACTACTGGTGCCCGTTGCCCGTACCTTTATATACATCAATCCGCCGGGTAATCACGTTGAAAATGCACTACAACATCATAGTGTATCCTTGTGGCTAGCCAGCTGCATGTGGAGGGACCACACAATCACTGCAAAACAGAAACCAGCTTCCATCACTCCTTTCCCCAGACCCCTCCTCCCTTCATATCATAAGTAAATATATGCAACTTTCTCACAGCTGTCAACATTTTACAGACCCTACACATCAGTGCTTAACATTGCGAAATAACCATCAGTTACATGGGTCTCAGGGGATAGTATCATTTTCAGTCGCTCCAAGAAGTCATCCCACTGGTCCATGAGGTGGCATCTCCCATCCCTAGCCTTAGCATCAGTGCACACTGACCACTCTGCTGTGGCCAAATGGACCACATCCCTCTGCCATAGCTGTGTAGGGGGAGCTGCTGCTGCCTTCCATGACAGGGCAATGGGAGATTTACCGAGCACCACAGCCAGACCCTGAAACCCAGCCAGTTGCTTTGTCTGCTTAGTTACCAACCTGGTATTAAGAAAGCAGTGCACTTGATGCTGAGGGAGAAGCCGTAACGTCAGAGATGTATTGGGTCACCTCCCACCAAAAGTCAACTATCACAGGGCAGGCATATATCATAAGCAAAACGTGTGTGTTAACTCTCTAACATCTAGGGCAAATCACCATGACTCCCACATCTATCTTCCCTATCCTGTCAGGTGATATGTGGGTATGGTGTATGTAGTTAAACTGAGTCAAGCAGAAGCGGGCATTCCTTTTAATCATCCAAATTGATCCCAGGCATCTCCTCCAGTCTGTTTCAAAGAATCCCATTGCCAATTGTTCCTCCCACCACCCCTTCAGTGTCTGGGTGTACACGTTAATGTGATCCCTAAGTAAAGTTCCATAAAGACCAGACATCACGCTCTTCATGCCAGCTGATGCCACCATCATTTCCAACGGTCTTGTCACTGGAGGCAAGGTGCCCATGAGGCTTTAAATCAGACTCACTGCTCTGTTCAGGGCAGAGTACAGCAGGAATTATCCGGGGTCTAGGTTACCAAAAGCAATCAGATCCTCAAACCTACGCAGCCTCCACTCTGTCACCACATCACCTTACTTCATGCATCCCGTTCAGGTCCAATTTCCGACCTGATATATCAGTGTCAAACTCCTTCAGTGTGGGGGTGCTAACATCAGCAGGCTCTTGCATAAGGCACCCCCCCTCTTGCCTCTGAATTTACTTGTTCCAGCACCATACCACCCCTTTCAAGAGCCCATTCGGGATAGTACAGAAAGGAGAACATTTTAGAAACCATTCCAGTAGCAGATTACCCTGAAAATCAAAGCAGAGTATATCCTGTTTAGGGCACGAGGCACCCCCCAACCAGTGCAATGGCCATTGGAGCTGTGCCGCAGCATAATTAAGCTCATAATTAGGTGCTCTAAGCCCCCATCCTCAAAGGCAGGATACAGTATAGTGACGGCTGTGAGAAGTTGGCCTGATATGTGATGTCCACTTTTCTAGTGGGCACCCTGTATCAGTCCAAACAACCCTTATGGTGATGGTTGTAAAGTCAACCTTATAGACCAGCTATCCTAGTGGTAGCATGGACAAAGCAGTCTTAGGCTAACACTTCAGAGAGCATGTGAAGCCAATTGTTTTACCAATAATAACCCCTTGAATACCAGATGAAAGGATACCACACAAGGTATATATAAAATATATATGTATTTATTTCTAACACAACCCCTCTGCACTCTTTATGAGGTCAGAGTTTGAGATACAGCACAAGTAACTTAATAAGCATACGTTAAGTTGCACAAATACAATTCTGCCCTAGGGGCCTCGTAAACCATATACTAAATAAGTGGTATAAGAACCACTTCAGGACAGGTGAACAGGCCTAGGGACTTGGAAATCGGTGGGGCTACTCAGAGTAACCGAAGGTTAGGAAGCAGGAGTCCCACAGGATGCGTGTGCAGTGTCTAAACACACACGCAGGTTCTCATAAACTTTCAATGGGAACGTAAAGTTTAGAAACTAGTTGATTTCGGACCTTCCGGATGGGCACAGGAAAACCCAGCTAAAGTAGGACACTTGGATAGTTATTACCCACGGGAGCACCGGAGTACTCAAGTTACCCCACCCAGGGAAGCCGGGTGCATAGGTGTCAAGTCGTGTCAGGTTTCGTCATCGAATCCTATGGAGAGCTGCAAAAAGATTCTACAGGCGAACAGGAGGAAGATGTCCGGGTGGATCGAAGAAGTGAAGAACCTGAAAGCAGAGGGTACAGAGTCTGGGTCACTAGCCAGTGACCGGGAAGGAACCAGGAAGAAACCAGGCGATGTCGAGATGCAATCAGGTGATGGTGTGAAGCTTGTCTCTGCAGCCACGTGGACCAGGAGGCATCGACGATGGCCAGGAGCTGGATATAGACTGTCACACAAAGGATCTCGCTGTTGGTGGTGTCGGCTTCCGGATTGGAGTCAACATGCCTTGGCAAAGGAAACCCACGCAGGATTTAAAGATTGGCTTCTTGTACAGACCAGCACGGTCTGTGGGGCTTCCCTTTTGCAGGAAAGCAGGAGCAAGCCCAGAGCAACCAGGCAAGCAGCGTTGATTTAAAATGGAGTCTTCAAGGTGGCCACTAGCCAGCGGGCTAGCAACCGCAAAGACACATCAAGAGGAAATGCAGGAGCAGGCCCCACGCACCACTCGTGGAGCGTGGAGGGCTGAGCTTCAGTGCACTTACGACTCGGTGTTGGGGCTTCTTAAATCCCGATGCACAACTTCGAGGACCCCTCAGAAGCTGTACAGTTTATCAAAGAGCAAAATGGCCAGGTGTCCGGTCCCACGTCTCTCGTGTCCGCCACGGGTCTCAGCCTTGCTGGAAGTGTGGGTCGGGTTCGGAGAAGTCTGGAAGTCCAGTCCTGTGAAGCAGAGTCATTGGGATCCTTCGGGAGCATCGACAAAGCAAACCTGCAATTCGCTAGGTGGTGCCTGTTTGCACAGGGTGGTCACTCCTTGACCACAAGGGAGATTCTTCAGTCTTCTAGTTTGCAGTAGAATGTCGTAGGTCCAGAGTTTCATTACAGAGTTTCAGTTCAGGATAATCTAAAGTCTCTAGACTCAGCTCCTACTTATCTACTGATTTGAGGGGCTGGATTACCTGCTAGGTCCCTCCTATGGGTGGGACCAGGGAACGGGGTGGTTACACCCCTTTCCCTTTGTCCAGTTTCGCACCAGAGCTGGGGCTAGAGTGCCCCAGCGACTGGTTTAAACCGGGCTAGGCATGGAGCACCTTGTGTGCCCCAGGCAGTGTCTCATTCCTTTCAACCCACCCTGCCCCAATACACTATAGCCTGTCTGGGGAGGTGCTAGCACCTCCCAAGGCAGGAAGTCTATTGTCCAGGCCACCCTCGTTGGAAGGGCTCCCAGCTGCAGGAGGTCAGACTTGTGTCTGTGGCAGCAGCATCCATTTTGTGATGCTGAGGCTCTGTTTAACTTTAACCGGGTAAAGCTACAACTACATGTCTACTCACTCTAGAAGGGTGGAATGCTACCCCTGCCACCAGAACTGGCGGGGGGGGGGGTAGTATTCCAAAGTATATGACACCTTACACGACATGCTTTGATAAAGCCAATCAAAGTTAGCAATAACCGCGAGGATTATAATGCACTTAAGAATATATGGTATGGCTATATCATAGAACAGCTATAAGGACATGGTTCCGAAAGCTGCAGACAGGCTCAGCTCATGCTAGAGCACCATCTCACATAAAACCAAGCACCCTGCCTCCAGGATTGTTAAGGCCTGCTATAGGAGTGACTTACAGGTATATATGTGTCTATATATAATGGTAGGTATAGGAATACTATACCTAAGCAAGGGGTGATTACACGACCTTGCCCCAGCTGAGTGATAAGCCAGTTGTGTCAATTTGGATGGCCAGCCAGGAGTGGCATAATTTATGCTGCAGCCCCTGGTAGGCTTTGGATGCACCTATGCCCCGGGTACCTATGATACACTATACAGGGGCTCACAGAGGTGACCCAATACCCAATTGGAGATGTACCTAAAGTACATGGAGTCCATATTACAGAGAGAGCAGGTAGCCTGGGACCCTGAATAGCAGGATCCCAGGCCAACTAAGTCGAAAACCAGCTAAACACTAGGCAAAAAGTTGGGGGTAACCATAGTCAGATATCCATCCTCCTACAACCGCAACCCTATGCAACTAGTTCCCCCAGATCAAGGAGTCAGTACTACTGGCAGCTCCCCAAGGAAGTAATGGAGCCGAAGGAGGACCAATATTTTCGCTATTGGCACTCTACTAATGGATGACAAGGGAACTATGTCCAAAAAGGCAATGTCTGGCGTATTGATGTAAGTGCTTTACCCAGGTTACCCTCCACAAGTTTGTGTTCCAAATGGGAGATGTGTACCTCTAGGTACTTAATGTTGTCATACTGCTAGTTTAAGGGACCAATCCCGCCCAGCTGGTGCATGAATTTGGTTGTCTGCAATTGGGGAATAAACACGACTTTCCACAGTTGATGCAATGTTCTGAAATACACCCAAGTCATCCAAAATTTCCATAATGTCTGGAAGAACAGAGCAATCCACCTTCAAATATATCAAGGTGACGTCAGCGTACATGGACACCATGTTAGGAAGACCCTAACATGGTCTAACACTGATGGGCCCAAGCATGTAGCAGACAGGCCAATAGCTCAATGGCCAGGGCGAACAACAAGGGGCATAGGGGATATCCCTGGCTGGTGCCCCACCCGATGTCAAAGATGCCAGAGATGATCTTGTCTGTACGCACCCTGACCCACGTGGACTTATAGAGTATCTCCTATCCATCTGCAAAACTGCAGCCTCATCCCCAGTTTCACTGCAGATGGGCCTACCCCAGCATATCAAATGCCTTCTCAGTGTCTAATGGCACCACCCAGCAGTTTGTGTT